>NW_015505181.1:3019338-3048156 GCF_001515645.1 Sinocyclocheilus grahami
GAACGGAGACGTCACGTCCCGTCGCCACAGCTCCTGTACCACCGCTGAGCGGCTGGGTCACCGGCTCGGCTCCTCAGCGAAAACCTGAATATGCGCTGCATCTGCTGCCTACTTATACTCACGCTGTGATCAGCAGCAGCTGGATGCAGCAGCTGGATGCAATGTGCATTGGCTCGTTTAGTTTACACTCGAAGTAGATTGGTCTCTCTAAGCGAGATCCCAATTCGTCGGTCATCCGACGTGACGTCTCCGTTCCCTCCTTCAGGGAACGAGGGTTACCATACGTAACCGAGACGTTCCTGTTCTTATTAAGAAAGATTAATTCAAAAGAAAATTGAATAACCAATGTTTGTCCTATAATAAAATATTAATGAAGACAATCTGTGCATGTCATATAATTTTAAATAAAGTAGTTTTAAGTAAAAATTAGTTCCAGAACCTGTAAGAGAATTTTGCTCCCACTTGTACAAACCTTTTTTAAGGAAAATAAATGCTGACTTGACTTGACAGGAAGAACAAAATAATATTACTTTACTTCTTACTTGTATTGTTCGCAGTCATGCCAATGAATCAACAATTATGAGGGGGAAAAATTACTGGATTCACACAAAACAGTTTAATTTGATCCAGGTCTGATTCACAGCTGAATTGGATTAAACTTAAATTGGATCAGTCTTCTAAATGCGCAGTAATTGGGTGATTACTTGTGTTTAGGCAGCAATGGACACAATTTAATTACTCTATGTGTCTACACCTCCAAATAGGTATTTTGTTGGCAATGAAATCAGTAATGTATAATTTAAAGATGGATCCCTCTGTTGAATTGATCTGATAAGTTCACATACATCTGCGGCTGGTGATAAGGACACTTCCCTGCATGCTCCTCTTTGAACATGGCCTGTAGTGCAGGAGCTGATGGAAAATCCGCTGTAATACTTCAGAGACACTCTGATATGAGCATCTGTTTGGTCCAAGCGTCCCTTGGTGAGTTAAACTGATAAACATGTTCTTTCAACGTTCATGTTTAAAATATACAAAACATCTGCTGTGATTTAATCCTTGTGATCGCAGAATATCAACGGTCAACATTGGCATTGCCATTTTCAAGGCAATGAGATTAACTGGGGTCTCATGAAAGCCTAGAGATGAGTTTAGCTTGAATTTGCGTGAACTTCATGTTTTTAATTCATGTGAAACATGGAGGATGTCAGCATGGACAGCAGAGGGAAAATGGAACAGCCTGTAATGAGTCCGTTTTCCATGGATGATTTACAGAGCTTGTTTGGCGTGGAACAGACCCATGCTCTACTGAAGGGAAACAGAAAATATTGTGCAGTTCTTTTTTTCTCTTTGTTTATGAATTCCCATGAGAATCAAGTTTTCTGTGTGGAGAGCTCAACAAAATAAAAATGTATATTTTTGTCCTTCGAGGTAAGCTTTCTGGGCCGTAACATTACAGAAGTTGAACACAATCTGACTCACAGTCTATGCTTTGGCTGCTCAGTGAGTCGACACTGACCCAAAGAGGAGGAGAATAAAGAAAGAAACTGAACCTGTGTTTGTTAGACACAATGGGAAAGCCGGGTCAGAGAGCACAAAGAAGCGTTCATAGTAAGGGCTGATTCACTTGGGGTATTCAATAAATCATCAAGGGAAAACCTTGATGATTGATGAAAAAAAGATTCCCTTGTTTGACTTGAATTAGTACAATAATAGTGATGAGAATTTGACACATACCACAAACAAATAATAATAATCAGCGCACATCTTGTTTATTGTCCGCGGTGCACGCAAATCCATAATCAAAATTCTGTGCATACGAGATATCTTTTTTTTCTGATTGTGATTCTGTGTAAATGCATTTAGGCCACCTTTGTGCGACATTAAGAAGTATGTAGAAACACACAGTATATTAAATTTATATATTATATAAATAATAATTAAATAAAAAAATTTAAATAAGAATTAATATTATTAATACATAAATCAGAAAGTAATTAATAAATAAATGTGTGTGTGTGTATGTATATATATGTATATATATTTATGTGCGTGTGTGTGTGTGTGTGTGTGTGTGTATACACACATTTATAAAATTAAAGATGATATAAAATCAATAATATATGGCACAATATACTCATGCATAAAGTTGTAAGTAGTAATAATAATAATAATCATCATCATCATCATCATCATAATAATGCCATTATTAGAATTTATATCTTACTAAATTATTAAAATAATAATCTCAATAATAAAAATAATAATAATAATTATTATTATTATTACTACTACACATATCAATTAATAAACAAATAATATTATAAAAAATATATATAAATATATCATTGCACATCATAATTAAATATGATTAACAAATAGTAATACAAACATTATTAACAAATAATAATAAATATGGTATAATATACCTTCGCACAAAGTTAGGAGTGATCTTAATGTTGATTGTTAATATATTAGTGCTGTCATAAGTAATGATGATTTCGGTCATTTTCATCATCAGAAATGTGAAACACATCATCACAGCATAATTATCAATTATGACTTTTATTGTGGATACGTACCTGGTTTGGACATTTCAGCAACTGATCCGTTGTAGACCTGGTTCTTAAACTCAGGTCTGTTGTCATTCATGTCAATGACATAAATGTACAGATCAATAGGAGGCTCCATTTGGTTTCCGTTAATATCCACTGCATGGGCTCTGAGCTGTGGATGAGACAACAATAAAAGCACATTAATTAACAATTCATAATAACATCACATAACTTCACCTCTGCAGATGATTCTGCGGAAAGCACAGCACTGATATTAAATCAGATTTAAGAAACTCAGAGGTTTTAAAGATCTCTGCGTGCTCAGTGGACGCACCGAATGGAAATTGCATTCATATTTCATATGTTAGATACGGGTTCCGGTGGGAAGGCATTGCGCTGTTCCTATCTAAAATCCATGAGTTATTATTCAGAGAGGATTTCCAGAGGAACAGAGTGTGAATTGGAGTTTAGCTTCACAAAAAACAAAACAAAAAAAAAAACCTATTTTGGTTAGATCTCTAAAAAAAAAAGTGTGAGGTGAGATAACGCTTTCTTTAATTCAGATAAACAACCCCTTAAAAAATAAAATAGTTTTTTTAGTGATAGAACATTCCCACAGGAAATGGGATAAGGGAGGGGGAAACGAGAAACAAAAAAGCAAGAGATCGAGAGAGAAAAAGAGAGGCATAGAGGAAAGGTTTAAAGCTGGATTAACTCCAAATTCTCTTCTTTGAATTTATTCACTACAGAATTACATGCACACGCACTAAATAAAACTATTATCCTAAAATCCCTCCCCGGAATTACATCCCAAATAAGAGGGTTGCATTGCTCCATACACTATACAAGGGAACATCGAGATTCTATATGCATTTCTGCAGTAATACGACACCTGCCGCCAAATGCTCTCATTTAATATCATCCAAGACGACAGGTTTTTGTTGTGCACGGCAAAACTAACTGTCAAGCAAACAAATAAATAAAGACACACAACAGGAAAATCTGTTTCCTCTGCTGCTGTTCTTAGCATTCTCTATGGGTTGATGAGGTGGCTGTGTGTGTGTGTGTGAGAGCATGTAGATATGTGTGAGATTGTCTGTTGTTAGTGGCTGAGACACTGCATCTTTGATCTGTCGACCCATGAGAGCGTGCGGACTGCAAATGTGAGGCTTAATGGCATTATTAACATGCTAGCTGACAGGACTAAAACGCTAGACAGAGACAGAGCGACAGAGAGAGAGAGAGATGGGCTGAGAATCAGAGAATCCTCCTCTAGTTCTTTATCCCTTTGTTTAGTTTCTTCTCTTGCCACTGTGTCAAAGCCATCAGCTTTTAAATTCTGCAACACACTCTAGTGGTGGGAGACTTGTGGGCAGTGAAGAAAAACAACTGGAAACTCACAAAGTGAGGGAAAACTACAAACCACAGAAATAGCTAGAAGGTCAGTGTCGTGACTGCAGTACATTTGCCATGGCCATTGTTAGGATAGGGCAGTGTTTTTCGAGCTTTTTTTTTTGCCTAATGTACCCTCACAGTACCCCTTCATCATTATCATTTACATATCAAAGTGGTCGTTAGACTCACTTTTAAACAAAACACAATCAATACTGTGAGTGAAGACAACTTCCCTTGTTTTAATGAGACACCTGAGCTTGTTTGTTGTTTACAGGTTTTAACAGTTCTGGGCCAATTATGGAGAAACTTTGAGAAAGACGTAAAAGTGATTGTATTCGTAATTAAGTCATACTTTTGTTGTGTAGGTTTAACAAACAAATATCTAAATTCCAAGTTCATCAAAAATCCAAGAGCTGCAGTGGTTTATGTCAAAATGAAACTGCATTTGCAACCTATTTCACTTCCATAATGTTTACAGAGACTGAATTGTTGGATATTTGACCCTGTATGTTCCTGCCACTTTTCCACTATCCTGTCAAATTAAGGCAACAAAGCCAATAAATAAAAAAGAAAGAAAGGCAAAATGAATGAACTATAACAGTAACTAAATAGGGCTACTTTTAAAAACAAATCTATTTTAAATTCTAATTCATCTTTGTCATCATAGGAATAAATTAGATTTAAAAATATATTCAAATAGAAAAACAGTGCTTTTAAATTGGACTAATATTTCACAATATTACTGTTTTTACTGTCTTCTTGAATATATAAATGCAGCCTTGGTGAGCATATTTTAAAACCTTTTGAACGTGAATGTACATTTTGTTTAAACATATAGTTAATTCCATTTTTATCTTTGCAATGACATTCATTGATGAATATTAAACAATAAAACCACAAATGTGAATTATGAAAATTAATCTAGTCTATTTTCATTTCATGCTGACTTAAAGATCAGCTTTAAATAGCCAGCTGCTGGTCTGGTTTCTGTGACGAGGGAGTCATCACTATTGTTAACACAATTGTTGTTAATTATGAGCCATCACCATTGTTAACCTCAGGTTGCTCCGGGGGGATTGTCCTTGTAATAAGTTCATGACTGCGTTCAATTGCAGCACTGGAGACACCAATTCCGGCCCTTGTGATGCGCTGATAAAAAGTATTGTATTCTACTCAAGAAGGCTCTAACTGAATCAACTTCCTCATACATTACGTCAAAAGTCTTGTGTATAAAACTGGGCTTTCTGCACTAGAACATCCAGAGTTAGAGAGCAAATTGTGAGCAGATACCAGATATGAGAAGTCATATGGATATTCATACTATGGTGAGTAACAGAGGGGCTGCATAAGCTAACCGCCGCACAAGACCCAAGGGGCCACTTAACCTTAGCAGTGCTCATACGCCTATCGTCCTGACTCACTAACTGCAGGCAATGTCTAACTGAACGTAAACATGCATTTATGCTCACACGCACACACAATCGTTTCCTAATAAAACCTACTGAGTTGTCTCACTGCCTACATTTTTCTTATACAAATACAAATCATACACAATCAATCAATCAATAAATCAATCATGAATGGATAAATAAATAACACAAAACACAGGGTGTCATTTTATATAATCATAAGCTTTAAACCAATTATATATATTAACATTCAATTACTTTAATGATATACTATACAAAATCAACAATAATAATAATAATATACACAAACAGACACAGATGATGTCACGTGTATGTTCCCATTTAGTTCCTGTTTGTCCTTATTTGGTCCTTCCTGTTCCTGTCCCCATTTAGTTCTATTAGTTCCAGGTGTTTCTCATTATTAGTTATCCTCCTCACCTGTCTGCCCCTCGTTATCTGCCCTATTTGAGTTCTTGCCCGTTCTGTTCTCCCTCGTCTGGAATTGTTGATGTCTACCCTTGCTACATGTGTTTTCCTGTTTCCCTGGATATTATTAAAGTCTACAAGTTTGAATTCGACTCTGCGTCTCCTCGTTCCTCACTCCATGCTTCTCACAGTAGCGAGCCGTGACAGAATTCCAGACCCAACAAAAAAAGTAAACGGTGCTCCTTCTCCCCGTTTTTGTTTTTTTGAAAGTTTTTTATTTTCACTGTTTTCCCCCTGCGATCATGGAAATTGCCGCTTATTTCGCCGCCTTAGCCCACAGAGATCTCCCCTTCGTGAAGTACGCTTGGGAATTCTGTGGGCTCGCCGCGGCGACGGCTTTGGACGACGCCACGCTCAACTCGCTGTTCTGGATCGGGGCTAATTACCATTGCCCCGTGGACCTCCCAGACACCACTGGACTAAGGTGGAGGGAAGGGATCCTTTGGTGTCTGGAGAGTGTCTGGCCCCGATCCAGAACCAGGTCGCTGTCAAACTCGTTGGCCTCTCCTACGTCAAGCCCGCCGGCCGCAGCTGACTCGGCGCCCTTGGACATGGCGTTACCTCCAGAGTTTTCGGCTCCTATCCTCAACCCAGAAGCCGCTCCAGAAAGTTGTCCTTCGTCTCCGCTGGTCCCGTCCAGCCCTTCTTCGTCTCCTGATTCCCCCGAGTTAGCCAGCCCTGCACCTCCAGAGCGCCCTCCAGAATTCCTAATTTTCCCCAAGAAAATTTTTGTGGGGCGGGGGGCATATGCCCGTGGCCGTGGTGGCTGAGCCGGCTAAGGTCATGGAGGATTCGCCATGCCCTCCTGGACTGCCTGCTCCGCCATGGCCCCTTGAGCTACCAGCTTCGCCATGGCAACCTGAACTGCCTGCTTCGCCATGGTTCCTGGGCTCCCTGGCTCCCTGATCTGCCCTGGAGGCCCTCCTTGGCTCCACTTAGTTCCTGCCCTGCACTAGCCTTCAGGGCAACCACACCCCCGCTGTAACTGTTAGGGTGTGGGACGTGCCTTCCGGGAGGGGGGAGTAATGTCACGTGTATGTTCCTGTTAGTCCTTATTTGGTCCTTCCTGTTCCTGTCCCCATTTAGTTCTATTAGTTCCAGGTGTTTCTCTTTATTAGTTATCCTCGTCACCTGTCTGCCCCTCATTATCTGCCCTATTTGAGTTCTTGCCTGTTCTGTTCTCCCTTGTCTGGAATTGTTGATGTCTACCCTTGCTACGTGTGGTTTCCTGTTTCCCTGGATATTATTAAAGTCTAAGTTTGAATTCGACTCTGCGTCTCCTCGTTCCTCGCTCCGCGCTCCTCACAGTAGCGAGCCGTGACAGATGAACACAATTGGTGAAAAGTCTGGAGTATTTTTTTTATGTTTTGGAAAGCTGTTTTTTAAAACACCATGCTACATTTATTTGACAAAAATACAGTAAACATTTTTATATTGTGATATATTATTACAATTTAAAATGATGATTTGCTATATAAATATATATTTTTGTGGAAACCATTAAACATTACCATTCAGAAGTGTTTTTAAAGAAGTAAAATTAAAGTAATTCATTCATTTAAATGATTAATTTAAAGAAAGTAATACTTTTATTCAGCAAAGATGTATTATATTGATTAAAAGTGAGAGTAAATAATTTATAATGATTTAAAGATTAAGTAAATACTGTTCTCTTGAACTTTCTATTCATCAAAAAATGCTGCTAAAATATATCAGAAAAATAAAGAGCAGCAGTTTTCAACATTGATATTAATAATAACCATAATTAATAAAGGAGACCAATACTTATTGATAATAATTGAACACCAAATCTTATTGATAATAATGGAACACCAAATCAAAATATTATAGTGATTTCTAAAGGATCATGTGACACTGAACACTGCATATTTTTGACCAGTAATATATATTAAATATATGTATATTTATACATATGTCTATATATATTATACATTTACATAAATATATATTTATTTTTTCACTAAGCCTGTCGCAATGCATTCTGGGATTGCATATATACAGAGGATTTATGCAGTGTCACCTCTGATTTTGACCCGAATGAGGTATCTTAAGTGACAGCATAATTAAGTTACCTACCTTTTGGGACAGCCTCCATAGTACAATGCCTCCAAAGCGAGCTCACTATGTTTAGAAAATGTATGCACTCACACACACACACACACCAGCGAATTTAACCACCGTGGGTGCTGACTTATTCAGATATGCAGACACACATTTACACACACACCTGGTGAGACAAGCCTAGCCGTAATTTAGACTGATAGGTAGACGTACAGTGCCACATCATCTACTGCTCAATGGACCAGAGAGTTAAGAGAAAAGAGGCGGAGTGAGAGAGAAAGGGAGCCATGAGTCAAAAGTAGGAGCCACAAACAGAGAAGAACTCGTTTTATAGCCGATCTAAATATATACTAAGGGCCTACTGACACTTCCTGCAAAAGAGATGAGATAAAGAGGCAGTTATAATTGTAAGGAACAACCGTGAGAATCAAAAGCAATGTGTTGTGTTAGGAGCGCGTGAGAGAGTGACAGTAGGGGAAGATGTGGTGGAGGGAAGGATTGCTGGCAGCCTGGGGTGACAGGCAGAAACATAAGGGGGCAGGGTCGCTGTTTGATTTGATTCCCCAGTTGAGTTAAAGCACTGGGAGTTGCATACTCATCACTTGTGACAATTCAACACTTCTTTTCCAGACTATTTCATTCCCTTTCTCTCCCTCTCTCATCTGCACATTGCTACTGAACCTTCGTCTAATTGACAGTTTGACTAACTGAAAAAAAAAACCCTGATGTGTCAAAGCAATTCTTTTCTTTGTCTCTAGCTTTTCTTCTTCACATTATTCATAAGGAAAAGAGCCACATAAACAGAATAACGGAACAAAAACAAAATAAAAAAGCACCCCTAACAAGTGACGCCAGCCAGCGGGTCCGAAACGATTTGTTTTTAATGCATTAAAGCAGTTTGAATAGACTTAATTGCACAATGAAGTATGAATCTTAAGATTTATCCAAACTTTGCTTAACAAGCAGTAGCTTTACTAAGTCTGTAGCTTTGTCTTCGATATCTAAAAAGGCTGACAAGGCAACTGCACTTGTTTTGATGGCTAGAACCTTCTGGAACCAATCAGGTTCGCAATCAAGTCAGATCTCTGAGTTTGTAGGCCTTTGAGTCCTGATTAAAAGTTATCCTGAACAGCCGAGAGATATTAATATTCATTCAAACTATAGTTTATATATACATTTAGCCACTTGAGCCACAATGTATTTGCATTACATGAAGTATTAAAACAAAAGCTATTTATTTTAATGATCTATATAGCACAAACTCACTTTTAAATCAAAACATTTCACAAATTGACGTCCGTTAGCTTTGCAAGTATTAAGTAAGTAGTATATTGTTCAAAATGAAGGCAAAAAGTATTTGGACACTTTCTGGTTGTACTAATTTCTGGAACACCAATTTTGTTTGGAAAACCATGGACTTTAGAGGAACTGACTTCATACATCCTCAAAAAATGACCTTTTGGTATCTCAGAAAATGTGGTTAGTTCTAGAAAAGTTTAAACTTTTTTTTTTTGCAAAAGTTACTTGTTTTAATATTTTGTAAATTAATGAAATTCAGCCATTTGTAGGCATGGGATACACACACACATACATACACACACGCACACATATATATTGCACATGTTCACAGAAATGACACAAGAACATGTTAAACTAAGTCTGAAAAAAATCTTGTCTGAATTTTGTTATTTTGTTCAATAATGTAAAGGTATTCATACATTTTTAAGTGTCCAAACACTTTTTGGGATCACTGCATATAGTAAAAAAAAAACAGTTCAGTTCTAGTTTTATTCCGACTGGCAAAAGGCCATAAACTCTTGCAAACTGGAGTATGTTTCTTAAATGGGTTGAGGACTGTTCCACTTTAAATAGGATCTGTATAGGGCAAAAATTATCTTTCCGAGCCAACTCTGGAAAGAGGCGCACTTACATGGTAGGAGGCTCTCTCCTCTCTGTCCAAAGGTTTAGTGACAGACATTTTCCCTGTCACAGGATCAATGATGTAGATGTCATTGGGAGGCTGGTCTGCTCCGGCTCCTGTTATACTGTACCGGATCTCAATTTCTTTGTCCTGGTCCGATCGAATCTGCAATAAGATGACACAATGAGTACAGTTCTATAGATAATCAAACAAAAGAGGCTTTGATGTGTTTAAACTGTCAATTTGCTGCTCATATAGAGCAGTAGTTCTCCATCGGTTTTGCTTTCAGGACCAAGATTTTACATTGGCAACCAAAATGATTAATTGTATAAAATAATAAAAACAATCTTTTTAATCAAGCATTAAAGTATATTAATATTACAGTAAACACAAAAAAATGCATAAACAACATACTGTAGTTTGTTGTATTAGCCATATTATAAAATTACTGATGAATTAAAAAACAAAACAACAAAACAAAACACTGTTGAGTTTGATTGTACGGTCAACTGTACAGCAAAATATATAGGAAGTGTTTTATCCTCCATTACATTTTTTTTATGCTAACTACAGTATATGCATGATTGTTCTATTAGTTGTATTTTATTTTTGCAGACCAAAACAGACCAAATAACTTGAGTAGACATCATCCACACACTTCCCTGACAAAACAGATAATTACCATACGCATGCAATCAATGTCTGAATAATTCCTGAAAACATTCTTACACAAGCCCATACTTGGTTTACATTCCTAAAATTTTGCATAAATACAGATGCTTCTCATTTTTTTGTGCTTTTTCTCAATACAACAATAATGCACTGCACAACCAGGGCCGGATTTACGCATAGGCATTCTAGACACGTGCCTATGCTTGCTCGTCCAGGGGGGCCTAACCACAATAAAGAGATATATAATATTTTTTGTTATAGGCTACTATGGGATATCTACAACAGTAAAAGAACCAAAACCCCAGAAGACATTGAGCAAATAAATATAACAAACAATAGGATAAAAATGACAAACTATTTCCATTTTTTTATGTACGGAAATCACGCTTTTCTCTCACAGATGCACACAGTAGCACACACGCGGAGACGCGACCAGAAACTCGTTGTCAGAGCTGCGGCTGCCCCGCGAATTTATCAGTTAAATGGTTTTGCAGCTGAAAAGCTACATGACATTTCTCAGTAGCAAGGTTCTTGAAGCAGTTCAACTTAAAGATTCGCTATTAGAAGACGCTGCTGCTGAATACTGCTGAGAGACGCACAGACGCGGGTATTCAAACGCACTTAATCTCTCTCTCTCTCTCCCTCTCTCTCTTTCGCTCTCTCTCTCTAATAACTGTGTTAGACTGCATTAATAACTGCATTAGCCTGCATATCAACAGCTCAAGCCTCTGTTATTAGCTCTAAAATGACGTTTTAGAATTTGCAACGGAAGGTTTGAGATGAGGTGCGTACAAAATTAGCTAGTTCAACACACACGAGATTTCAGGACAGAAACATGTCAAATGTCTTGAAACAAATCATCTGGGCTGTGTTTCCCAAAAGCATCGTAAGCTTAAGTACATCGTAGACCCATTGAAACCAATGGAGCTAAGATCAATGCTTTTGGGAAACGCAGCCCTGAACAATTGATGTGTGATTGTGTCTCCAGGCCGTTAAAATTATTAGAGTAATAATGAACTCCAGAAGTGGATATGTGGCCACGTCACAGCACCTATTAATGGAATGGTCTTTCTCAGTTCTCAAACAAATTAAGAACTACATTCAACGCAAGCGCTTATTGCGATAGAAAACACTGTAACGTGTCAAATGATTAAGAAATATTTTAGTTTGCTTGGGTGGTAATATTAGGCTTATTATATTCATAGGGAAGGGGGACCCAAAAATTAGTTTTGCCTATGTCACAAAAAGAGGTAAATCCGGCCCTGTGCACAACCGATCCAATCTTTAGCCTTCGGTAGCATCAGGAAATTTAAAAAAATGTACAATAGATAATGTGGCAGTGACATGTGAAGTCAAATGCTTGCTTATTATTCAAAGTCAAGCCACTGTTACTTCCTAAAGAGTAAATAGTATTCAGCATCACGGAATGATACTTGACAGTTGGATGCCAAGTGAACTGGGTCATTGATCACAATGATAATGCTTTAGTAGACACTTTCTCTCAGCTGCGTGACAATTGCCTGCCATTCAAAGTGTCTCAAAATGCCTGAGAATAAAGAAAACAGAATGATAAAGCAACATTGGATTGTTTATTAAAGTTGATGTGTATATTTTTCTGTTATAGTACTTTCAATCTCAGTCTTTATGGGCAGAGACAACTACAAAAAGATTGGACAGTCTGGACACGAGGACACTACTAAGAAAATCAGTACTGATTTCTCTGAAAACACTGGTGCTTATAAAACCACATGCAGTGAAATGTGGGTATAGGGCCATGGCCAATGGGAGAAACCTAAAAACAGGCATTATTTTTGCAATTCCAATTATGCTGCTTTGTCACAGAAATGACACACTTCAGAGAAAAAAAGTCATACTGTATGTACTTTCATTCAATGACTGACTGACATAATGAGTAGAAAAGTGACATTTCTGGCCTACTTTTAATTGAAGCTGGATCATTGCCACATATGAAACCCTCGTCTTCGTATTTTTTTGTTCCAAACTCTGTTTGATGTAAAGAACAGATGCATACACAATCCTCTCTCGTTCTTCCCTCATCCGTCACTTTTCTGTCTCCCGTATTTCTATCTGGCATCATTAACCATGGCATGGCTCAATGCAATAGACGTTTCCCTCTTCTGTTTTCCCTCTCTTTTGCATTGAAGCAAGAAACATGTTGCAGAACCGTGGGACATTAAACATCTGGATATCAATCTGTTTGATGCTTTTGGTTTGACAGAGGATGTTTCTCACAATGGTTCTTCTCATCAAAAGTGCGATAATAACAGATTTTATTGAAGCATGTTTATACTGTTTATGTAACAAAAAGCTTGTCCTATAAAAACATCAAAACAGAGTTTATGGCCTCATCTTTTCATTCTAAGTGGATCAGACATACTTACATAAAAAGCATGCTATTAGACTAGAGAAATTAATAATAATTTCAGTATAATCAACAGTTTAAGCAGGTAATAAGTTTGAGGACCATAATATTGGGGAACTATGTGAAAAATTGAGGCTGTCATAATTAACGTGTTCATTAACGCATATGAGAAATAAAATGTGTAATATAATAAATGGCATTGATGCGTTAATTTAAAAAAATTACAAAAGAAAATGATAAAAATTCAATTGTTCTGGTCATTCTATTTGATCAAATTGGTCATTCTATTTTATAAACTTATCATAGAACCAACAAAAAGAAGATAGTAATCAAAACATAACTGGCTTGACTGACATTTGTTTACTGGCATCTGTACAAATGTGCAAGGAAAGAGCATTGGTACAATAAATACTGTATATAATAATAATTATATAATAACAATAATATATAAAATTAGATATAATTTTGTTAACTAAATGCACTTACTAAAACTGCAATGTATTTGTGCATCAACTGACACATAAATATAGAAATGCATTTCTGCACTGCAAAGTGTATTTTTTTTATTTTTTGTTTACACCTCCGGCCTCACTATTTAATACCCACCCTTACAAATTTTAGTGTACTGGCTTCTCGGTAAACAGGAATATGACTGAAAAAAATGAGAGCAGAGTGGAGATATCTTTCAGGAGGAGATGTGTTTATGTGCCCACATAACTATCTCCACTTTCAAGCGAGGCAACACTTCATGAAATATCACTAGATTTGAAATTATGACCATGTTTCTGTGTGTCACTGGGCTTTGCGATGCGCAAGACATTTGATGTGAGGGGTTATTGTGCTGAAGCAATCAAACGTAAACCCTGACGCGTTTGAGTCACGGGATATAAACCCCACACCCCGCCTACCCATTTCGTGAGCCGTGGGTCTGGAAACCATGCGTGAAAGTGAAATGACTGGTGAGCTTGCTACAGTCCTTTTTTGCATAACGTATTCCGCAGACTGAGCGTGATGGCTATCTCTTCATTTCACTCAGACACTGAACTCCCACACATGACCTTTCAGTGCAATATCTGAACCTCGCTCTCCCACTCTCATGCATTGGTAAAGTTCTCTTTCTATTTAAACGGAGGCTAAAAACATCTAAGAGATATGGTGCTCAGGACATTGAAACTCAGTATATTGATTTGGTAATAAAATGTATTCCTGGTAGCTTTCAGTAAAGCACAAGCCTGCATTCAACATCAAGGTTTTTCGAATAGACAAAAAGCCAGGAATCAAAGTTGAGGATTTTTTTTTCTTCATCTTACTACTTTCCTGCATGAACTGGCAATCAAATCTGAAATCCCAGAAATAGTTCTTTGTATTCGGCTAAGAACATGGTGGCTACATATCAATTTAGAGCCTGAAAGGGATTGGAAATGTCTTGCGGTAGGAAAAATAACATACCGCAGCATCCTCCTTGCAAACATTTGAAAAATGAATGGCTTTCTGGGAGGCTGACAAGTAAGAGATTGGTATGTTGGCTACATAGCATGGATCAAAGAGAGTTTTTCTGCTCAATAATTCAGCAGCCGTGGTGCACCATGAACACGCAACTAGAATATCCACCTTTCTGATTCAGATGAATCGACATTCGCTGCTTGAGCCATCCCGATGACACATCCGCTTAAATATCCCAGAGGGAAGGAGGTAAGGTCCCTTGTACATTTAAAAGTCTCTTTAAAATTCACTGAAAATGTATCACGTTTGAAACCCCAGCCCCCCAAACTCCCTTTTTAATGAATGTTCTTTAGAATACTAAATTGAATAAATGATGATTGTGCCCTCGTTAAGTCCCCTGGGCTTGATTGAGTCATCTGAATGACAAAAAGCAATTTTTGAAATCTTCCTCCCACTCGTTAGTTGTAGAATTACAGCGAGTGCGGGGTGAATAGGGGGAAGATGGCTAGCACGAGAGGAACGTGCTCTTTCTACAGATACCATGTTGGAGATAAATGCTGTGTTTCTAGGGCAGGTTCAGAGTGACTTCTGCCTTTTTCTGGTGAACTTTACGGTCCTGGGAGAGTTTTTATCAGAGCCCCTTTCAAAAGAGTAAATGGAGTCAGGTGAGGGATTGGCACCAGTGCCGTGGAGTAATTCTTTACAAGTAGTGACACTATTAACTACATTTTCTTTTTTTTGCAGTAGTTTGACAGTAGCTTTTAAAATAGTACATCTTTTCCAGTAACACAATACTTTTTTCAACAAAATTATGTCACATTTAAGTCAAATGAAGCTCTTACTGTCATTGTACAAGAACTACAATGTTTTTTCATATTCCATGTACACTGTAAATTTCAAAATTGTAATGTTACTTGGAACAAATCTGGTTGCTTTAGAAAAATCTAGTTAAGGTTTCTCAATATATTCAAGTTTACTCAGAAGCCAACATATGAAAACTTGAATATAGTAAGTAACCTTAACTAGATTTTGTTTGCAAGATTTTTTTAAGTTAACAAATTGAAATTTACAGTGTAGTTGTTGCATTAAAAATAGTTATAGAGAAATAAAAGTTTAAGTGCAGGTCTTCTTTATTATAGTAAATATAGTAATGCATTTAGAACAGTTAAATTATGCTTTTCATTACTACTTTTTCTGCTTAAATTAGTGGTATTATATTTTTCCTATACACTGTAAAAAAATAATCACTGAATCTACTTAAGAAAAGCGAGTAAAAATAACTGATTTTTACAAATTTGTTGAATTTACTTAATTACACTGTGTTATGTAAACTTTCAGGTGGATGCAATAGTTAAACTAAACAACTTTAGTAAACAGTACTTAAGAGCATCTAGTTTGTTGGATTAAAGGTCTGTTTCCATTGTCTGGTGCAAAGAACAATGAATACAGTTTTAGAGTGAATACAATTTGAAATGGTTACGTTTTTTTTTGTTTTTTTTTACAGATAGGGTTCTGAATCTTTTTTTCTTCAAGCTGTCAAATAACAGTAAGATTTCAGCTTTTTGGCTTGCCCACAAGCTGTTGCTGCCTCATAATCCAGTAGAGCGTTTCACAATCATCATATTTATATTAATAACTTAATATATTTACTGGATTTTGGTAATTGCAGCATATGACAAAAACATTAATGTGTTCTGCTACTCCTATTATCTTCCTCTTTACTGCTAGTTATAACATGAAATAAACGTGAGTAAGCATCATAAAGTATGTTGAGCGATACAGTACAACTTAATGAAATTTATCATGTCTTATGTAATCCGTTTTTCAGTATTTAATGTTTGAACAAATGTCATGAAAACAAGTTTTTATCACAACCACTGTTTAAATGTTTATATTTCAGAAAATTCTTTGGAGAAGAAACATCTTTTAAAATCGTTTTTAAATGTGCGTCAATGCCCAGCACTTATTATAACCATTTTCTTTTCATATTGTTTGTGCTCTTTTTTTGGGGACTTAAACTCATGCATTGGAAGTCGAAGTTCTACTTGTTTATTGAGTGAAAAGAGAGCTCAACTGCTGAAAAACTTATTAAAATATGGAAGCTATGGAATATGAAAATTCTCCAATTCCATGTTTCCACATAGTATATGCTTATTCACATATGTGCGCTTAATGAAAAATCATACTTTACAGTTTTGTGAAACCCTGCACAGAATAAGTAGATAGCCATTATATTTTATGCTGAGTGCTTGTGCTTTGAGTGATATTAAATATTTTTTTAAAATAATTGTACAGACATCTGATATCAATGGGCGATGAACAGCAGTTCTCCACGGCCTTCAACTATTCCATGAAAAAGGACCTTACTGATTTTACAAGACATGTTTTGTAAGTAATTTTGTCTGTTATATTCTGGTTATTTAGTGTAATGCAGACAATTCTTGAGACCTGGCAAGAAAAAAATCAGGACACAGAAACAATATAAGACAGAAAGGAATAAAGAAAGTAAAAAAAGAAAAAAAAAACTTCTAAGGAAAGGGAATAATAAAAGAACAGAGTTGGAAAGAAGAGAAAAGAATACTTAAAGGGATAGTTCACTCAAAAATGAAAATTCATTTTCAATGAATGCACTGTGCCTTGTTTACAAGCAGAGGAATGCACAAGCATTCTCAGATATCATCACAAATATCTTCATGTGTGTTCCGAAAATGAATGAAGGTCTTACTGGTTTGGAACAACATGAGAGAGTAATTAATGACAGAATTTTCATTTTTGGGTGAACCATTTTTAAAGAAGAGTATGAAAAATAATGTGAAGAAAGAAAATAGAAATTAGGTAACAAGGAGTCTGACAATTTAGATGAAGGAAGAGTAAAGGAAACAACACAAAGAGGAAAGAAGTCAGAAAGGAATGACAGAAAAGAATAAAGGTAAGTAAGTGAAAGAAATATAAAAATAAAAAAGGAGGTTTGAAAGAAATAAAGAAATCAGATACGCAAGAGAACAAAAACAAAGAGTCTAATATATGAGTGATAGAGACGTGAAAACCACTCGTTTAAGACATGGCCTATGAGGGTGCTCTCTTGATCATGGTTTTCTGGTCAGTCTTTAGAAATCACACAAAAGAGAATATATATGTCAGTATTTAACCAAAATGCAGTTTTTTTTAACACTTTTCAAATGTAAAAGCAGCAGTTTCAGAATAGATTATTGTATAGCTGGCATACTGATCAGTTTGTCTTGTCTTTTTGTACAACAGATTGAATGGATCCACTGCTGTGCCCAGTTTGAAAAAGCCTTTATATCTAAACATAATACACAGATATTAATTTGTTTGCAAATGTTTAACCTGAATATGTACTCTTAAAATGTAATTACTTATTTTTGTCATATTGTGCTCCTGTTTCTAGGACTATGATGAAGAAGAGATGTCAGTCAGCCTATTGACTGTGATCCCTGAGCTGAGGACTCTAGAGCCATACCTAATGCACTGCTTTTAATGCCACATCTACTGCAATAATTACTTGTCAAATTGAGTTAGCAACACTCAAGTTTTCTGGTAACCTATACGTATACACAAGTTACCTATACAAAGTTACAGTAAGTTTTATTAACTCAAAAATTATAAACTCATTTGCTTGAGAAATTTGAGGCAATCCGTTTCCACAGGTTTTCCAAGTAAGTTCAACTCATTACTTTTTACAGCGTAGTTGTACTCAGTGTAATTATATTTGTTCATGTTTTCACAGAGCATAAAAAAATGCCACCCTGGAAAAATTCACACAGAGAACTGAAAAGTTACTGAAATTGAAATCTGAAAAAGTCATGGAAAAGTCAAGGAAACTTCAACAGTGAATATCAGTTTTGCTAGTTACAGTATGCTATACAGTATTTATACAGACTAGACTAGAGCAGAAAATGGTCTTTGCAAGTGCTAAGGGTCTTTTAAGCCATAAACAGTCCAACACTCCAGCATGATCCTACGCAGACGCTACAATTGCTTTAAAAAAGATTTGTAAAAACCTCATCCAGTAGTTGTGAATAACTAGAAAAGTCCTGGTCAAAAGTTGTGGGAACCCTGTAATTCATTTAAACCCTCAATGTGACCCCAAAAAATATGTTTCTGCTTAAATTATAATGTTGAATAGTCAAATATTTAAATGAAGCTATAGTTACTTTTGTTAGCCTTAGTAGCGTAACTACTTTTTCAAAGGAGTAGCATGCTTTAGTGAAACTACTTTAATTGAGCTTGGTGCAAAACGTCTCCAGGTTACGAATGTAACCATGGTTCCCAGAGGGAACGAGACGCTGCATCGGAAACGCTTCGGGAGCCAGAATGCTTCCCCAGCGTGACCATGCTCTGAATCCCATATGAAATCAGTCCAATAGATGGGAGAGACGCCATGGGCAGGTGACGTTGCGACCAGGAAGCTATAAAAGCACGTGCGGTGGAACCGGTGTCAGCTTCTAGGAATGAAGCAAGCGCTCACAGGGATGCCGAAAGTATGGCACTGAGACGCAGCGTCTCATTCCCTCGGGGAACCATGGTTACATTCGTAACCTGGAGACGTTCCCCTTCAGGAACTCGAGCTGCGTCAGAAACGCTTTGGGAACGAGTATGCCCACGCGGCCAGACTTACCAATCCCTGCCTAGTGTGGAAGAGCACAGCTAAGGCGAGAGAAAGGAGCCAGGAGTGGTGCAGAATGCAGGAAGGCACCTGACAAAGTAGGCGGGGACATCCCGCAGCGTCCCGAAGGCCAACTTCAGAAGGAGTGAGTCTTGACCCCTGAAGGAGAGGGGAGATCAGAGGACTCGAGGCTATGAAAAAGCATCCTGATCCACCGCTTAGCATAAGCTTCTCTGGCCAGAGGCCTCAGCGCACCGTGGAGGAAACGTGTAATTAGGGGGTGTCTGCCCACTGACTGGCCACCGACACGTAGACTTTCAAGGTGGAGTGGGTCAATCCCGGCACACTCTCTTCAGAACTCCCGGGAGCAGAGTGATCGGGAAAAAAGGCGTACAGACGAAGCCTCGGCCACGTCTGTACCACAGCGTCCAGTCCGAGAGGAGCTGGATGAGTCAGAGAGAACCAGAGGGGACAGTGCGATGTCTCTCGAGTTGCAAACAGGTTCACCTGAGCCTGGCCAAAAACTCTTTATATCTGTTTCACCACCTCAGGGTGAAGTCTCCATTCCCCGGGCCTCGGCCCCTGCCTCGATAGGATGTCTGCTCCCATATTGAGATGCCCAGGAATGTGAACTACTCTCAGCGAGAGGAGTTTGCCCTGGGACCACACAAGGATCTGGTGCACCTGCCTGTAAAGGGAGCGCGAACGCAGACCTCCCTGGTGGTTGATTTAAGAAACTGCCGCTGTGTCGTCGGTGCAACAACACATGGCGACCTCTTAGATCTGGGAGAAAGTGTTTCAATGCTAGAAACACAGCCAGCATCTCCAGGCAGTTGAAGTGCCACGTGAGATGGCGGCCACTCATGACCACTCCTCAACCGGTGAGGGACGCGTCCGTCGCTAGCATTACGCGGCGACAAGGAACTCCCAGCACCGAGCCCTGAGACAAGAACCAAGCTTACTCCACATATCTAAGGCACGTAGGCATCGCCGTGTGACCTTGAGCATGCGGAGCAGGTTTCCCCTCAAGGAGAACCCCTTGGTCTTGAGCCACCACTGTAGGGGTCTCATGTACAGCAGGCCAAAAGGTATCACGTTGGACGCAGCTGCTATCAGACTGAGCAGTTTCTGGAACTGCTGACAGTGAGTGACCAGCCTTCTCTCACTCTCGCGACTGCAGTGAGGATCGACTCAAACTGAGCAGGAGACAGACGTGCCTGCATCGTGGTCACACCACACCCAGATAAGTGGTTCTCTGCACTGGAGAAAGCACACTTTTCTTGGAGTCAAGTCTAAACCCCAGCTCTTACAAGTTAGCGTGAACGACATCTCGATGCCGAACCGCCATCTGCTCAGATTGAACAAATATCAACCAATCATCGATGTGGTTGAGTATGTGGATGCCCTGGAGTCACAGAGGAGCCAGAGCAGCATCCACACACCTCGTGAAAGTGCGGGGTGAGAGTGCAAGGCCGACGGAAGAACCCGGTAAGCTTTTGCCCTCAAAAGCAAACCTCAGGAACTTCCATCCTTCTTTGGGACGATGAAGTACCGGCTTATTACGTCCCTAGGGTAAGATGCAATAAATAAATAAAAAGGGAAGGAACAAAAGGTTTCCAGCAAGCCGCCAGACCAAAAAACACGAACCAAAGCAAACACAATAAAGTATAAGATAGCTTTATTGTACATGCCCAAGGAAAATGCAGCCACCAACTGATAACATTCATTAAGGGACCGTGGTCCAAACAAGGAAATATCAAAAGCAGAAATAATTTGTCTAAGTGACGAATTATTAAAATAAACAAATAACTAAATATGAATAATAAAGCAGTACTTTTCGTCAGAGAGACCCAAGGCCCAAAATAACAAACAAAGCCAAACTAATAAAGTAAAACAATATAAATAACCTGCCACAAAGAAAAAGAAAAAGAAATACAATAAACCTAACCTATCTACTCTTAACCGAAAAAAACATAGTAGAAATGAGATTTAAACAAAAGGGCAGGTCTCTCCTACATTACAACCACATTTCAAAATAACCAAACAATCAAAAGAAACACTAACAACACATCTTGGTCTGGCGGTTAACAGGGAATCTGGACCAGTGCGACCGGCCCGAAGTCGCACCATCCGCCCTCTGAAGAGCGGAAGAGGCGTTTTAAAAGGACTGCCAGCTGATCACACCAATTGCCGCTGATAGACGGCAGCACTCCTAGTCAATCAGCAGCAATCTGAAACTCAGACAGAAAACATCCAACAAAACACAAATATTACAGAAACAAACATCATAACGTAACAGGCTGTAGAACCCAAACTGTCTGTAGAGAGAAGGGGCCACCTCGATGGCCTCCTTCCTCAAGAGAGTGTTAACTTCTTGTTCCATTACCAGAGTCTGCTCGGGGCCCACCAGAGTGGGAATGACCTCATTGCAACGAGGTGGAGAAGAACCAAACTGATTCGGTAGCCTCTTCTACAGTGTGCAGGACCCACTGAGACACATTTGGCAGAAGTTTCCACGCTGCTAAAAAGGTCTACTAAGGGAATCAGTCTCTCGAGACTGAGATAATGAATAATGATATCTCTGGTGTAATCAGCACGGCTAGGTCAGTGCCCTGAAGCGGCGAACCGGCAGGAGACGACCGAACTAGCTGCTCAAGAAACCTCAGAGGAGGTAGCGAGCCTCTTAGTACCGCTACGTTTCCGAGCGGTGACTGAGAGAAGCACTCACTGGAGACCGCTGCGCCCTGAAGCACCGTAGGTGGCAGGGTTGGCAGATCGATCTCCTGAGGGCACTGAGGAGAGACGGGCACCGTATAATGAGGTGTACACCACTCTTCCCCAGAGGGGCCTGCCCTCCGAAGTCCTGAGCCATGGCATCAAGACTCTCTAATCTGAAGTCTCCTATTGAAAATGACGGTCCTCAGACCTGCGCCATCTCCTAGGAAGACTAGACTGATAGAACCAGAGCCTGATCGGGGCAGGACCCAATGAGACACGGTTGGCAGGGGCTCCCACCCCACCAGTTGACCTACTAAGGGAACCAGTCTCTCGAGACTGGCCTGTGCCGTGAAGCGGCGGACCAGCAGGGAACGGGCGAACAAGCTGCCCAAGAAACCTCCCAAGAGGTAGCGAGCCTCTTAGTACCGCTACGTTTCCGGGCGGTGACTGAGAGAAGCGCTGCCGAAGACCGCTGTGCCCTGAAGCACCGTAGGTGGCAGGGTTGGCTGATCGATCTCCTGAGAGCACTGAGGAGAGACGGCCACGGTATAATAAGGTGTACACCGCTCTTCCCCAGAGGGAGCCGGCCCTCAGAAATCCTGGGCCTTAGGCGTCAGGAAGTTTTAGCTGAAGACTATCCAGTGGGAAACACGGTCTGGTGTGGTAAGATTCACGTCAAAAACTGAAAATTATGTAATAGATGCGTTGCCTCGGCAGCGCGCGAGTCGCTTGGTCACACAAACAATATCAATCTCCTTGGAGAAAAATAGCTGCAGCAGCAGAGCTCTCACTCAGAGGGGGAAGAAAACGCAGCGTGTGCTTCCGAGCCTCGAGAGAGAGTGCTGGATCTAGGGAGTGCAGGCGGTGAAAGGGCGAGCCGTCTCCCGGGAGCAGAGTGATCCCCGTGATCTGAATCAACCGCCGTGCCTCAGCAATAGCGGGACCGAACCACGAGCTCGCTAGCATGGACACACTCCTCAGAGTGTGCCCGGCGGGAGCGGAGCGTTCAGCTGGGAGAAGCACAATCAGCCCCTTATTTTCGAGAGCTGACTGTGCGAGCTCCGCTCCCCAAACATAATGCTTGTGTGCAGGTAAAGTACAATCAGCCCCTCTCTTTTTCCCGAGAACTGACTGCTCGAGCTCCACTCCACAGTAAAGCTGCTCATTATAATATTAGGCATACTAAGGTTTTTTCTCCATTCTGTCCCCGCTGGAGTTTTGGTTCCTTGCCGCTGTCGCCTCTGGCTTGCTTAGTTGGGGGCACTTCATTTCCCGCGTTATCGTTGACATGATTGCAAAGATATTATTTAAACTGAGCTGGATGTTGACATCACTGAATTCAATGATGAACTGTCTTTAACTGAAAAATTAGTGTTTACTATTGTCATTTTGCATTATTGACACTATTTTCCTAATTAATGCTGTTCAGTTGCTTTGTCACAATCTGTATTGTTAAAAGCGCTATATAAATAAAGGTGACTTGACTTGACTTGACTATGCTTGTGTAACTGATGCTTGTGCAACTGGCGAGCTCACTGACGCCCTCCATATCAACCTCCTCGGAGGAAGACAGGCGGAGCGTCAAGCCCTCTCACCGGGGGGAAAGAACCACAGGGCGGGCTTCTGAACCCCGAGAGCGGGCGCTGGATCTGGTAGGTGAGGAAGAAGATAGGGATTCGCCCGTCTACATTCCCTCCACCAGATCCATATGCGAACCCCACGAGCACAGCCGCCGCTCCACCTCGGCGAAAGTGGGGCCGGTGCTGCGAGAAACGCCGGTGAAGGCTCCCTCCTCTAAGAGAGCCTTCCGAGAGTGAAGCAAGGCAGTAACAAACGCTCGCCCCTCGAGAGCTGACTCTGCATGCTTCGCTCCCAAACAGACAACACACAAACTGTGTGTGTCCCCACCCGAAATATAGTGCGGGCAGGGAGGAATACACAGCCTGAATGCTGTCTGCTCTTGCCCAAATGCTTCTTTTTGCTGAAACTCATAAGTGGAGCAACACTAAATAAGACTCACAAACAGATAGCGACTGACACACACACAGAGCGCTTGCTGAATGACAAAAAGCTGACGCCGGTTCCACCGCACGTGCTTTTATTGCTTCCTGGTCGCAACATCACCTGCCCATGACGTCTTTGCCCATCTATTGGACTGATTTCATATGTGGTTCAGAGCATGGCCACACTGGGGGTGTTCCCGAAGCATTTCCAATGCAGCTCGAGTTCCTGAAGGGGAAACTAACTAGCACAATGTTAACTCTAACAAATGGCAGATGCATATCTCCAAAGCATGTCTCTACAAACAGAGACAGTGCATTCAAGGTATACTTGAATCAGTTTATGCTCCCTGAGAATAAAACCGTTATTGTAGGGTTGCTGGCGGCATATCAGTTGAGCTACAGAAACCTCTTGACATGCAGGAAGCATTCAAAATACAGCGTAATGCTCTTTTACATCAGAGACTGAATCCTTCATTAGCTTTTCTCTGCATTGCCGTTTTTCATTTTGGGATTCAGCATAATGAAACAGACAACGTTAGAATAACAAATGTACTATTAATTTCAAGTTATTTGAAGTTATTCACATGTGCGACTGGCAAAGTATGAAAACTCAAATTGAGAGAGAGAGTGAAAGTAAAACTCTTGGAGCTCATTGAAATGAGCAACTGAAGCCCAAAAAGTAAGTTTCTTTTCTATAGGCCTCTCTGGACTCAACTAAAGCGTCTTGATGGCCCTCTCTTATTTCCTGCCCATCAGTAATGGCTTTTTCTTGATTTTATAGTATTGCACTCTCATTTTATGACTTCTTATTGGCACTGTCTGCTCTTTCTATGAGAACCCGAGGCATTCAAGCAGGCTATAAGAGTCAAGAGCTCTGAGAGGTGGTTGATGAGCTGGTCAACGGGTGCAGTCTGATGAGTGTATGTTCAGGCACTGTTCTCCAACCTACAGGCCACCTCGAGCTTCCTACAGGCTGCTTCGATAACTAAAGCACTATGGTCGGGTATTCTTACTGCAGTAAAGCCGGTAAATTTGTCTTTCAGTGTCCTTCAGTGCTGCTATTATCTGCCACGCACCTGATATTTGGGTTTCAGTTATGGTGGCACTTGTGTAACCTCTGTTGAGAGCGTGCAACTTGCAAAGTTCCTTACAAAGTGGTTAACTACAAAGTGGTCTGCTATTCAACCATGTATGAATGTTTTGTGAAAATGAATGTTTGTGGGCGTACATGTGTTTTTATGTAGGTTCTCTGATTACATATTGTGCTAGACCGATCACACTCAATAATTCAGCATACAAGCTCTTGCCCGACTATATGGAGACCAGGACTGCTGTTTAGTTTCATTGTCTTCAGTCCAATACTCCTAAGACAGACGGATAATTCACCAGAATGAATCATCTTCCTGCCAGCATGCTAAAGGATGAGCAATGCACCAAAAAAGAAAATGTGAGGGACCAGAGTAGAGGATTTATTGAGAAAAGAAAGAGCGGCTGAAATTTCTTTACTGTAACGGTTGAAACTTATTGCTTTGGCAGACCATTCAAGACGCTTTAGGAAATAGTCGTGCACATTTAGAAGATTAGTCACATCCTTTAAGGCCAAGGTTCAAAGCAATAAACAATAAACCTCTCTACATCATAGGAATGTGACCAAAACCTGGCAGTTTGCAACAGATGACCCTAGAGTATAGGTCACTTTCAAAAGTGTCTATCAAATGCTTCCTCTCTCCGTAAATTTGACAGCAGTCTACTTCTGTCAGTTTTATAACTCTCAGAATCATAACATAGTTTCTTGTTTAAGATCAAGGTGATAACCCAACAAGCTATCTCACTGTTCTCAAGACATCAAGGTCTCGTTTTTATCATGGATGGTGTATCTCCTCAAAGCCCTGTCAGGAGTGATGGAGGTTCTGTCTCGATGATGGACAAATTCAAATGCGGAGATGAGCAGATCAAGCTGAGAGCAGACTAAGGAAGAAGAAGACAATTGTTTCATGTGATCAGGTAACATTAGGAACTAAAGTACATCTGGAAATCATCACTTACACATTAATATTTATATGTACCTTTTATTTGTAACTTTTATATTTATTGGTATGCTAAGAGGAAATATATTTTTGCATTTTCCGCACTGATTTTGAGGGAAAACTGTGAAAATCTGCATGCAAAAATGTGTTCAGGTACACTTTTATACTGTGTCTCCCCATAAAGGGTGCATATTAGGACCTTAAGGACTCAAATGTACACTTTAGGTGCTAACATGTACCCTTAAGGTACTAACATGAACATGTGCATATTTGTACCAGAAGTACTAATTATTAAAACACTAACATAAGTACTAAAACTAACATTTATCCATTGAATACTATATGTACACATTAGCTACTTTAGGGTACCAATATGTATTTGCATATTATTGCATATAATATTTTTATATTTACATTAAGGACAAAAAATGCGCTTTAAGTAATAATAGGTACCCTTAAGGTACAAATGTGAATATGTACTTGCAAATTAGCATCTTAAGTACTAATTAGCACTAAAATGTACCTTATATATAAATTTGGCACAAATATGTACCCTTTACCTACATTTAAGGTACTAATATATTAGTATAAAGTGCAAATTTATTTGCACATTAGTACTCTGAGTACTAATTAACACTAAAATGTACACTTTAAGCACTATTATGTATCCTAAGGTACAATTATGTATACATATTTGCATATTTGTACCTTAAGTATTAATTAGTACTAAAATGCCCCTTTAGGTACTAACATTTATCCATTAAGAACTAATATGTAGCTTTTAGCTACATTAAGGCATCAATTTGTGTAGGTATTTGTATATTAGTACTAATATGTTCAGGTATTATATGCACTTGGATATTTGCACCTTAAGCACTAATTAGTACTAATATGTATCCTTAGTTACAAAACTAAGATGTGTATGCATTTGTATATTAGTACCTAATTATGAATAAAATGAACACTTTAGGTACTCATATGTATGCTTAAGGTACAACTATGAATATGTACCTGCATATTTGCACCTTAAATGCTAATTAGTAATAATATATACCCTTTAAAAGTGAAAAAGTGAAAGTGACGTGACGTGACGTGGCCAAGTATGGTGACCCATACTTGGAATTAGTGCTCTGCATTTAACCCATCCAAAGTGCACACACACAGCAGTGAACACACACACACACACACACCGTGAACACACACCCAGAGCAGTGGGCAGCCATTTATGCTGCGGCACCCGGGGAGCAGTTGGGGGTTCGGTGCCTTGCTCAAGGGCACCTCAGTCGTGGTATTGAAGGTGGGAGACAGCGCTGTACATTCACTCCCCCCACCTACAATCCCTGCCGGTACGAGACTCGAACCCGTAACCTTAGGGTTATGAGTCCGTCTCTCTAACCATTAGGCCACGACTTCCCCTAATTAAGAACTAATATGTACCCTTAAGGTAATTTACAGTATTATTATGCATATGTCTTTGCATATTAGTACTAAACAAACAAAAAGTAATAACTGGTACTGACATGTATCCTTAAGGTACTAATATGCACCTTCAAATGTAGAAAAGTTACAAAAGTGTACTTTTGAATGTACTGTCCCTGATGTACAATGTGCACTATTATAGCTGAAAGCATAATTCAATTGTCCAAATTAATTAATAAACAAACATGCAATGAACAGCGGTTTGTGAATGGCAGTCACGGCAATTATATGACAATCTTCAGAGTTTTGTGCACACGGATTCAGCCTGCTTACGGGTTACATGAAGACAGAATGGGGGGAAAAAAGTCATGAATGACTTCTTTAAGATTGAGTTCCAGATACTCAGGTTTAATATTTCTCAAATGAGAGCTGGAGTCAGTTCAAATACTCTTACTCTTAAATCCCATTAGAAACAGACGAAACTGTACTACACAGGCTACTTTATTATGGAATATAGTCCTAAACTGGAAAGAAATGTAGAGCAGTGGCTGGATTTTGAAATATGGATTTTGTTCCCTACTTTTATTTTTTCTCCCTGTTTCTTCCTTTCTCTTTCTGTGTATGGATAGCATGAAGAGGAGTTCCATCTATATAAATGAGGTGGCGATGGAACATGAGGGGGGGGATTCAGTCAGACTGATACTCAAAATTTAAACCAGCTCAATTCCAATGTACTGAAACACGTCTTATTTGACTCTTGAAAGCTCATGTCTCATTTCACAGTAATTCCTCAGGTCCTGTAGTGAGATTAATGGCCTGGCTTTAAGTCCAACAGTGCTAGGTGTACCTATTAAGGCTAGTTTTGTAATCGTAACCTCATGTGACTTCGAGATAATACAAAGTGTAATTTAGAGAGAAGTGTCCACATTGCATGTGCTGTAAAATGAAGGTATGAACTGCATGTGTAAGGACAGAAATGGAAAAGCTATGCTGATTACGCTCACTAGGGAAACTGCTCGGACTGAATACAGGACGTAATCATAGAGCCGACCAATATCAGAAGTTTATCACGAGGAGAATAAAGAGAAAGACTGAAAGATGAGCTACATCGCCAGGGCTGCAGTCATGCGGATCTTTTGTCAACGTGATCGATTTCTCTATCGCCCCTGAAAGTTGTTTTTATTTTGAGACATAGAGAGAGAAAGAAAAGGAGAGGGAGCGACAGTGCAGAAGAGAAAATAACCATCTGAGTGAAAAGACGAGAGAAAGAGAGAAACGGAGAAGGATGAAGAGAGACAGCCATCTGCACAGATACAGCCCAAATCAAATTGCATGAATTCACCACTGCATTCTCAGAGGAAGACGAACAGGAGATGAAGAGTGGAGTGCACCAATAACCGCATGATGTAGACAAATAAAAAAATAATAACGTCAGAAGACTGAAAAAAAAGAGTGGGAGCCTGTTGCTTTTGCGAGGTTATGCATTCTCCTATCTCGAAGACAGTAAATAAAAAATAGCATTTAATCTATACACGTTAGAACTGTTTTGTCAAATCAACCCATGCACATGCATGTCAAACATAAAGCAGCCCCAAAAAGTATTGTGAAACTTAAGACACCAAAAATACGTTAGTTAGGTTTCAAATTACTTAAACTACTTTTACATTTGGCACACACA
>NW_015505181.1:3049463-3058245 GCF_001515645.1 Sinocyclocheilus grahami
ACACACACACACACACACACACACACACACACACATATATATATATATATATATATATATATATATATTTAGCATTATATATAAAATGATATTACAAATAATATAAAATATTTGTGTAAATGAATGAATTAATACATTTTTAAGAATCCATATTTGAGATATGAGATGGTTTGTCTGTCTACAAAACTGACTCTAACTTAAAAAATGAATTAATTAATTAATAAAAATACATAAAAAAATCTAGCATCTTTTGTCAATCGGTTTGACATTTTGTATCTAATGCAATGGAATTAATACATTTTTAAGTGTCCACAGAATGTGCCTTAAAGGCTTATTAATGCTGAGAACGCAATAAGACAGTCATCAAGCCACGCGTCAAAGCGTTTGAACAGAACCCCACAAACTGAAATGGCATGAACCGCTACACCAAGTCCCTTTCCCAGCCGTGAGGAGGGGAACGGAATGGTGTTGAAATTAGATAATTAGGAAGAAAATTAATATTAATGGGTGCTAAGAATTGAATCACAAATGCAATTACTGCATTAGCTTTGCAATTAAAATAGCTGGCTGCTGAATAGCTGGATACTCATGGAATTATGAGTTTTTCCACATATCAACAATGACATTAATTTCCCAAAGTCAGAACAATGGGCAAGCAGTACAAATAGAGCCTTTATGTATTCCCTAGTAGAGTCCAACTGTATTCTCCAGTCATACGACTCTCTGTTTAATTCCCTCTATAAAAGTGCAGGGACCCCAGAGACAGTGGCACAGGCTAATGACTGCTTTCAGTCCAATCACGCTGTGTCTATTGAAAAGCACAATGGACAAATCCCTGGGTACAAGCTAAGAGGTGGGGCAGCAGCGTGAAAAGGGGGGTCGGGTAATTAGAGAGACAACCTCTACACGACTGCAGGAGAAGTGGTGATGCCGTTGTGCTGCTTCTGCACTTTTTCTACCGTGCAAGTCGCAGCCATCCACCTCACCCATCTTTTGACTCTCTCTCTCCACCCCATGCTCTTATAAACACACGCACACATAACATGAAGAATGGATGCGGGGAGAAATGTCAGGCGTGCTGGCGAACCAGGGAGGGATAGAGAATAAAGAAGGAGCCAGAGATGCAGATGAGAGAGGGACTTAATAAGGGGGATGGAGCGAATCATGGCTATCATAATGATGTCACTGGTTAATGGGATGTTAGTTTAGCGTTATAAGCCTCCAAATGGCTTCTAGTATCTCTTGGGTGACATGTATAGCTTTTGAGCCACAAAATAAAAAAGTGTTTTTGCAACAAACCCTCTGATAGGGGCTAAGACTATGTTGGGAATGACATGCCAGCATTCTACTGGGAAACGTGTACATTACGGTTGTAAAGTTTGGGGTCAGTTAAATTTTTTTATATACTTTTATTCAGCAAGGATGTATTAATTTGATCAAAATTGACAGTAAAAACATTTCAAATAATAATAATAAAAAAACTGTTTTTGAACTTTCTCTTCACAAAAGTTTCTAAAAAAATATTAAGCAGCACAACTTTTTTCAAAATTGGTAATTATAAGAAATGTTTATTAAGCAGCTAATCAGCATATCAGAATAATTTTTAAGGATCATGTGACACTAAAGACTGGAGTATTGACTGCTGAAAATTCAGCTTTGCCATCACAGGAATAAGTTGCATTTTAATATATATATAAATAGAAAACAGTTATTGTAAATAAAATATAATATATCATATAAAATAATATTTCAATAATATAAATAATATTATTATTTTAATATAAGTAAAATAATATTTCACAATATTTTACTGTGTTTTTGATCAAATAAATGCAGCCTCGGTGAACATCTTTCAAAAACATTAAGAAGTCGTAGCAACTTACCAAACTTTTTAACCTTAGTGTATATGGTTAAGTACACACAGTATACTGTACGTGATGTACATTTAAGTTTAAATAAACATGATCATTTTGCATTTTTCATACAAGTTTGTACAAAAATTTCATTATTTGGGATTCTGATTAAATAAGGAATCGGGAGCTGTTATTTCCGTTTGTCCATCATACAGGAAAAGGTCAAGTCTAGTGCAATTCATTATGGGATACAGCACTCCATGTAGTGTGATCTGTGTTACACTAATCATTTACTGACTGCATAGATGCAGAAAATTAACATACCACTCACAGTATACATACTACATACTGCAGCAGATATAGTATAATATATACAGCGGGTATAGAAAAGATTCACCCCCTTTAAAATAATTACATTTAGTTGCTTTACAGCCTGAAATGAAGACAGACACTTTTTTGTTTTATCCAGCTGTATTTACTCAGTGCAGTTTATAACATCCCACTGTTAAATACAGGGCTTTTGACTTCTTCTCTCACCAGACACTGTGGCTAGTGGTTTTCCAAAGTTACTAGCCACTCAACATTTTCACTGGCCACAATTTTGTTGTTAGGGAAATTATATTTTATTTGATTAAACTTGACTAGTGTGCTAAAATTTACTGGAAAATCAAGACCACATGAAATAACACTATAGGTCATTAGCAAATATTTAGCTCTGATAAAGTTGTGTGTAAAGCAATTGCATAAAACATGCAATCTAATTACCATCATAAAAAGAGTACCTTTATTTTGTTTTTCACAGTCAGCACAGTACATGATTCTCTTTGATGGATCATATAAACCAGCCATTCTCAACTTGACTTGCACTTTCCAAAAAAAATGTATTTTCTTTTTTTCTTAGTTTCCATACATTCACAGGGTATTTGCAGGATAAATCAAATTTAAGGCTTAAGACCTTTTTTTAAGAGCTGCACAATTATTATTATTATTATTATTATTATTATTATTATTATTATTATTATTTTTAGGTATGAGCGGGGTTGCGCAATGTCTATGGTAACATATTAAACTGTAAAATTACATGATTTACAAATCAGGATTTTCACAAAACAAAAAGTTTTAGAAAATGATAAACTTCACATTTGCCACCTGTTTTGACTGAAACGTGCAGTGCTCATATTTATTCAGTGAAATCATAGCATTTTGAAGTTTAATCAAGCCATAGGCTCATGTGATTCTTGTCTTTCCGTCCCCAAATTTAAGAACCTTTGAAATTATAATAAAGGCTTTTCTTGTACCGTTTAAGGCATTTAAGACTTTTTATGCCCTTAAATTTGATACTACAAAATTTAAGACTTTTAAAGGACCTGCAGAAACCCTTCAACCCGCCAAAGTGGCAAGTGGGAGTGACTGTGTTATACACGGCACTACTGAAATCTACCTGCATTTGACAGGTTGGCGGGTGTTATTGTCAAGCCCTGAATATATAGCCCATCAAACAAACAGGTGCCAGTGATAAATATGCTTCTGTCAAAGACACAAATAGCCACACATGTAAAGAACAGGCTGTGTTAGAAACCTCTAACATGTATAAACATATTGCATACAAATATGAGGATTGTGTGGGCGGCAGAAACATGAGGGAGGTCAGTGACAAGAATTCGGCAGCGCAACATTCTCACAGGCTAAATTACCACACAATACCTTATTAGTGTAATAGAAACGATCAGTCCACAACATTCTCATTACAATATTATAAAAAAAAGTCTCAAAGTTAAAATGACGTACACCCACACATAAATGCTCACACATGCAAGCAGGCCACTGCATTAAACCATTTAGCGCAGATTCTTGAAGCCAAAATCGTGTGGGCTCATATTCAAGGATGTTCGGTACTCAGTGAGTGAACTTTCTAACACTTAAGCTAAGTTTCACATTACAAGTAGGCTACTATACATCTTGCTTATTTAATGGCAGAGTTATTCAAGGCCAGCGTGAGAAATAACGATCATTCAAACTCTCCACTCAAGTGAATATGTTACCCTCTGACCCATGCTTTTACTGCCTCTGATTAAGTTAGGCGGTAATAGAAGAGCCCCACCAGGACACTTACACTAGCTGTAATGCTATAGGCTATGTATGACTGCCAGTTTTAGTCAAGGAGCATTCCATGAGATCTAATTATGCTTCTACCATACTGGATTTTCTGCTTGAGGTAGAGACATGTAATCACATAGCAAGCAGCTTAGATTAGAGCTTGAGGTCTCCTTTGTGTGGGTGATTGCCTTCAGATATCTCAACAGTCAAAACAGAATAACTAAACTTATGTCTTTCATTGGTATGCCCAAGGAGTTCGCCTCAAACCTGTTTAGATTGCATATATGACAAAATTGCATAAACATTTTGGCCAAGTATTTGTTCTCTCTGTCTGTCCTTAAAGAAACAGTTTCCTCCAAAATGAAAATTCTGTCATCCAATATTCACTCTCACGCCGTTCCAAACCTGTATGACACATAAGGAATATTTTGAAAAACGTGCTAGACGCACAATCAGTTACAATAAATTGAGACCGGAGCTTTCAGGTTTCAAAAATGACACAAAAGCACCATAAACATATCATAAAAGTGGCTCAAATGATGCTTCTGAAACCAAGATTTGAATCATTAGTCACTAACAATCTTCACTTTAAGTGAAGTTAACCACTGCAACCAAATCACTGAACAAGTGAGAAGAACTTACGAATTGGATCTGTTCACTTTTCAAATGAATCATTCAGATTTGTTTTGGGAACCAAATCAATCAATTCATTAGAAAAATTCCAACTTAAACGAATGATTCATTCACAAATTTAGGCACTGTTACTTCTTTCATAAACTCTTATGTGATTTAGTCACATGGATGACTTTTTTTGATGGTTTATGGTGCTTCTGAAACCTTGAAAGCTTCAGTTCCTGTTCACTGTAACTGCATGGAAAAGACCATGGAAAAAAGTTTTCCTTTCGTGCTCTGTAAAAAAAAAGGTTACACAAGGCTGAGTAAATGATGACAGAATTTAAATTTCTGGTTGAAATATTCCTATAATCTATTAGTCTATGCTCTTCGAAAGATGACCTGTTCCCGATTCTCTATCTTTACTCTCAACAACAAATTTACTTTATTTATATGCTGAAAAACAATAAGGTTAGCATGATGTTGCAAACATGTCCAAGCTTTACGTTGCAAAACATCCCTTTCTATTTCTTTTCTCAGAGTACCATTGTCAGGCGGAAGCAGCCATTAGCGGCATTAATGCACATACCCCTTTGCAGTTCGTTCTGTAAATCATCCATGCGACGACAAAGCCCCAGCTATAAATAATAGGACACTGAGAATGTGAATACTGGATCTGGCCAGGTGCACTGAGCTTTCCTATCTCCCCTCGGAGCTAATGGACCAATATGGGAGAATGGAAATTGATTCGAGCTAGTCAGTTAATTAAGAATTCACCGCTTACATTTTGTGTGTGTGTGTTGGGGGGATGTGTTATTTATTGGAATTCGAATTTCGTAGGTAATTGGGGATGTAGAAAATGTAAACAAGAATAAATGCTGCTTTGCTTTTATTCATGTCAATGAAGTTCACTATTGTCCTTTGGTGATATGCCTCTCAAGACAATGGGCAGAGAAAGTGACAACTGTGTGATAGAGGAAATTAGACACTGTAGGACAGATTCCAGGGAGAATTTAAAAAGCTTTAAAAACTTAAAACTTTAAATTTTTCATTTGTTTAGACAATTGTGGTTAATAGTATTATCAAAATACATTTTATTATGCTGAAAATTCATATCATTAAAATCGACTAAGGGTGCTTTCACACCTGTAGATCGATTGTTTTGTTCCCAAACAGGGATTCAAATTATTACAATGTTGCTTTTTATTCTGGGTGCGGTTCGCTTTCACACGGCAAAGTTTCTAAATGGACCAAATTTGTTAATACAAGTCACGCGCGAGTAAACTGTTCTCTCATTGGTCAAAGTTCCATGGTTTATTTTCCGGGATTCCACTTAGCTGTCAGAGCTGTCATCCGTTATATTAATTTATCATTTTGAGAAGGAGTCCAGAATTCATCGGGAAAACATTTTTAAAATGCACCTACTAGGAAGAAGAACAATAAAACGGCAATATAAAATGAAAAAGTGCGCTTTGATTTTGAATGGCGAAGACGTGCTCACCCAAAGACATTCACAGGTTCATTTTGAAGTATTAGCAAAACAACAAAGCAAATGCTTTTCACGGAACTTACGTAATTACCCATTATACATTGTGATATAACCTGGTTCGTTGGTCCGTTAGATCGGAAAGCACCCTAAATAGTAAAATGTGCGGTTATTCTTAAGAACATTATTTGCAGGTTATATAATTACACCTATTAGATCCAAAAGTGTCTTGATTAATTCTGTAAGAAATAAGCACACATTTTGATAGCTAAAAATGGGTCAGGCTACACTCTTTCTGAGTGAAATGTGCTCAGATGTGAATTTCAAGGATTGGGTTTCAACATTTTCAAACAACATGCAAATATATGGATGTAATTCAAGGTGTTACATCATGTCCTTGGTACTACAAGACTTCTTATTCATTATGGAAACTGTTCAGAAATGCATAAAGGATAGGTTTTTTGACATGGACTGTAAGCCTAAAAATTCTGAATTCTCTATGTAAAGTGAAATCCAGGGAGCTGATAAGAAGCCATATTTCCTATAATTATTTTAGTACAGAATAATCTCCTTTGGCATAGTGTGGATTTTGTCTAGTATTGGCTGCAGCAGGTAATCTTTTATTGCCTGAAAATAGCCAACAAGCATAACATGTCAGCGCCACACTCCCACAGACACAGGACTATAAAGCCAAACATTTAAGGCTAGAGGTGAGAAAGGTTATCAGAACTCTCCTCAAATGGATTCCATGTTTTTCACAGGTTTTCTAATCTTTCCATATGGGTGGTTTAAAGTGATGCCCATGTGTCTGTCTGTGTGAGCATCGGTGGAAAGAGATTGTAGTAATCCATGGGTGTAATCTGAGGTACAAGTGGCTGTGAGGGAGTTTATGAGGACTGTCCACAGAATGCTAAGGCCAGACTGGAGTCTGAATGACAGATAACACAAACTTAAGCTTGTAGAACCCCAGAAGAGCTCAAGCATGGACAACACCTCTCAAAGTACCGCAGAGGCGGTGCGTTTTTGTGCAGGTTTCTATAAAAACTCTTTATGAGAACACACCCTCTTCAACATTTGGAGTATCTGCTGCCATACCAGCTATGTTAGAGTCTTCCAATATAGTCCTTACACCGAATCTTACACTGCTCTCTAAAATATTTTTGGAGTTCCAAACTCCAAACAATTAGTTACTGACTATCATTAAAAATGCCTTTAATTGTGCACTTAAAAGCTTTCATACAGTGGGTACGGAAAGTATTCAGACCCCCTTAAATTTTTCACTCTTTGTTATATTGCAGCCATTTGCTAAAATCATTTAAGTTAATTTTTTTCCTCATTAATGTACACACAGAACCCCATTTTGACAGAAAATGCTGCACTTAAGGTTCCCAAGAGCACAGTGGCCTCCATTCCTTAAATGGAAGACGTTTGGGATGACCAGAACCCTTCCTAGAGCTGGCCGTCTGGCCAAACTGAGCTATCGGGGGAGAAGAGCCTTGGTGAGAGAGGTAAAGAAGAACCCAAAGATCACTGTGGCTGAGCTCCAGAGATGCAGTCGGGAGATGGGAGAAAGTTGTAGAAAGTCAACCATCACTGCAGCCCTCCACCAGTCGGGGCTTTATGGCAGAGTGGCCTGACGGAAGCCTCTCCTCAGTGCAAGACACATGAAAGCCTGCATGGAGTTTGCTAAAAAACACCTGAAGGACTCCAAGATGGTGAGAAATAAGATTCTCTGGTCTGATGAGGCCAAGATAGAACTTTTTGGCCTTAATTCTAAGCGGTATGTGTGGAGAAAGCCAGGCACTGCTCATCACCTGTCCAATACAGTCCCAACAGTGAAGCATGGTGGTGGCAGCATCATGCTGTTGGGGTGTTTTTCAGCTGCAGGGACAGGACGACTGGTTGCAATTGAGGGAAAGATGAATGCGGCCAAGTACAGGGTTATCCTGGACGAAAACTTTCTCCAGAGTGCTCAGGACCTCAGACTGGGCTGAAGGTTTACCTTCCAACAAGACAATGACCTTAAGCACACAGCTAAAATAACGAAGGAGTGGCTTCACAACAACTCTGTGACTGTTCTTGAATGGCCCAGCCAGAGCCCTGACTTAAACTCAATTGAGCATCTCTGGAGAGACCTAAAAATGTCTGTCCACCAACGTTTACCATCCAATCTGACAGAACTGGAGAGGATCTGCAAGGAGGGATGGCAGAGGATCCCCAAATCCAGGTGTGAACAACTTGTTGCATCTTTCCCAAAAAGACTCATGGCTGTATTCGATCAAAAGGGTGCTTCTACTAAATACTGAGCAAAGGGTCTGAATACTTAGGACCATGTGATATTTCAGTTTTTCTTTTTTAATAAATCTGCAAAAATGTCAACAATTCTGTGTTTTTCTGTCAATATGGGGTGCTGTGTGTACAGTAATGAGGAAAAAAATTAACTTAAATGATTTTAGCAAATGGCTGCAATATAACAAAGAGTGAAAAATTTAAGGGGGTCTGAATACTTTCCGTACCCACTGTATATTACTAGAAGCTAAAGTGTCCCCAGTTAAAGCAAGAAAACAGAAATACTGTAGTTAAATAGGTTAGCTAACTAAAGAAAAACTAATATCTGTAAAAAAAAAGAAAAAAAAGAAGTGTCTGTCTGTCTGTCTGTCTGTCTGTCTGTCTATCTATCTATCTGTCTGTCTGTCTGTCTGTCTGTCTGTCTGTCTGTCTGTCTGTCTTTCTT
>NW_015505181.1:3058798-3059494 GCF_001515645.1 Sinocyclocheilus grahami
ACTGTGCTCTTATGAACCTTAAGTGCAGCAGAATTTTTTTTGTAACCTTGGCCTGATCTGTGCCTTGCCACAATTCTGTTTCTGAGCTCTTCAGGCAGTTCCTTTTGACCTCATGATTCTCATTTGCTCTGCCATGCACTGTGAGCTGTAAGGTCTTATATAGACAGGGGTGTGGGTTTCCTAATCAAGTCCAATCAGTATAATCAAACACAGCTGGACTCAAATGAAGGTGTAGAACCATCTCAAGGATGATCAGAAGAAATGGACAGCACCTGAGTTAAATATATGAGTGTCACAGCAAAGGGTCTGAATACTTAGGACCATGTGATATTTCAGTTTTTCTTTTTTAATAAATCTGCAAAAATGTCAACAATTCTGTGTTTTTCTGTCAATATGGGGTGCTGTGTGTACATTAATGAGGAAAAAAATTAACTTAAATGATTTTAGCAAATGGCTGCAATATAACAAAGAGTGAAAAATTTAAGGGGGTCTGAATACTTTCCGTACCCACTGTATATTACTAGAAGCTAAAGTGTCCCCAGTTAAAGCAAGAAAACAGAAATACTGTAGTTAAATAGGTTAGCTAACTAAAGAAAAACTAATATCTGTAAAAAAAAAGAAAAAAAAGAAGTGTCTGTCTGTCTGTCTGTCTGTCTGTCTGTCTATCTATCTATCTGTCTGTCTGTCTGTCTGTCT
>NW_015505181.1:3059670-3070460 GCF_001515645.1 Sinocyclocheilus grahami
AGGCTTCTTAAACTTTATATTAAATGGCCCTAATACCTGTGTACTTACATAGTAACTAGATGTGTACGTAGTATGTAACCACAGTGTAAGTACACATTGGTACATAGTATCTAGAGCTGTAATAGTTATGTAACTACACACATGTAACAACTCTCCGAATGGTTTGTGTAAGTACAAATGTGTAACTGGACATATATAACTACATTTTGTAACAACAATATGTATAAGAGTAATTGGAACAATTTGATCCATGGGGTGGAGATGGGTAGGTTTAGGGATATGTAAAGTGGGAGGAGTTGGATCTCAAGTTGGTGGAGTTGATGCACCACTGTAATACCAGTGTACTTACATGGTAACTCCTCGGGAACTGTCCACTTAATATAAAGTGTAACATTCTGGACACCAACCACAATTTATACGTAAAGCCTAACTTACTGTCCGCTGCTGTGTAACATCAGAGTAATTACATGGTAAATCCATAGGACTTGTTTACTTAATATAAAGGGTAACCTTTCTTTACCAAAAAGTGCTGTTAGTCCTGTTATACATTTGTACTTTCATTACCAAAAAGTGTTGTTACCAATGTCCTGTTACACATTTGTATTTACACATACTATTCAGTGGGTTGTTACATATGTGTTGTTACACAAACATTACAGCTGTAGATACTATGTACCAATGTGTACTTACACTGAAGTTAGATACTATGTACACATCTAGATACTATGTAAGTACACAGGTATTAGGGCCACTTAATATAAAGTGGGACCAAATTTTCACTCAAATTATTTTAAAATTGAATTGGAATTTAAAAGATGTTCTTGGTTGATGCCGAATGCAGGGTCCATCAGGACCCCAACAGTACATTATGCCTTACATCTGAGCCAGATCTAACCTAGCAGTGAACCCAGTAGATATGATACAAAAGATCTCGCCTTAACCTCATTTCTCATCTCATGCTGAAGAAACTTAAGGAGAGGCTTTGTAGAAGTATTAGATGGATGAGAGATGTTGATACACTGTGCCAATCTACCTCAGAGCCCCCTCCTCATCAACCCTTGACTCAGAGAGGGAGCACAAGTCCTCTTCTTACCTTAGAAGGGCTCTCAGCAGCAGACGCAGAAGAGCTGTCTGAAAGAAGGCTCTTGAAAATGTTCACCTGTGATACTGCTTTTTAACCTCTTAGGTTTCTCTGCGGTTCAAGAGCAAGGCAAGGAAAGCTCTGTCTTTCAGAAGTGCGAGGCATGAGTAAAAGCTTCCATGAGGAGACTTGAGAGGCTTGTTCTTTTATGTCTCAAAGGGACACAGTGTAACTTCAGTTGTGGAACTGTCAGATCTGAAAGACACAGCTTGCCAAGCTCTTGAGTTTTTTTTATTCATGGCTGAATGTTATATCTGTTTTACTAATAACCAAGCAGTATGTGTCAAAATATTCCATATGATCGTCAAGTATAAGTGATGGAGATGTCAAAGCAGGCAGAAGACATTAAGGTCTTGTGTGTTTAATCAAAATAAACCCAGCAAATCTTCCAGGCTCTTTATAACAAGTAAGCTGTGAACAGAAGATGTTACTGACCCTGACAAGAACTTGAGGGAAGGGTCCTCTGGAGTTTTCAGGCACATTGATTGGCGGAATGACCCAGTCTCTCTTTTGTCGCCGCAGCCCATTGGATGAGCCACGCTGGTGTTGTCTTGGAAATGTAATGAGCCTGGGATTTTGATAGTAGTTGTGGGAGGATCCGCCATAAACACCATCCCCAGCAAACTGTGGAAAACAGATAAGTACACTCCATATGAAGCAGATCTTGATATTCACACACAAAGACAGTTTATTAAAAAGAAACCCACTAGTTACCGAACTATAGAAGAGAGTTCATTTTAATTAAAAAAGTTTAATATTTTAATATGTGCTTTGTCATTTTTATTTGTTTTTTTATATTTCTATTTAGCTTTATTTGTATTTCAGTTTTAGTTTTATTAATTTTAGTACTTAAATTTTTTCATCTAATATGTATATTTTGTTTTATTTCAGCTTTATTTCAATTAACAAAAATAATTGTTAAAAGTTTAAATTAACAACAACAATAATAATAATAATAATTAACAATAATAATAACACTGGTTTGGGTAAATTGGATTTGAATTAATTAAACTGATATATACTTAAATATAAATATTTGAATATTTGATGCTAAATTAAACATGTTGAAGTAAAAGTCAAATTTTAGTCAAATTGACTAAAATTAATTAATGAAATGAAAAAAATATTGAATTTAAAGACTATGACAAAATGAAAAAACCCCCCCGAAAAAAACCCCCAAAAAGCTTAAAAATTAACACTGCTCAAATAGAAAGGGGAAAAACTTGGAAACAGAGTTTAATGAATCACAATTAAGAACTCTTTTAAGTCTCCAGAGTTATAAGAGAAATTAACAATGTACATTGGACAGTTTGAAGAGACAAACACACCTTTAATAGGAGAACATACCTGCCAATTACTACTAATCCCTCATTATTTGTGAGGTAATGGTACAAAACAGTTGTGGAGTAGTACGTGCACACCTGAGCCCTGCGCTAGTATCGTAAACATAGCTGTGCGGTTTCTCCTAAAACGACCAATCAAAATGACAAATCACATCAAGGCCTCTGTAAACCAGCCCCTATAACACAGCAATACCACAGTGACGCATACCATGACATTTCCTCATGGGTGCCCAATGAAAAAGATTGATGAAATACCACATCAATAATTTAGACAAGAAAAACTAGAGCTGCCGCTGACCCTCACTTGATTCATCCAAAGGCCAAGGAAGAGGACTGATGCAACCAATCAAACAGCCACCGTTTTTCACAGCGGCTGACTGTGTGTGAGTGTGTGGGGAAGGGGACTGTCCTGCGGTTCATTTAGTGTCTTTAGTGCTCATCTCTGAATTGTCAGCTTTTCATGTAATCCTGTGTTGCCGTTTCTTCCCCTGACACCTCAATGTCTGTGGCACTGCATTTTCTAGCCGAGATGCTTTCGCCAAATCCCAGTCTTCTTTCTCTCTCTCTCTTGGTCTGTCTGGCGTCCCTCGGCGGGGGTTGCCAACTCAAGCATGTCTCACAAACACGGTTTGTCGGCAGAAGAGCTCGAACAGATGTGAGGCAAATCTGAGCAAACATATTGTATTTTTTCCCTCTTTTGTTTTAATTTTTCACAGCTGCAGGGGCACTGGCTGCAGGGGCTTGGAAAATGGAGGGATTGCAGCGGAGGGAGGGAGCTCTGAATGAGTGAGGAGGGCAGCTGTGAGGCGCTGATAAAATCACTTCCGCCTCAGCTCTGCTCATCCACAAAGCTCACAGGTACCCGCTACAGCAACAGAGAGAGGCTGCAACGAGACCTTTCGGGGGGCGGCAGGTGGAATTACTGTGCATAAGAGGGTGAAATAGAGAAAGACGAGGTTGGAGAATGGAAAAGAGATCAAGGTAAAATCAAGTTGAGCAGTGAAGGCTAAATAATCCTCCCAGAGAAAAGAAAATTTTTAAGAAGGCATTCGAAGCTCCTGTGTCTAAACAGCCAACTCGGCATGTGGTTATGCCATCTTAAAAATTGGCATCGATGGTTCCATGAAGTAAGTAATAATTGATGACGGGCCATTGAATTATTGAAAAATAATGCCCACCCGAGGTGGTAATGTGGGCACGATGTGAAAGAGAGGTTTTTGTCCTTTAAACACTCTTATGCATTTTGGTCACACTTTAGTTTGGGGACCAATTCTCACTATTAACTAACCATTAACTATGAGTTTTGCCTCAATAAACTCCTAATTTGCTGCTTATTAATGCTTAGTAAGTTAGTTTAGGTATGGCATAGGATAAAAAAATCTAGAATATGGTCATGCAGAATTAAGCATTAATATGTGCTTTATAAGTACTAATAAACAGTAATATGCATGTTGCTAGTTGTAATAAGCAAGCAACTAGTTAATAGTGAGAATTAGTCCCTAAACTAAAGTGTTACCACAAATTTCTTACGGATATCATCTCAAATCGCCATTGGTAATTCCAAAACATAATTTTGGAGCGAGTAATAGAGGCTTGAGACATAAATATGCAGACTAATGCAGTTCTGTCATGACAAATCTTGGAGAGTTATATGATAATATACATGATATGTTTGGTCTTGGCGGAATAGATCTGCAACCCTGCTGCTGCGGCAGATCAAGTACCGAGACTTGCTACTGCCAATACATCCACAGATACGTTGCTGTGAGCATGTAAGAAATACTGTTGCTGCACATATAACATAAAATAACCCCCAAATATAGCATACATGAAGTCACCCTGTAGCAGATCTATACAGGTGGAGCTGGGGAAGGTGGAGAGTTTCTGAAGCGCGCTGCAACTGCTACAGCAAGCACTAGCCGAGTATTTTAATGTTGAGCAGCAAGTTCTTTGGAAAGATTAAGCTTGTGTAAATTACCTGAGTCTGTGTGTTACTAACTTCGAAACTGTAAGTTTAACTTCTTCAAACAACTGTGACGGTACAACTTTGCTACTGAGAAATGCCATATAGCTTTTCATTTGCAGACTACTTTATTGAAAAAGTCAATGGCAGGGCAGAGCTGACAACAAATTTCTGTGCATGTACTGTATGTTTGCGTGCGAGTGTGTGTCTGTACATTATCTGTGTGCATGCAGAGAGCGGGAGAAAGAAAGCGTTTTATTATCCATAGGGTAATTTTGTTGGAAAAAACATGGAAGTTGTCATTTTTAAGCATGATAGTCATGTTAGTCATATTTGTTTGCTTGGTCAGTGTGTTTTGCGGCTAATGCGGTCGACAGACCTGGAACTATATGTAGCTATGGGTTTACTGGAAAATAACTGCATACCTTAGAACATTCAATGACTGATCAGAATCAAGTATTCAACATCCCCCTGGTATAAGAACCTTTGACATTCATGGAACCTTTGTCTTGAACAAAAGTTTCTTTAGATTATTAAAATGTTCTTTATAGTAAGAAAATAGCAACATCACCTTCGGGAGGATTCTTTCAGATACAGTGTGACCAGCCAAATGTGTTTGAACACAGACAAAAGCTTTATCTCTCCCCTCGCAGATTTGTTCATTAGTGCAGGGTATTCATCTTCTCGATCTGTCTCTTACTCCATCTCTATTGTTTTTTGCCTGCTGACAAACAGGACATTGGGAGCTGTGATAAAAACCTTGATTTATCAATCAGCTCTCATTGGCGCTGCAGAAGCATTCCTCCGAATGTGTAGCCAACAGCACGGGAAGATCCAAGCTGGCGGCGCCAATGAATGGCACAGACTTACAACAGCATGCCTAATGAAAAGGTTTATTCCTTCGGTAGGGCAACAAGCACTGCACCCATTACAACAGACAGTGAGGAAAGAATAAACTGGAACAAGCATATTGTGTTGTGGGACGGCACACGGCAGATGTAAGGAATGTGCTGCTACATATACGTGTGTACATGTGTGTGTGTGTGTGTGGGCGCATTCGGGAGTCAGCGTGTGTGAAATGGCTGCCTGGATTGCCCTGAGCTCCCGTAGCTCCAGATAAACCAGCCCTGCCAGCTGGCTCCCCATCCTTCCCCGCTGAGAAGAAACCCGTTTGGGCATCAGTCAGCCTGCAGCTCTGCAGCAGACATCTGGAGGTTATTGTTCTATAGGGCCGCATTACACTGCTTGCAACCCTGTCTGGAGTTTTCCATTGCATGCCAGTGTGCAAATTCACCACTAGGCAGCACTCATTTGCTACTTTCATAATTTGTCTTCGCACCAGACCTCACCGTCGGGAGAAAAAGGTAAATTAACTTGGATTTTCACAAAAATTCCATTATTAAAAAGTGAGAAGAAACAGTTTATAATAAGTACTGCAAAAACTCTCCACTAATCGTGTCAGGTGACTTAAGCTAGGTGGCATTAGGGTTTTATTTATAACAAACATACCACTACTGAATCTACAGGATGAAACCAAGTGTGCCGCACACATCCTGAAAAGTGAAGCCAAAACATTTCATTCGCCATCTGGTGGCTGGCTGCTGTATAGGTCATAAACCCTGCCCTCTCCATGTAAAAGAAATGGGATGCGAGCCAAACTAAATAATCAAATCACACTTAAAATACATTTTTACCAAACATGGTTTTCATCATTTTAGGTAGTTCTTATCACACTGATGTATGTTCAAGTGTTAATTTTTCTAATAAGTTTGGTTTTAATTAGTTTGTTGATGCTATAAAAACGGGGTATGGTGTCATGATTGTGAGCTTGCGATTGGGTCTGTGGGAGTTTGGGCGGGACTTCGATACCGCAGCTCCACCTCACGATCACTGCTGTGCAGACTTGGGCTCACTTTTCTATAGTGGAAGGAAGAGGGGATGAGTCGTCCATCTTTTTTTTCTTTCTTTTTTTTTTACAGTCTATGGATGAAACACATACAGCATGACCAGCAGTAGTCAAATTCCTAAACAAATTGGTCTTATGGGGAGGTTATATTATATGAACCAAACAATTACATCATGATGGAATGTCAATACGGAACACTTTTGAGCCAGTACCAATTCAAAAACAGAGTGTGAACAGTGTAGTCCGACTCCCAAACAAATTAGTCTTATAAACATATAACACAATCAATTAACTCCAATTCCTGAATGTTTGAGTCGGTTCCTTTAAGTTAATCAAAAACAAAAATTGTGATGTGTGAACTCCAATTGTAATTTTAATATGATTACTGAACAAATTACTCTTTTGAATTGGTACTTTTTTTAGCGAATCAAAAATACACAGCATGTCCAGTGTTGCCAGATTTCTGAACAAACAGCTCTTTTGTTTTTGATTCACTTGAAGCCAAAGAAATGGCTCATACAGTGCAGCAAGTGTAATATCTGACTCGTACTGAATTTTTTTTAAACAAACAGCATACTGCATATGTTGTACTTAAAGCTTGTAAGACTTAAAATCAGTTTAGTTTCTGACTCTTTGTTCATATGACTTTATAGAGTTGAGAGGAAAACAGAACTAATGGCTGCTGAACATAATTCCCAGCACACATGAATTCCAACTTCAGCTTAGGGGCAGATGAGGCTCATATTGAGCTAAATGCCAGCCAAAGAACAGTCCTGGATATTTTTAGACCTGAACCATCTAAAGGCATAGAAACTTTGCTCAATAAAACATGTTGGGGGACAAAGAAACTGCACTGGCTGGAACTTGTCACCCCAGAAGGAGATACAACGGAATATACTAGAATGAAAGTTGCATATAGATCAAACCAATAAAAGACACACCATCTAGGCAAATACCATGCAAGTTTATAATGAACTACATGTAACCTACTGACATTTACGCTCAGCAGAGACATAAAGAATTGCACTGAGGGATGTCTTTGTTGATACACATTTGATAATACCTAGCTTCCATATCGCTGTCTTTCAAAGTATCTCTGCTAATTCAAAGTAACAAAAGACTTGCTTACTTCGTAAATGAGACGCCTTATTTTTAATTACTTTTATGGCAAACGAGTCATGGTGCTGTATCTGTGTGTGTGTGCATTATGCATGTGAGTGTGTTCTTTTAAGATGATGCTGATCTTAAGGGCTAATTTCTATGCTAATTTCTCTAAGCTCAACCTCTAAATATATCGTCTAAATCAAGAGGCCAAAAGTAGATTAAACACATGTATAGAAAAGTAAAAAAATTATCTATATTGTCTTATGGGAGGTCAAACTTTCTGTCAGCACAAGTAATTTGATGTAACATGCATGTAACCCCTTACCAAAAGGGTACTATGATGTTAATACTATGGTATTATTATTATTATTATTATTATTATTATATAGATACAGTATATAAAAATGTGTATATACAAGATAATAATAAATGTATTATTATTATTATTATTATTGGACATAATTAACTACATTAATAATTTGATTAATAATTAAAAACAATAAAATAAAAACAATCACATTTTTTATTCTGCTTGGCCATGATGAAATATATAATATTAATTATATTAAGTAATTTGTCGTAGACTGGACACAAGCTGTGATTCTTATATGTCTAACACTTACAGTATATGCCTTTTAGCAATTCAGTTAAAGAGTCCTGGAAAAACCTTATGCTACCTAATTAATATTCATTAGCCAAACTGATAAGATTCATAATATGTCCCCTTACTTTGTCAGATAGTTCCTATGACCTGCTGTTTGGTAATTCATTGAGTCACTTGAGGAGAAATAGTTCATGAAAATCACATCTGTCAGGAATTAGAGACAAGACAGATGAAAATCAGGCACGTAAACAGATGAAAACACGTCTTAATGCTGAAATACTCTGAGAGCTAAACTACTTCATTTTTATTTAGATAATTTTTTCATTAATTATTTATAGTCTCAACTAGGTCAGAGAGTTGCAAAGAGTCACATCTCCCAGAACACCCATGTATCTTCTTGCTTCGTGTGTGTGCACACACTTGTGCGTTTGTCCTTCAGTAACCTGCCGTAACCGGCAAGGAGACATTTCTCTAAATGGTTGTGCAGAAGGAGAGGACATGTGTGGGGTTAGGGACACGGGGATAGGGCTCGCCAGACCAGACTCCTGGATCCCTAGAGGACCTGCATTCCTGCCTCTCTGCTTGGCATTTCTAGGTCACTTTGGATGCAGAAACAGTCCGATGCCGGTGGGAAAGACATCTATATAAAGCCTGTACACCTCATCTGCTCTACACCAGAGCACAGGACATGAGCATGACAGCCACATGTATTAAAAGTTAAATGATACTTGCCAAGCAGGACACATTGTGGCAGAAGTGTGTGTGTGTGTGTGTGAAATGGTGGGGGGACAACTTGAATGAAATATTACTCCTTTCATCTTTTGTATAAAAATTACATTTGAGCATTCACTTCCATAATCAGATCATGACTTTTAGTATGTTGCCAAGGGCTTGTGCGAACCCTCTTAAAGCACTATACATGTGACAGTGCTGTCTGTGCATACATGCACAAGAGGGAGAAGCCAAATGTAATCAATTTAAAAGCTGTAACTAGTTTTAAAATTCTGATGATTGCTTAAACGTAATAACATCTTGCTGTGTTATTGAATCTCGTTCTTGCTTGTGCTATATAGGCAAATAATTGCAATCACACACCCCCCCCCTAAAACCATGAACTCAATCAATGTACATTATTCCATGCACTCCAATATTGAGCTGCTAGATTCAATCATGGTTTTTCATAAATGAAGAACAGTCATACCTCAGAAAAAAAACTACAAAAACAAAAAGAAAATTAAATACATGCTACTGTTTAAAAGTTTAGCTTCATACGATTTTGTAATGTTTTTGAAAGAAGTATCTTATGTTCAATGCATTTATCTGATAAAAAAAAATACAGTAAAAACATGGAAAAATATTGTGAAATATTGTTACAATTGACATCTTTTATAAATAAATAAATTCATAATTAATTAATAATATATGAATATATTTGAAAATGTCATTTATTACTGTGATGTCAGCAGCCATTACACTAGTCTTGAGTGCCACATAAAAAAAACTACTGACCCTAAACTTTTAAACTGTAGTGTGTATATGTGTGTGTATACGTGTGTATTAGGGATGTTCATTTTAACCGTTCAACCAGTTAACCGACCGTAAGAATTTTGAAACGATTAATACAATCAGTTAAATGGTTTAAAAAGTCATTTAATTATTAATTTTTTCAGTAATTTATCAAAATATTTAAAAAGGTTTGCTGTATGGTTAAAATACGCTACGCGTATAAAAAAAAAGGGTTTTTTTAGGGGGAAAAAACATAAGTCGCGTATAAGTCGCATTTTATTGTTTCATTCAGAAATAGGCCTAATGCTAATGCGAAATGTTTACAAACATTATAATAAACTCTGTAAACATAGCTAGGCTATTTTAGTTCCCCTCACTCCTCAACAAATCCTTTCAATTAACAGTATTTACAAAATAACAAGAATTAAAAATATAAGAAGTTATAGCAATATAAACGACAAGCCAAAACGAATTCATTTAGGCTAAAACGAAACTGAAACCAACGTTGGGTCTCTCATTCCACACAAAATCAAATGTTTCCGTATTCGCGATGTATTTGAATGGCAAATTATTATTTATTATGTAGCCTACTTCACTCGCGTTCAAATATCCACGTAAAACAAAATGTTTTGCATATCATCACAGCGGTGCGGTGATAACATTTAACGGCAGAGATTTTACTACATATTTTTTTCCATATGTTTGACTGACTGTATTTTATTATGATAATGAACAGGCTGCATTGTCAAGATAGCAATGCTTAACTGTGTGCGCGCATGCAGTGCCGGCGCCGGAGTTTTTTCGTTCTAACAGTGGAAGAAACTACTCCTTTTACATTACATTTACATTTAGTAATTTAGCAGACGCTTTTATCCAAAGCGACTTACAAATGAGGACAATAAAAGCAGTCAAAACTAACAAAAGAGCAACAATATATAAGTGAAAATGACAAGTCTCGGCTAGCCTAACGCAGTACACGTAGCAAGGTGTATATATATATATATTACACACACACATATACACACACACACACACACACACACAAAGAAAACCAAGTAGATAGAATAGAAAAAATAGAAAGCTAGTGTTTGTTTGCTTTTTGTTGTTGTTTTAAAATAAAAATAAAAAAAGAAGATAAATATATATAAAGTAGAATTAAAATAGAATAGAAAGTGTTAAGAGTTAGAGGGTCAAATAAAGGTGGAACAGATGTGTTTTTAGTC
>NW_015505181.1:3070584-3097048 GCF_001515645.1 Sinocyclocheilus grahami
AAATGTTAGTATTTTTTAACGGGTCACAGACACTTATTCTTTCTAATTTAATTCAATTCTAATTTAAAATAATCTTGTTGGTTAACGGTTAACAATCGGTTAACGAGCGTCGGTTGTCATTTAGGAAAAATAACCGAAATGAACATCCCTAGTGTGTATGTATATATATATATATATAATTACATTTAAAATATATAAAATATAAAGATAATATATATAGTTTATCAAAATTGAGTTGACACAAATCTCTTAAGTAGTTCAGGCTAAATTATTTACATAAAACAGACAACTGACACAATCAGATATTCAGGAATAAATATTTGACATAAATTACACATAATTGGTCCTTGCCTGTTTAATTTGAGGTGATGGTGGGTGTCCGGCGAGGGTCAGTTTAACAGTGGTCTCCCAGATAGACTTGCCCACGCTGTCTCTGGCCGTCACCATGAACTGGATTGGTTCAGTTAGATTTGTCACATCTTGCTCTGCATAAAGAGAGCCATCCGGCCCAACGCTGAACTTTGGGTCACTGCTCTCAAAAGAAACCTCCTCTTTTTGCTGACAGGTTTCGAACTTCACTGCAAGGAAAGAAAGAAAGACATTAAATAACAATGAAACTATCATTGCTCATAGATGCAAAAACTGTTCAAAGCAATCTTGATTTTGGCCAACATCATTTCATTTCTCTTGCCCACACATTTGTCACTGCCTATCTCCCCTACTACGCTAGACTGCTTATTAAATAAAACGCTGTGGTTATATACAGTATAAACATATTGTAGCAATTACAGTTAAGGTGGACAAGGCATTATTGATTCAATACTTAATTCAGCCACATACAGACCAATAAATAAATAAATGAAATGAATTATATAGGTAATAAATGATGCGGTTGCGGCTAAATTCAATAATATAAGCAATGAACTCAGTAACGTAACAGGAAACATAAGATACCAAGATAACATACCATACTTAAATCTGATAATGTTAACAGTATATAGAAAAAGGATAATCTGAGATTCTCTTAATAACACACTTTTCTGACAGAAGCAGTGTTAAAATTAAGTTTTTCTTAAAAGTTGTGAAGATAGCAAACAGAATGAGTGAGTCATATGCTTTCTCCCGCTATGGTTGTTTGGAAAGGGTTCTGGTCAACAACAGCAGATGGTCCGTTCAGTTACACCTGAGGGAAAGTTCCACAGATTCAGCTCTACTTAAAGTGAGCGAGTGAGCAAGTGAGAGAGAGAGAGAGAGAGAGAGAGAGAGAGAGAGAGAGAGTGCCATGTGCCATGTCTAGATTAATCACAGCTTAAATTTTAGAGCTCTATTTCACATTTACCAGAAGTTCAGTCATAGAACTTTAGTGGACCATTTATGCTCCAAGTATATGGGAGACCGGGACTAGTTTTCACAATTTGTACTCCAATACATATTTCTACGGTTAAAGGACTTGTTCACCAAAAAAAAAAAAAGGAAAAAAAAATTACTCACCCTCAGGCAATCCAAGATGTAGATGAGTTTGTTTCTTGATTGGAACATATTTTGAAAACTTTTGCATTACATCAGTTGCTCACCAATGGATTCTCTGCAGTGAATGGGTGCCATCAAAATGAGAGTCAAAACTGCTGATAAAAACACCACAATAATCCACAAGTAATCCACACCACTCCATCAATTAACACCAGCTAATGTTTTTATTAGGTGTTTGGACTCTCATTCTGATGGCACCCATTCACTGCCCACACATTTGTCATTATCTATCTCCCCTACAATGCTAAGCTGCTTATTAAATAAATCATCATGGTTATATACAGTATAGGGTTGTGCCGATAGATGATAGTATTGTGTATAGACGATAGTCAGTGATTTCACCTGTGGGTGATGCCTTTGATGATACAAGACGATTATTATTATTATTATTATTATTATTATTATTATTATTATTATTATTATTATTATTATTATTATTATTATTATTATTATTATTATTATTATTATTATTATTATTATTATTATTATTATTATTATTATTATTATTATCAGGCTAGTACAATTATCTTATTAATATTAGGGCTTATTTGTTCCATCATATTTATTTTTCCGCGTTTTTACAGTGTTGCACGTTATAACCAATCACACATGATTCTGTTGAGTTTATGAATGCAATGGCCAATCAGAGTTTTGTTGTTCCGTGCGTGCACTCGCTGACTGAATTCTGCTCTCTTGTGAATTCTCTCATTATAAACAACAAAGTGCCGATGTACGTGCAATGTAAGTATAAGAGATTTATTCATCATTCAGCGTAGACAGCTTCACTGAGTATAACGGTAGTGTTTCTTAAAGTGCATAAACTCACGCTAGACTGCAGTCAATGATTATGTTCTTTGATAATGTAATTGTTCTTTGCTTGTTTTCTGTAGCTGCTGTTTGAATAACCGAGGATATGTAAGCATTATAATTATAATATTTTATGACATGACATCCATATACTGCTTGACTAAAAATATATAATGTGTAGTTAATAAATTACACTAACATTAGGCTGCTTTTAGCCTTACCCTGGAGTTGGTTCAGGCTATGAATCTATTTAAGTAAATAAAAAAATTAATTAGCATGATCATTTTGTGTATTGGCGTTCTCACAGGCTGACGACAGGACGATATGACTATGGAGGATATCGCCCAACACTAATACAGTACAAACATATTGCAGTTATTACAGTTAAGGTGGACAAGGCATTCACTGCAGAGGATCAATTGACCCTTCACAAAGACCTGCCCCCAGCCATGGCGCTCTCATGCCTACATCATGTTCTCACGCAGTGAAAAATACATTGCGGTACAAAGAGGAACCCCAGTTCTGTTCAAGCGGCACATGAACAATTATCTCTTCCTCTTTACTAGTTATGGCACGAAATTAAAATAAATGAACATCAGAGGGTATCTTGTCTCAACCACAGAAAGTTGTCAATACACAGCATTTTCAAGTTCAAGTCCACTGACGTTAATCTGCTCTCCTGTCTGGTTTGTTTGACGAAGAAAACTGGCAAATTCAGCATTATGATTGGTCAGATCGCCTATCAGTCAAACTCCCTGTGAAGGGTCAATTGGTGGGCAAGTGATGTAAAGCTAAATTTCTCCACATTTTAATTTCTGGATGAACTATCGCTTAAAGTTCATTTTTGAAAGTCAGTTTCTGTATAGACACATAAATTAAAGATTTTTGTCTGTTAAAAGCTATTGAACATTTCCAGAGCAGATGCTTTCATCCAAAGTGACTTACACTGCATGGAAAAAAAAGTAATTGCTTTGACTCACTAATATTGCAATTCAAAATCATATAAAGTTATAAACAGCATTTAAAACATACGTGACCCAACAGTATAGGTAGAGTTTCTACAGTATAGTAAAAATATTATACTTAAATTTGGGTTAACCATCTGGTACGGCGTTGCCATATGGCAAGAATTAATTTCAACTCATTTCCTTGTTATTCTGAGAAAAAAAAGCGCAATATATTGCACTATGGGAATTAAAATGGTAAGGCCTTAAGGTAGACAATCATGTGCTGTTTTTAAGTCACATGACATTTGAATGTACTGTATGTCCAAAACTCTCTTTCCCACTGTCACCCTCTCACGGAAGACACCTGTTGAAGTGCTCCAGAAATTGCTCTATTAACCTCATTTCTAAACATCTCTTCTCAAGTGGGATTTTTTTTGCAGCATTTTTGTTAAGTAAATAAGATATTTTTATTCACAATTTAACTTTGTCTAACATAGTTTTGCTGTAAATTGAGAAAATATCAATATTTCCATATGGCAGCGCTGTACCACAGTGGATTTGCAGTAATGTATTTCCCCATTGGGATTTTTTTTATTGATAGTAGCATCAATAATATGACTGCAGTTATTTATTTATTTGAAGAGTTTATTGTAGTATAGTTGTATTTAAGTATAAATAACCATATTTTACGGAGAGGCCAATAGTGCAGATTTAGCTCTTCCATGTGATGAGAGTGAGGATGAGTTAGTCTACAGTGGCGGTTAAATGATAGGGATCTACTTATTTTTGGTTTGCATGAGTTCCAAGTATATAAATCTATCAATTTCTAAAATAAATGTGCATTTAAATACAATAGAAAATCTTAATTTGATAGAAAAACTACTTTTTTTATTTGTATGATTTAAGCTATTTCATGTAATAAAAACCTATTTGAAAAAATATTTCAAATACCACTAGATATAGCACACAATTTTACAATTACAGAGACAGAGTGCTTGTGACAACTAGCCCCAGTCTCCTCTTGGCATAAGTGTAACTTCAGCTGCATATTGTTCTGACAGTGTTCAGAACCGTAGTCTTCGCAGACTTCCAGTACTAGAGGGTCAAAGCATTCCAAATAGATTTGAGTGCCGCTTCGCTCATCTCTTTCTTCCCTCAGGACTGAAAAGAAAGAAAGATGGAACTAAAATCACTTCCTACTGATTTGATCTCTCTTCCACAATCCCACTGATAACAAGACAAATTGATTTCATGAATCACTGCGGGACCAAGTCACTTGTTAAGAGTGCTGTGCGAAAATGTAAAAAAAAAAAAAAATTCTGCCATGAAATATCTTGCACGACAATCCATCTATCCAATTTACCATACGGTTTCTTGCCAAAAGATGCAACAGGCTAATAAAGCATAGAATCCATTTCACCAATTGCGGCATGGCTTGCTCAATGCTCCAGTTTCATCTGGTGAATAATTGCAAATGGGAGGGGAAGAGGCCAATATGCAGTTTTCAGAATAAGCACTGACACATGAAAGCATGCTGCCCACTTTAACAAGTTCTGCTCAAAACGTAAAAACAAAGTGCATCATACTGGGAGAATAATAACGTTTTACTCTGTAATTTCTCTTGAAGATGTCTAGAAGATTTAAATCAAGAATCAGAGTGATTTTGCTATTTGGCAGCTGTCACAAATGGTCTGAATACACTAATTGCAGCCTGTTGTTGATGGGAAAATTGTTAATTTTATTTTTTCCCCTTCCTTACTAAGCATCAACAAAAACATTTGCCAGGAGGGGGAAAAAACACACTCATGATAAAAACAGAGATGGATGTTTCCGTGAAGCAACAACGGCAGTCAATGTTTTTGTAAATTAGGCTAATTTGCTTTAATGGAATGAGGTAATTATTGTCATTGAAGACTTTTTGTCACTCCACAACTGCCTCTGACATACAGAGGGTAAACCTGCGGATCAAGCGACAAAGGCTAAACCTTGAGTGTTTGCATAAGAAAAACACTGGATTCACAGGAGTTGCCCTGCATGATATTGTTTTATTATGGGATGGGATGTTGGCATGGGAATACAAGAATGGTCAGCCTCAAAGTGTGTTAACAAGCCCTAAGAAGATGCCAAACCAGAATTCTCTCTTACTCTCTCTGTCTTGTTCCCTTTCTTGTTTTCATAAATACAGACAGGGTTGTACAGACATGTGCCCACTAGTCTCAGCTTCACATGAAAAGCACATGAAAAAAAAAGTCCATTTACTGATCTCCTCATGCATGCTAAACATAAAAAACGGCTAGCATCTGATTGTTTGACTATGCACCAATCGGCCTGATGAACTTCCTGTTTACAGTTACGTGATGACCGTCATCTGACCACTAATTAGAACACAGTGCATTTACTAAACATTTTGTCCATATCAATAGGGCTTCTTTTAAAAACCCTGGAGGCTGAGCATTTCATGTGAATTTTGTGGTAAAGCTCGTTGAGAGAAGAAGGTGCATAATAACAGTAGGAAGGGTTTATCGGGCACCGATATGTGAATGCTAGACAACTAGATTACAAACATGTTTACGTTGGTCTTTTTAAATGTGCATGTGGACAGCATGCAGATACAGATCACATTTTAATGGCAAGTGTTAATGATGAATGATTCAATGACTCACTCATGAAACAAATTTTGTTTGTGTATGAATCAGCTATTTTGAAAAATCCCCACCAGTAACACACAGACTGACAGCCTGTTCATATTTTCCTTTTGTTATACTGTGGCAAGTTTGATTTTTTCTGTCCAAGTAGGATGTTCTTGGAATAGTAAACAAGCTAAAATGCGGACTTGTGAAGTACAAAAATCCAGTATGATATTCAATTACAATTTCTCATTCAAGACAGAAGCTTTGACTGCACCCCACATAAATAAAAACAACAACAAATATCAATAATCGATTGACGTTTCAGACGGTAGCTTTATTGAAACTGCAATTCAGATTTTTTTGGAATGTCAAGGTTTAATATGTAAGAGGATATGTGAGAGAGATATTGACCAAGAAACAAGAATGTGTGTGTGTATGCGGATCAGTATGTGACAGATAGTGGCTAGATAGATAGATTGATAGACAGACAGACAGAATGATAGATAGGCAGGATGATAAACAGAATGAGGAATGCACAGAGGAAAGAAAAAAATATAGCCAGGAGCAACTGTATGACGGTGGAGATTGAGTGGCTGTGAGGTGTGTCCTCTCCATGTGCAGGCCTATAGCACAGGTTAAGATAGTTCAGGAGAGCCGCAGCGTTTGATGTTCTCCGCAGGCTCCCCTGAAGGTCATTCAGTCCTGCACTCACAAACAGAACAACATCACAAACTCAGGAGTTTTACAACATGCACTTTGCCTTACTGGGTGGTGTGTGGACACAAAGAGGTGTGCAGGGGTCATCTGGAGCTGAAGATGAAGCCTTCTCATGAATCAACTGTAAGTGGAAAACAACTCCTGCAATATGGATAGGATTTTGAGGGACGAGTGCATCAAAACTGGAGTTCCCTTTCAGTTGGTCACTCTCGACGTCACGTCGGAGGACCGACGAATTGGGATCTCGCTTAGAGGGACCAATCTACTTCGAGTGTAAACTAAACGAGCCAATGCACATTGGCATGTGATTATTGCATCCAGCTGCTGCTGATCACAGCGTGAGTATGAGTAGGCAGCAGATGCAGCGCATATTCAGCTTTTCGCTTCGGAGCCGAGCGATCACATCATTCTGCTCCTGACTACTCTACTGAGAGAAGAAGACTGAACGAGTTCAGCGCGCTCTTGGAGAGCTCTTCGTGTTGGCGGACGGCGCTTCAGCGGTGGTGGTTTCCCGTGTCGAGTGGGTTGCACACATCAGGCTGCACTACCCCCTGTTTGTGTTACAGATGATCATCTCCCCTGTGCGCCTCAGCACGCTAAAAGAGCTTTTTCCCCTAAAAGAGATGCCTGTGGAGAAGCTGCCTCCGCCTTACACGCTACGGCATCATTGCAAGTGCACCAGGCCAAGGCACTGAGGGACTTGCACGATGGTGGTCACGACCCGGAAGTTCGCAGAGAACTCCACACCGCGGCGGACCTCGCGCCAAGAGCGACGAAGGTTACGTCGTGGTCTCTGGGTCGTCCGATGTCCACTATGGTGGTCCGGGAGCTTCATTTCTGGCTGTGACTGGCTGACATGCGCGAGACGGACAAGACACGATTCTTGAACGCCCCGTGTCCCAGGCCGGCCTATCAGCGACACGGTGGAGAACTTGCCGAACAGGCATCCGTCCCCGAGATTGGTTTACAGCGGTCGACCTGAAGCTGGTTTGGGGACGTTTCAGAGCCACTCAGGTAGACCTGTTTGCCTCTCCAGGAACCTCTCACTGCCAGTTGTTCTTCGCCCTGACCGAGGGAACACTCGGCACGGACGCACTGGCACACAGCTGGCCGCGGGGCCTTCGCAAGTATGCATTTCCCCCAGTGAGCCTTCTGGCACAGTTGTTGTGCAAAGTCAGGGAGGATGAGGAGCAGGTCCTGCTGGTGGCACCCTATGGGCCTTCCCGGACCTGGTTTCCAGAACCAATGCTCCTCGCGACAGCCTCTCCTTGGCCGATTCCTCTGAGGAAGGACTTACTGACTCAGAGACGGGGCACCCTTTGGCACCCGCGTCCAGACCTCTGAAAACTTAATGTCCGGTCCCTGGACGGGACGCAGAGGTTCTGAGTGGCCTACCCCAAGAGATAGTTGACACCATCACTTCAGCGAGAGCGCCTACGCTTGAAGTGGAACCTGTTCGTTGAGTGGTGTTCTTCTCGCCGAGAAGACCCCCGAGGATGCCCGATCGGAGTTGTGCTGTCCTTTTTGCAGCAAGGGTCGGAGCGAAGGCTGTCTCCCTCCACCCTTAAAATTTATATCGCTGCAATCGCTGCTAACCACGACCCCGTAGAAGGAGGTCGTTGAGGAAGCATGACCTGGTCGTCAGGTTCCTTAAGGGGGCGAGAAGGTTAAATCCTCCACGGCCCCCCTCTATTGACCGGACGCTGGTGCTCACGGCACTACAGCAGGGCCCATTTGAGCCTTTTTGCAGGCGGTTGAGCTGAAGTTCCTTTCAATGAAGACTTTGCTCCTGCTAGCATTGGCCTCCATTAAGAGGGTAGGGGACCTGCACGCATTTTCGGTCAATGATTCGTGCCTAGAGTTCGGGCCGGCTGATTCCCAGGTAACCCTGAGGCCCCGGCCCGGCTACGTGCCCAAGGTTCCTGCTACTCCCTTCAGGGAGCAGAAGGTGAACCTCCAAGCACTGCCCTCGGAGGAGGCAGACCCAGCCCTAGTTTTGCTCTGTCCTGTCCGAGCCTTAAGGTGCTACGTAGACCGGACGCAAAGCTTCAGGACCTCAGACCAGCTCTTTGTCTGTCACGGAGGCGGCAGAAGGGGAATGCCGTCTCAAAGCAGAGGATGGCCCACTGGATAGTGGATGCCATCACCCTGGCTTATCAGGCACAGGGTGTGCCCTGCCCGTTCAGGCTGCGAGCTCACTCAACAAGAGGTGTTGCATCCTCCTGGGCACTGGCTCGTGGCGCCTCGCTGACAGATATCTGTAGGGCTGCGGGCTGGGCGACCCCTAACACATTCGCTAAATTCTATAGCCTTCTTGTGGAGCTGGTATCCTCCTGTGTTCTCACCTCAAACGGGTAGAACTTCCCTTCTTCAGGGAACGAGGGTTACATACGTAACCGAGACATTCTGTGGTTTTTACTTGATGTCTGTAAGCTTTAGGTCCATCAATATGCTAGTGTACACCTAAACCTTGCCTTGCAAATTCACTTTTAACAGACAGACGCATTTAAAATTTACTCTCTCTCTCTCTTCTGGGGTGAAATTAATCAAAAATATTGATAGCGCATCTTATGGAATATGGAATAAGAATATCCAAAGAGTACCACCTGCCTCCGACTAGTGTTTTAGCAGATATATCTTTAGCATCTATCTACTTTTTTGTTTTCCAAACTATGAATTTGACACTAAAGAAGTAGAGTTCATTCATTTTGAAGTATCTTGACTGCTTTTGTTCATGGTACAATCTATTAAGTTTGAATTTTCCAGGCTGTGATTTACACTAATGGCTATTGACAATACTGTCAAGCGATAAGCTCTTCAAATGTCCTGTTCCTTTTTCAATTGGAAATATGCAAACACAATACAGGTTGGCTGTCAATAACAAATAACATTAAACTGCATTCTGTTCTCTACCTCTCTCTCTCTCTCTCTCTCTCTCTATTTTATTTTTATCTATTTTATCTCTATTTTTAACAAAGATGCATCAAATTGACCAAAATGTTACAAAAGATTTTTATTTCAAACAAATGCTGTTCTTTTGAACATTTTATTCGTCAAAAAAACTTTGAAAAAAAAAAATATAGCAATGTTTCTAAAAAAAAATATTAAGCAGCACAACAGTTATATTAAATGTTTCTTGAGCACCAAATTAGCATTTTAGAATTACTTCTGAAGGATCATAGGTGACTTTTTTCAAAAACATCAAAAGACTTTTGAACAGTAGTGCAACTTCAGAATCATATGGACATTTTCCCCACGGAAAAAAAACACCATATAAGGGTATTGAATGACATGAGGGCATAAACAATGTCAGAATTTTTATTTCCAGGTGAACTATCCCTTTTAAATGTTTCCTGTCTAAATGGTGGCTGTGGAAAAAAAGGGGTATTGTGTTAATGTCTTTGCAGGAATAAAAGATAGTCCTTCCCATTATCCCATGCCTGAACAGGTCCACCTGCCGCACCACTGCAGGTAGTACTGGGAAAAAGGGGCATGCCATTCACAAAGACATCCACACACTCACAGCTGCACAATGCAGATGTGTGTATGCGCATACACACACATACACGTGGCAAGGTCTTCAGGTCTGATACTGGAGGGTTGCATGGTTCCGCTTGACTGACGGAGGAATAATGTACGGCAGCACAGAACTCTCTGTACGACCAGCAGACCCGCACAACACAAAGACGGGGGACAGTGAGGGCACCAAACTGTTACCCTCACACACACGCACCAACCCAGACACACACGCACATGGGTTCCCCCTGACCCAAACATTCTGTCACTTTTGACAATGGCGGTTATGCTTGATGAAGCGAAGTGGGTTATAACACTAAGTTGGTGCCGCTCTTCACAGTCTCCTAACGGTGAAAAATGTACTACGTTTGAGTAATATGACATTCGCAGATGTGACTCATATTATCCGCTCAGGATGTTCAGTAAACATTTTAATACGTTGTTTCACGACTTTCCCTTCAGAATGACAAAATCTAACAAGTTGTGATGTGAATTGATAGGTCTTGAGTTTGAAGGGTAGTGTGTGTTGGGAAAACAAGCTACAGCAGAGAGATCGGACAGGCTTCAAGTCCTCCTCACAAAACCACATGTCTGGACTGCTAATTAGTGTGAATGAACCACTTGTTTTTTCTTCTGCACACAGCACTTTTTGTGTGATGCTGCTAGGTGCCTGAGATACAAATATGGTGTAAGAAACACTTTGTCCACAAATAAGAGGACAAAAACATTCAAGTGAGTTCACAACCATGAACTGAACCGCCTTTTCTGAGCCCTGCAGGCCAATGGCCTGGAGTACAACTAATAGTTGTTTTCCTCCCTTTTGCAGATACTGTACCGCTCATTCTCCTTTGGGCAGTTCTGCACTCGACAAAGAACAGCCATCCTCAGCTTCCCTGCTGCCATGTGGCAGTATATTTTGAGTAAGCAGTTTAATTAGCCTAGTTTCTGGAGGTTTTAAATGTGCAGTGCTATTTTGAAGCAGCATAAACTTCGAAAGCACATTTACAATGCCTCAATAAGTATCAAGGCATTATTACATTACAAGCTTATTATTATTATTACAAAGTCAACCAAATGCTAGCAGTATACATTCATTAAAATGCTCCCACTGTGCAAAAACAAACCAACTCTGCACACCTATCAAACACATTTGCTCTACTAATATAAGGTGTTTATAAGCAACATGGCGCTTGAATGCTATAAAGCAGTGGCATTTGGTGGCCTTCTGAAACGAATACTACTTTACATATAAAGAATGCTTTTTTTAAATACATGTTTTATAAATATACACATACACTACTGTTAAAATGTTTGGAGTGAGTGAAATCTATTTGATCAAAATACAGTACTATAATAATACTGCAAAATATTATTAAAAAGCTGAATTTTCAAAAAGAAAGAAAGAAAGAAAAAAATACCCTCAGGGATAATGAGATCCACCTTAAAGACATGGTCGTGTTTTCAGGGAACGAGTGTAGATCTGCTCCTAGAGGGGAGAATCTGGACACTGCAGACCTCTTTTCCTTCTCTTATCTCAGAATTGGAAGCTCATAGTATAGAAGGATGTGGTTTAGGCCCCAGGAAAATAGAGCGGACACGAGATAAAGAAGCTGTGCGGAAGCCCAGAGAAGTGGAAACAATTAAAAGAATGGGAAACGAACATCAGTCGGAGGTGTCAAAGTGATTAATACACCTCATTGGCATGGAAGAAAGGCGTGTGTTTCTTACAAAAACATTAGTCACACTGACATCCTATTGGGTGCATTCTTTTGAATTGGTTCTTTTTAATAAACTGGCTGAACCCATTTCGCAGACTGGACTGAATTAAACCCAAGTTATCAGTAGAAACTGAATCAGCTGAACCGATTGAAATGCTTGGACGGATTACAGAGTTAATCGCTCATTCAGTTGATCAAATCCAACTCGAAATGAACCAAAAGTCTTTCAATGGGCCGATCCCAAACCTCTTGAGCCATTCATTCAAATTTAGAGAGAAAAAACAAAGCTCAGTTGCTAGGTTGATTCATGCTGGATTTGCCTTTAAACTGCATATATTTAGGTTATAAATGTGTATTGTTAAAGGTTACTATTTTCACATTTGTTTATTATTTGTTTGCATGTTGGTACTACAACTGCAAAAGAATAATGTGGACAATGCAAAGCAACATAGCTGTTATAAACCTATTTTTATTCTAAAGTGAGATAAAAACTGTGCACAGACAAAATGTAATTAGTCTGGCAATAACAAATGCAGCAGGGAAACAATTTACACTAATTACAACAAATCTAATCTACACAACATAAATGAAAACATGATAAATAGCACTATTTAACTAAATAACTATTTAAGTAAAGAAACAGGTGGCCATACAGATGCATCTGGGAATACTTTTCAGGGATGACTAAAATCGCTAAATCTTTTTTTGTTTTTTTTTACTAAATGAATCATAAATGACTTGAGCATCCCACCTTTAATTAGTCATGACTAGGGTTGCAAAGGGATGGAAAATTTCCGGAAACTTTCAAAAAAAATCTCTGGAATATACCAAAACATCCTGGAAAGTTTCCAGAATGTCTGGAATATTTCCGAAATGTACTGGACATTTTCCACCTTTTTGCATCTCTAGTCATGGCCAAAGGTTTTCAAACAGACAAGGAAAAGTTTAGAAAAAGTGTAATAATGTAAATAATAAAACGAACTAAATATCAATAGAAATAAATATAAGCATTTTTTAAATTAAATTTAAGTTTAAAAATGTAAAATAAATTTGTTAACATTTAGCAAATTTGACAGATTTCTAAATGATAGTTCACTAGTAATCACGACATTTACTCTATTAACAGCTACAGCTTTTCTTCAGGTTTATACATCTAATAGTAGTAGTAAAAAGACAGTCAACTTCATAAAAGTAAATATTTTCCATACAATATTTAACATATATTTACAAAAAATACATGAATTCAAACACACACACACACACACACACACACACATATACACACAGAGAGAGAACAATTAATACTGTGAAAAATAAAATACATATACATATATTATTTTTTAAATAATAAATATATGTACATTTTAGGTAGGGGGTAAGGGGTGGGTCTGAGGTAGAGGTCTACACGGGTCCAAAAATTTGTGAGACCCGTGAATATGCTACACTGAACCGACCCGGACCCGTCTATTATTTTGAAAGTTGGACCTGGGCCCGAGCAGAACCAAGAAATGTCAAAAATGTACTACCCGGAACCGACACGGACCGTCAATTATTTGAAAGATGGACCCGAACCCGGCCGGGAAGACACAGACCCGACTGGACCCGATCGGCACATATTCCACAGCAAATTGCTATTAACAAGTCAATAAAGTTGCGACTTTTTAAAGAATTTTTTAAAGAAATTAAACTTTTTGTCTTACCTAATGTAAGAAGCCTTCTCCCTGACTGTGATGCACACAATCCTCCTTGCCATCCGTGTTATTCCTCTCTTGCCAATTGAAATGCGTAATCCACTCATTATTCCAGTTTCAAAAGTCCACTTGCTGTCACGGTGACGGATGACAAATGCGACTTTGCAGTTTTGCACTTTTTGTATCTCGAGTCAACTTGCATAATAATTTAGACTGTTTGCCCATTTGGATAATAATAACGATTGCTCGTCCAGTGCCATGGCTGCTGACGTTAGCTTTACTTATTTGCTATCATCTCTGTGCTCTCTGAGCCGAGTCTGAGCAAAAATTTTAGATATAACAACAAGACAGTTCATTCATAATATTATAAAAAAAATTATCAATAATAACTCACATCACTCATGAAGGTATCCATTATCACCGTGCGTGTGCATTAACTCTGCTCACCCTGCTTCTGATGACGTCGCTGGTGTTTTCAAATTACCGACTCACACTTTTCTCATCCTAATTTTACAAGTTGAAAGTTACAAAACAACACACTGACTGATTCTGATAACGGCCGGGTGTTCTCCGAGTCCGATCGACTCGGGTATTACACACAATGTTAAACAGACCCGGGATCCGAAGTAATAGATTTGGGACCCGACCCGGACCCGGCTGACCATTTAAAATATAGCCCCGAACCATACGGATCCCGGGTCCTCGGGTCTCGGGTCCTCCGTGTAGACCTCTAGTCTGAGGCATTAAAACCTCAGGTCATGACCGTCAGCAGCCAATTCCAAACATTTTTACATACACTAATCTATAAATTCACAATATAAAGATCACGGTTTTCCCACATCCAATGTCACATGAAGATGAACACCACTCCACACTAGAATACCATAAAGTGTCCATATCACATATCAAATTTGTGTGACACGTTTTTATTGGTGTCTTTCCAGGTTTTTGTCCCGGCTTGTTTTAAGGAAGTACAGACACCAACCTTGAGGCTTTTCTGGGTGTTCATTTAAGTGTGACGCGAGGACACTAAAGAAGCCTGAAGCTACTGTGGTGTTGATCACCTCACCAGAGGTACAAGATTACAAGTAAACAAGCAGAAGCAGCTCTGCTCAGCCTGCCAATTCACCTCAACATGCTGTTTGCATTCATACAAGTTGTAGAGTGTCACAGAGTTTGATATATATGTACATAGACAAGGCACTCATCCCTATTCACAGAACTTAAGTACACGCGTGATTATTCTGAAGACAAAAGCCAGTGAAAATAGAGGGCTGGGATGTCTGCGTTCTCTAATTCACAGTTCCCTTGTTGTGTTGAATAGTCTTAGGCACTCAGAATATTTCCCCAGAAGGCACATTTGATAAATAATAAAATACACAGAATGCTTCTGTCAAGAAGGACTGACTTAAGTTTTGGGATGTTAGTAAGCTTTTAATTTGCGTTTCCCTCTGCCTAGCTTTATCTCTCTTTAACACTTTATTTTTTTCAGCATTTCTCTCCACTTTCTTGCCTTTTTTCTTGAAGGCAAGTAATCCCAACTCCCTAAATGGAACAGCACTTTTAATTTGCTGCTATAATTTCTACCAGAGGTCTGAGGATGTTGTATAGCCATCTATTTTCTTTTGCACACTCATACAAATAAATACAAATTTGAAAAAAGCTTAAAAATCCTCAAAACCACAAAAATGCTGAAAAATATATATCTGCTGACTGGAGAGTCGGTTTCAGAGTAAAACACACAAAAACAGTCTGACAGCCTTCATCAAATAAACAGACTTTGTAACTTGTGTGTGTGCAAAACTACATATTTTCAAAGCTAGCTGGTTGATGGGCTGTCTGAACGATCGGTCGACTTATCTGTCTGTATAATTGGGCCGGTTTCAGGTTCAGCGACCATGTTTCTGAGGGGTTTTAAAATAAGACACATTCTCATATTTTAAAACAGCTGGATTGAGTGCAATGAGACCCATTTTTAGCTATTTTGAACTCAGCACACTATCTTGAAAACACAACACTCATGGCAGGATGCTTAAAACAACAGCGATAGATGTGTCGCAGTGGCCAAAGATGTCCATAGAAATGTGTATGGCTGTAGTGGCGGTGCTTTAAAAGGAATTAATTTAAAGATTCAACTTCTCCAACAGACTTTCTCACAGAACATTGTCCAATTTAAGAAGCACTGCTAAAAATACCAAAGCAAACAAATGCAAGAAAGAATGGAGATACATTAATCAATCTCACTAATAGGCTAGTGGTGTAACAACCATGGTAACCCATCCGTATTTGATATAGTTATCGATCCATTTACAATTTCTCACATTTTTGCTGTCACCAAAATTTGTTAGACTGACTAATGCTGTCAATTGTTCATGAAATATTTCTTTTTACTCATAACTGTAAGTTTTCTTATGTCCAGATGATTAAATCTCCCATCTGTGCCCGCTGTCATAGATTTACCAGCTCGGAAAACTGCCATTCAATACATATTTTGCAGCAAAAAAAGACTTCTTGATGGAACTGACAGGCAAAATTGGATGCATGTTCAAAGAAAGTCAAAATACTAAGGGAAGAATTCACTAAGAATGAATTGCATCCACTGCCAGCATCACTTAATAGCACACACTATCTATGTTGTTTTAGTTTTTTAGTTGATTCTTAAGGGAACTGCATCAGGTTTGTGATTTGAATAAAGCATAAAAGTGTACAATTCAAAATAAACAGCTCAAATAAAAAATAACATTAGAATAAAACCATTACTAAAAATATACCTATTTAATGCATTTTTGCTGTCACCAAAATTTGTTAGACTGACTAATGCTGTCAATTGTTCATGAAATATTTCTTTTTACTCATAACTGTAAGTTTTCTTATGTCCAGATGATTAAATCTCCCATCTGTGCCCGCTGTCATAGATTTACCAGCTCGGAAAACTGCCATTCAATACATGACATGTCATGTCATATACCATTCATTTTAATGTCAAAGAAGTTTAGCAAACAAAAGCATTCGTGAATCCTACTTTAAAGAAATGACCCAAAATGATAGAAAACTAACAATATGTGGTGAAAATAATATTAATAACTCCTGAAAATGTATGAACATTTCTTGTATCTGTTAAATTAATTTCCATAAATAGTTATCCAAAATAGTTCACACCTTTTTTTGAGTGAAAATAACAATGCTTATTAATAATAGTGCATATAAAAAAGAATAAAACATGTTTGAATATTAGTTATTCAAATTTCACTGATTTGATTGGGGGGTGATGAAAGTAAGGATGTGTAATGAAAAAAATGCATGACAAAACTATTTCTCAAAATTTGAAATGAGTGTAGTCTAGAGTCTAGATTAGTGTGATATGAATTTGATTGGATGATTATTTTGTGTATTTATCTGTCCATTCAGCAGTACATATCCATCTCCTTCAGCCAAGCTACTACAATCTGATCCATCAGAAAGAAAACACTAGTGTGAAACGATTTAATTATGTTGTCTTTTATTTTTGAAATATTCAGTCTAGTACCTTAGAAAGAGACAGAGAAAATCAATACCTCCCTCACCAGACCTGCAACACTCTAACTGTCAATGACGCACCTTTTAGAAATGAATCCATATTTGTCTCCTGGAGGTACCGTTTGAAGCGGCTGTGGCCTGTTCTAGAAATACCTGTTTATTTGAACATTACATTCATCTGTATCGCTCTTTTCCACTGGCTTCTTGCTGCTTTTGAACTCTACTCTTTGTTAACAAAAAGAAGAGTTAGATAGCTAAAAATGCCCCCCCCCCCAAAAAAAAGGCCAATGAAAGAGATCTCAAGGACATCTCATTTTCATCTCCTGAATGAGCTATAAACCGAAGTTAAAAGCGCAATAAACAAACAAATGGGCACATTTACTTAAAATGAAATAACTGATTTGAAAATTATTTTGTATGACTTCCAAAAGACACCTGATCATGCTTGTTAAAGCATGCTGAGCACTGGAGACTGTAAGCTCAAAGAACGATATAAGACAGGAGTTTTGACCTTTCTGTGTCTAATTTACACATTCACATACACACATGCAAATACGCACATTCCCAAGGTTGCCTCCTCTGCAGGTTACTGTCAAAGCAATCTCTTCCATTGCCATTTAGTGGCAGGTGGCCGTACTTGGGTCCACAGGGACACTCATTGTTTTCTCAAAGAGCAACGGCACAATAGGTGTGACAGGCATCCACCGTCTGAGTATCTCTGGCTTCTCCCTGTGCAACGACTGCTAAGAGAATTTTTTTTTCTTATCAGATTCTGATCTCACCACGGAACAAAACCCCTTAAAGGTCAAATGCTCAAGTCTTTGTGGCACAGTATGTTTGCTTTCTTCTCTGTGATTTCCTGATTTCCTTTTCTTTCATCCATTGATTATAAAGTTGACCTTCCAAAGGACACGCTCACTACAGGCCTTCCAGATCTCCACTGACTTTTGAAACAGCCTTTGCCTTCTTGATTTTTTTTAATCACGTTGTCCCACAAATGAGCTTGAGATGCGCAAGCCATGCGCTATGTGCTTTGTTATTAGTGGTTCAGCTCCTTTCAGTCAATTGCCATGCCGGCTTCCCAGGCTTAAAAGGATAGTTCACTCAAAAATTTAATTCTGAAATTCACCTTTTTTTTTATTTTTATGTTTTTAAAAGAAGTCTCTTAAAAATACAGTAAAATCAGTAATATTGTGAACATCTGCTGAAATTTACAATAACTGTTTTGTATTTTAATATATTTTAAAAATGAAATTTATTTCTGCGATGGCAAAGCTGAATTTTCAGCAGCCATTACTCCAGGCTTCAGTGTCACATGATCCTTTTTTTTGTGTGTGAAAACCCGGAAACATTTTTAAGAATTCTTTGATGAACAGAAAGTTCAAAAGAACAGCATTTATCTGAAACAGAATATTTATTTTAACAATGTAGAAGCCTACATTTTTACCAGTAGCGCACATACAATGAAAGACTTACAACTTTTAAACTCCAAAAAGAACATAAAGGTAGCCTGAAATTAACCCATACCACTCAACTGGTGTACTGCAAGTTATCTAAAGTAACACAATCACTTTGTATGTAGAACTGATGCAAATGTAAGTCACATTTAACCAATAACCACGTTGATGAAAAGCTAATAATTAAATGATTAAAATGTAATAATAAAATGAATAATTTTAAAAACAATCAAAATAAAACACTTACTAAAAAAAGTTCAAATATTTAATATGTTTACCTGCACAGTGCAAAGATGTGTGAAAAATGCTGTGTTATAATAAATATAAATATTTTATTTTAGAAAAAGTTCTGCAAAAATGGCACAAACATGTGGGGAAAATTCTAATGGCATGTTTCTAATATGTGACTAAAATGAATTACAAGGATTTTCATTAAATAGATATCCAAAATTCACAAAATAGGTTTGATAAAAAAAAGCAAGCCACATAGGTTGTGTGAGTAAATGATAACAATTTTTTATTTTTCGGGTGAACTATTCCTTTAAGAAAGACATATTGTTGCAATATAAAGCAAGTATGATATTTTTGAGCATATTTGGTACGATTTTAATAATTCCATACCAAATATCCTCTGCTGTATTTCTGCTTTTATAGAGCAACCATTAAGAATTTTCGTTTTAGCCTGCAAGTCCTGCAAAATGATCAGGGAGATGGATCCTCACATACACACTCTCACACAAACTGGCTTATCGTGTGGTGTTCTCAAACCACTTTCATATGTTCCTCAACAAGGCTTCTCATCTCTCACACTATCTCACCAGCTTTGCAACCCTTTGGCAGGTCCTCAGCTCCATGTTAAAAAAAATTAACATTTGCAGCATTAAAATAAAAGTTTAAGGAGGACGTTGTATGACCTCTCTCTGTAAGTCTCGCCGTAACTTTTCTGTGTGTTCAGCCATTGCGGAGCTGGAAAATCCATTAGACACGATCGCTGTGCTGGTAACGCTTCCGAGAGAGCTAAGCAAAATCCGTTTTCTGGGAGACTGAAAAATGCTAAGGTTGTCAAGCTTAAAAAGAACGACATAATACCTGACACTCTTAATGGCTTACAAAACCACAGTCGACCCCTTCCTATTTCCCGCTAATTTTCTCTCCGATACGGCATTACATTGGAAACAGAATGATTTAAGTGCATCATTTTGATGAGAACTTTATTAGCCTCCATTTTGCCATGTGAGCTTATTATAAATAAAGACTTACAATGCCGGCCTGGCGTGCACGAAAAGGGCTGTCTCTTTCGATATTATACCATGTCCACTTATATATCCAGCTCTTATTGAAATTAATCAATTTTCAGTCATCTTCAAGCTTTCATATCAGCCCATAAATAGCTTGCTACCATTCAGCTCATTTTATCCACAGCCTAGAAGCAGCACACATTAATACATGCAATAAATATATCCCTGGCCAATCCAATGAGCTAGACAGCCTTTAATTTGCCTATTAAATCAGTGCAGTTACAGATGAGTCTTGCATATAAAAAGACTGGATTGAAATGCAAGAAAAGGTGAAGTGGTTTACTATAAGGCTGATCAAATCCTATTTTTCGATTAATTTCAATTAAAAGAATTTACAATAGAAAAAAGTCATTGACAACTATACTTTATCACATAAAAAAAAAAAGCCAAAAAGTGTTCTTGAATTAAAATACTGTGGTTTTATACATCAGTAAATAAAGATGTGACACCTCCAAGATCTTAATTGACATAGAATTGTAATTGTTATTGTCTACATGTGCTGTATTATGATATTGGCATATAATTGTAATTGTTATTGTCTATGTATATTTTCAGGCATGACCCAAACACTTCACCCAAAGTTTCATTGAAAAAGTATGATTTTTTTTCTCAAAAAAAGAGTTTAATCCCAAGCAAGTTCTAAATCAACAAAACTGCAAGCTGCATAGCCATGCAACAGCCTTTCTGGTTTGCCACCCAAAGATTTTTACTATCCCCACCTGGCCACCCCATATCAAATTTCTTGGACGCTCCACTGGAGCTCACTGACTGTATGTGCACAGACTGTATGTGCACAGGAACTCTTGTTAACACTCCCATTATCATAAACTAAGCTGTTTGCAATGAACTATAAATCTCTTACTTACTCTGCGTCATGTTGATTATTCTGGCTTTGTCGCATTGCTCACTTCAGTGTACGGATGATACAGCATCTGCATTGCAAGTGAGTGGTAAGATATCTAGCTAATCCGAAATGATTCTGAATTACGATGCTTTTCATTTTTGCTTTTTCGCTCTGATTCATGCACACAATAGAAATGTCTGTAATTGGTTACAATGCTCAACCACTGCAAGGACAACAGGAGTTTGGAATGAAATGCTGACATGTTTCACCATTTGTTAATCATGGTATCATTATCTCCATTATTTATTTAATGAATTATTCAGAAACTAATTTCACTTTAAATATTGAAGATGGTCAAAATGAAATCCATTAGACTTAATTTTTACAAAACAAGGAAATAATATTTCTTATCTGCCTCCAGCTTAGGTGGGTGGAAAAGAAAAAGAGAATGTGACGCACACACTTGGACGTGATCCTGGCTGACAGCTGCATGTTCCTTTTATCCCTTTTTCATGTCTTGCAGGTGCTGTGCGGAGAGGGAAATAGAGAAGATTGAACGATCATGGGTCACAGATATTTCAAATGCTTTTTTGCGCCGTGGCCTTGGAGATAAGAACACAAAATGGAAGATCCTCAGAGCTGAAATGTTAAGCAGGAGTTAGCGCAATATTAAGCAGCAGACATAGCGTACATGATTAATTTTTTTGTCCTAACACAGTGGTCACACTGCAAGGCACAAACAAGAAAATACTACAAAAGATGGCTTCTTCTCTGGATATGACAATTTGAATTGTATGCTTACAATTCTGAAGACTAAGTATGTAGATATGTAGCAGACAGTCAGTGACTTACAGTAGCCTTATTACAGGGACAACCCCCCCAGAGTAAACTGGGGTTAAGTGCCTTGCTGAAGAGAGTAATAAGCTCATGGATCACTCCTAGAGGGATTTGAACCTACAACCTATTGTTAACCATTACACCACACCAATTAAAGTGCCCCTATTATGCCATTTTTTTAAGGTTCCTAATATTGTTTTGGGAGTCTCCTACAATAGGCTTACATGCATGCAAGGTCAGTTTTCTCAAAATATGCATTTAATATCACCTCATTTTCCACCGATTCTCAAACGATTTGCTCGAAGCAGTTCTAAGATTCGGTCTCTCTAAACTCCTCCTTTCCGTGAGCCTACTCTGCTCTGATTGGTCAGATGGCCCAGTCTGTTGTGATTGGTCTACTGTGTACAGCAGGTATTGGAAATGATTCGCCCATTGTCATAGTTCCGTATTATGAATGCTCGATAGAAAATATAAAAATATATTATTTATCATACTTTACAGGTTGTGATTCAGTGGAGCCAGCTGGTTCAAATAAACTGGGTACTGAGCCATCTTTTAAGAGCAAGCATTTTGTGAATCACACGTTGACATTTCTACCATTGATTCTTTGTAGCCTAATCTTTTGGAAGTGAAAATTAAAATAATTTATGAATAGTTCCGAATAGTATTCGAAAAGGCACGGAAAACACATTCTATGGAGCCACTAAAGGGACATGGTTAGCCGCTTGCTGTCGGTACAGCCTCTTACATTACAGTACATAAAATTCACTTACCACATAAACAGAGCAAGGATAGGACAGAGTAACTTATAGGACGATGGCGAATGATTTGCAGATCCTGACCACCACTGACAAACATCTAATCTTGTAAAATGTGTGTTAAGTACTACCGTTCCATAGTATACACAGAGTAAGTGTGATTGTGAATATCGAAAGTAAAAAGTGAGCTGGCGCTGTATCGATATTGTGGCGCGTGTGCAGCAGTGGACCGCGCTAAATTTGAATACAAGAACACTGTTTAAAATTGAGTAGAAAAGTGTGAGGTTTCTAAAGGTTTAATCTGGCTGCAGAGGAACACAACTGGGTTGCCTGATTGTCACGAATCCGGTCCATGAACTTCCATCTGCTAGCCATCAGAGGTCACCCTTTCCAATTTCATTGACTCTCGCACTACACACTGTTGCACATCACCCCGAACTACATATCCCATCATTCATTGCACTGATTGCACTCAGCACGGATTGCACACAGCTGTTAACACTGATTGTACCCAGCTGTTTCATATCACTCCCTCACTATTTAACACTCACTCTGATCCCTTCCCTCTGCCGAGTATTGTTTAGCATTTATCAGTTTGATAGCTACACTACAGAGCCCTCGTTAGCTGTCTAGTCTAGTCTAGTCTAGTCTAGTCTAGTCTAGTCTAGTCTAGTCTAGTCTAGTCTAGTCTAGTCTAGTCTAGTCTAGTCTAGTCTAGTCTAGTCTAGTCTAGTCTAGTCTAGTCTAGTCTAGTCTAGTCTAGTCTAGTCTAGTCTAGTCTAGTCTAGTCTAGTCTAGTCTAGTCTAGTCTAGTCTAGTCTAGTCTAGTCTAGTCTAGTCTAGTCTAGTCTAGTCTAGTCTTGCCTTGCCTTGCGTTCTCGGTTTTTGATCTTCGCCTGTTTTCCTGGATTTATCCCTTTAGTCTTGTCCCTTTTGATTCTGTCTGCCGATCGTTGATCTACGCTAGCCCTAGGACTATTCTTGTGTTTTGCCCGCCATATACCTGTCTGCCTTTATCTGACCCATGCCTGTTTCATGACCACGTCTCTGTCTTCTTCTAAATAAAAGCTTGCATATGGATCCGCATGTCTCACATCTTGTCAGCCCCGTAACACTGATATAAAGAGACGTAATCCCCAAAACAGAGCTTCCCACTTGCACAATACGGAAATATCTGCTAAGTGTGCTACTTATCTTTGTCAACCTGACAACCATGTGCACGCGCTCACTCTCCACTGTGGATAAATGCGCTTGCTTTCTGAAAACACTGGTAAGCTTGCAGTTTAGTGATCTCCACTTCAATATTCTATTCTCAGAAAAGTGTAATTTATCAAGTGTTCATTTATGAGAGAGAGAGGCTGTGTATGTATGAATTACCACCGTTTTGCCGAGTTTCTCTATTAACAGTGAAGCCGTGCTTTAATTGCTTTAGAAACAATGATGTTACCAGCTCCTTGTTGAGAAAGATAATGTAGCTCTTGAGCGATTAAGCTAATTTATTGATAAAATTGCGGAGCAGCACTAAAAAGTTTGTTTCTGAATATCTGTGCGTGCAGAATGATCTGTGTGAGTGACTGAGCGTGTGTGTGCATTAGATACAGTGAAGACAGCGCATTAGTTTAGATTAGAACTCTTCTAATTTTTATTTTTAAACGTAGAGAGTGTGTTAATTTGTGCAATGATAACCTACCAGCAATGTAAATATGATTTTTAATATATTAGAATGAGTACATTACAATATATATTTATTAGAATGAGTACATTATTATTTATGGGCTTAAAAACAAAATGCAAACAATCAGAATATTGTACCTGGTGGGGAGTGCCCAATGTAAACATGAAACATATGCCATTCCCTATATCAGTGGTTCTCAAACCTGTCCTGGAGTACCCCCAGCCCTGCACATTTTGTATGTCTCCCTCATCTATCACACCTGATTCAACTCATCAGCTCATTAGTGGAGACTGCAAGACCTGAAGTGGGTGTGTCAGATAGGGAAGATTATAAAATGTGCAGTGCTGGGGGAACTTCATGGAGAGGTTTGAGAACCACTGACCTATATTGTACTGTGGTACACTTATGGAGGACCTTCATAATGCAAAGGTCAACTGCCTGCTCTGCCAATAGTTAGAAATGGCACTATAGTATGCAGTGTTTAATAAACAGCTGTTTTACTAAATTCTGCTGAGGTGAAATTTAGTACAGTCCCGTACCGTGATACGCATCATACCGTGGCCTCTGCATCGTGATATGTATCGTATCGTGACTTTGCTGGTGATACACAGCCCTAATAATTACCCAATGATATAATTGCGAGAGAAAGCATTGAAATATATTTTTCCTCCTTTCTCGCATTTATTCCCGTTAGGGGTTCTGAAAGTGCACGTCATTTCCTTTATGAACATGGTATTCAGATTCAGGCACATCCCTAACGTTAACCACACGAAGCTACAGTGTTTGAGGGCGGGCATTATGCGGGATTTGAATTACTGACGACGTTTAGGCTGTTCAGAGTTGATTCTTTCATTTGGGAGACAATAACTTTATTTATCGTGCACTTTCGGCTTCACAACTTTGCAGATTGTTTTCATTCACACAGCTACATTACACACTGCATGAAAGGCAAGATTTGAAATGGCATAATAGGGGTACTTTAACAACTTCAAGAAATATACTGAAACACTAAGGGACAAATTCAACAGATGTGCCACAATGTAAAAAAACAATTGTAATTTTTACAGAAAAAATACCGTCAAAGTACTACAAAAAAAAACTTTTAATGGGCTCATTGTAAGTTGCCTATATATACAGTGAAAAACTGTAAATGGTTTACCAACACCACATTATATGTCATTTTACTTTAAAATACTGTCAAATGTCTATTTTTTGGAAGTAAAAACTATGAATTTTCATAGAATGTACAGCGAAAAACAGTAAAGGGACATTACCCCGTGTGACACATGACACAAACTTGTTTTATACAAATAATTTAATAATTTTCTATCATTTTGTTTCTTCACAATGTTGTTATTAGTAACGTATATTATTAAGGTGTTTTGTGTTCCATTTTACTGTTCATTCATTATTGCTTATTGCATTATTTTAGTGTCATGTGTGTTACCCTGATGGTATTTTGTTTTTGTGTGTATGACCCTGTGCACCCTCTATATACAATTATTGGAAATATGTTATGGATAGGCCACTGGGGCTTTCTTTCTATTTTTCTATTGACAGCAATAACTGATCAAATGATGGAGAAGAGTATTATAAGTCTTGTGGTGTAGATGAAAACACTTTCTGATTTATTAAGACTTGATTTAGGTGTCTACATACTGTAGCAATAGAGTGATGTGGTACAGTCCCAAATAATAATAAAAAAGTACTCCAGATTGCCGTAGTCTGCTACATATCCTCCACAGAATCGACCTGTAAAGGTGCAGTCACATTATCAAAAGTTTGCCAACAAAAATGGTCAATTGTCAATAGTGTAGCAATGTATGAAGCTCAGCTTACACAGAAGTCACTTTCAAACCAAGACGCTTTCTGTTGGACACAGTGGTGAATCTGCATGAACAACTTGAACACACTGCAAAATCTGTGTTGAGAAATTTTTGCCCTCACACAAAATTCCTGATCGCATGGATTCCTATTGAAATGACTAGATTTTGTAGATGAAAATTTCCCAAACAACAGTAAATATGTTCATACCTTAATGGGGTTTGCACATTGCAACTCAATGTAATCAATGTTGAATCAGCAGCATAAACTTTTTTCCATAACTTTGAGTGAATCTGGCTTTAAAACAATGCACACAGTGAATGATTCACCCCAACAGACTGTGAAACGGAGTGAATATGATTTCCTGTGAGTTTGCCTACTCACATATAGAGCTGAGCAGGGAGGTTTACTCACACAGGAGACTGAAACAGTGTCAAAACATTTCTGAGACACAGAAAGTGGTCGATATCTTGTCTCCTTAATGTTGTCGGAATGCACCTCATCGTCGACAAGTGAGACCGCTGGCAAAGGGGCTGTCAAAACCTCCGCAAAACCCATCGTCAAAACAGACCCCGAACAGCTCGGAACGCAGAGAAACCAATCCCACTGAATGTCAACGCACGACTACCATTTGTCAGGGCTCCCAACCTCTTCCCATATTCATCCAGATCCTTGCTTTACTTCCAGCAACCCCGCCCC
>NW_015505181.1:3097355-3147079 GCF_001515645.1 Sinocyclocheilus grahami
CTCCACCACCCCCGCCCCCCCCCCCCCCCAAAAAAAATACAACTTTTATCACTGTCAACAAACAAATGCCTAGTAAGTTGTATATTCACCACATGTCTCTCTGGTGCTGTGAGAGGTACCCAGCCGAGCTTTAGCTATAACAGTCTGTCTGCCTCACCTCCTCTGGGCTGTTTTTCTCCTCGTGAGGAAACAGCTCAGAGATAACGTGGAGATGGTTGACTATCTGTTGCTTCAGATTAAGGAGGAAGGCAAAATAAACTTGAAAACTGAAGATTTGACAATAAAGCCATGGCGAAGTCAGAGCGTCTTTCTCAAATCTGACAGGAGGATAGTTTACACAAGCATGAAAGAAGGAGTGAGCGCATACATATATGTACAAACACCTGTCACTTGGTTAAAGATATGGTCGGACAGCAGGGGAGGGAGGGTAACTGAGACACCCCGCATGGGATTCTACATCATAAGCAGGTTTACTTCTGTCACTAGCCATAAAACCTCCTCCTGTGAGACTTCATAAGCATGGCTAGCTTGTAAGCTAAGAACGGTGTTCGCTTTAGTGAGATGTCAGCAGGCTAGAAAGACTCCAGACACAGTGGAAGTGACATGCTCATATAAGCCTGGTAAGGTTACCAAAACGCAAATTGTTTAAAAGGCGCTAAAAGCTGAGACATTGCTTATCTGTGGCAGACAGCAATTAGTTGTCTCTTTTGTTGTGAGGGCCCCTCGGCAGAGCTCCATCACAGGGCCAAAGCCTCTTCGATAGTGCTGTGTGGTGGACTTCTAAAATAAGGCAAAGTCTCCTGTCTGGATTTGGGTTTTTTAGTGTAACAAATTTATGTTCCAGTTTCATTTCATAGTTACACAAGTGCCTGGGTTATAGATATATGGGATGCAGTATGTACACAAAAGTTTGATGCTTTGGCTTTGTTTGGAATGATTTTTATGAGCAGAGACTGAATATCTCTGAATATCAGTACGGACGTAATATGATTTTCAGATCAACAGTATGGATATGAGTGATACTGCTTTTATATAAATGTTTAAAAAACAACAAACTAACATTTTAGACACAATGTTGCCAGTTACTTTTATCTATATTTGCTCTACATTTACGACTGAAAACTACTGCGTGCGACTATGAAAAAATATTTAGGAGCATCAGTGCGACTGACCCGATCAGCATATTTGTGTTTGCGCTCAGGGGAGCTTCAAACGTTTCTACTTATAATGTGTTTTTGCAGTGTTGATTACTGTACCACATATCTGTTGATTCCTTGAATGCAACGATAATCAGAATCCACTCACTGCTCGAAACACAAGAGTTCCCTTTCGATACTTCACTCGTTCTGTGTCTTGCTTAAGACGCATATGGGAAAAAAGCCTTTTTTCTCCTGAACTGAAGCCTTTTCATTCGCGCAGTGAAACTGCACAGCCATTGGTTCGTGCAGTGCTTAAAAAACGAACCAATGGCTCGGCAGCGGAGCCTATGGCGACAAAGCCGGCCAAAGCCCGCCAAAGCCTGCCAGAATGGGCGGGGGATCTGGCTATATAAGCGGGCGCTCGCCACAGGATTCTCAGATTTCTTCTCCTTCAGCGATGACTCTACGTCCTCAAGCTGATCCGAAGCCGCTCACTGTTGACACGCCTTCGCAGCTGGAATCGGGACCTCTCAGCACGGCTGACCTGCTTCTCTACCGCTCCAGCGACGCAGCAGTTCCGGTCCGGTTCCCATGCCGCCATCCGGCGATTTCTAAAAGAGCCTCTAAAAGAGCAAATTGGCGTTGTTGCAAATGCCACGCCGTTACTGCGGTTCATGTGGGTCCCCTCTGCACGCCGATGATGACCACACGGAGTGCGTTTCCTGCTTGGGGAAATCCCATGCGGAAGCTGCGCTCACGGGAGCTATTTGTTCCTATTGAGAGAGCTTCAGTCTCGCCTCTCTCCGCTCACGGATTGCTTTTTTTTCAGAGAGCCACTCCGCCCCCCGCGCCCTCCCGTTTTTTTCTTCCCAGGGAACTGGGAGGAAAAAACAGTGGGGGAAAGGGGTCAAGCGATCGGCTACGAGCGAGCTCACGCCGGCACAGATCCCGCGTGCCTCGCTCTCGCCACAGAGAAAGTATTCCCCCGTCCTTTTCTCCCAGTCTGATCAGTGTCCCTCTGCTGGTGCGAGCGACCTGATTCGGGGGAAGTGAGGACGAGCTGCTTGATGACAGCATGTCATTAGCAGTGTTGGATGCAGAGGAGCTGTTGGGCTCGGTGAATGATCCCACTCCCTCGCCATCGTCCGCGCCCAGAGCCACTAAAGACGGGATGGATGCCGAGCTTCTCCATATCCTCTACAAAGGAGCTGGGTTTAGAGTGGTCTACGCCAGAGGAGCCCTCTCGCAGCCGTCTAGATGAATGGTTCCTGCCGGGGCGCCGCCAGGCCCCTCGTCAGCGTGCTTCTCTGTTTTTCCAGGAGGTCCACGATGAGCTCACCAGATCGTGGCGCGCTCCCTACTCCGCCCGCCTCCATACTGCTTCTTCATCCGCCCTCACTTCTATAGACAGCGCTGAAGAAAAAGGGTACGATAAGCCACCTCCCCTAGATGAGTCAGTGGCCGCGCATCTCTGCCCGCCCATGGCCATCGGCTGGAGAGCGAAGGCCGCTCACCCATCTAAGCCGTGTAGGACCACTTCAGCTCTCGCTGGACATGCCTACACCTCAGCTGGACAGGCGGCTTCGGCGCTTCATTCTATGGCGGGCCTCCAGGTCTTCCAGGCCATCCTCCGACGAGTCTGGCCTGGACCCCGCTACCCTCAGGGATCTGAGGAGCGCGATCGACCTGGCTCTACGAGCCACCAAGACCACCGCCCAGGCGATCGGGAGATCGATGGCCAGCCTTGTGGTGCTCGAGCGCCATTTATGGTTGATGATGACGGAGATTAAGGACGCGGATAAGATCCCCTTCCTCTATGCTCCAGTCTCTCCCAAAGGTCTTTTTGACCCGGTGGTCGAACGCTTCACGGAGGCACAGAAATCATCCCAGGCTATGCTGCATTTCCTGCCTAAGTTCTAAATCTGCGCCGACTCAGCAGCCTGCGAAACCAGCACCTGCCACCCCCGCTGTTCAGCCCGCTAAAGCGCAGCAGACGCGGGGACACTCTCGCTCGGCCAAACGCTACCCTCCACCAAAGCGCCAGGGACCCCGACCCAAGATTGCATTGGACCCGTCGTCTCAGGCATCATCCTGACCTGTGAGACAGGAAGAGGATGGGGTCAGATCTCGCCACGGCCGGACCGTCCCTCAAGTAGCCTCTCTTACACCTCTTGACAACCCGTGTGATAGCGGAAAAAATAAAAAAACACAAACATTTTCAAAAAGAGAGCAAACTTCCTCTTCCATCACACAGTAAGTGTTCTGCCCCCGCGCGGCCAGTCACCCGAATTAATTCAACCCCTCATCACGCGGGCCGAGGCCTGGCAGTGTTGAGACGGGATATGGGGATAATAGGCAAGGCAAGGCAAGGCAAGTTTATTTGTATAGCACATTTCATACACAATGGTAATTCAAAGTGCTTTACATAAAATAAAATAAAAACAATAATCACAACAATAAAACAAGGAATTTAAAAACTTTGAAAATTATTTAAAAAAAATTGATTTAAGAGGTTTAAAATGAATTTAAGAAGACGATTATACATATAATATAGTGCAATCAGTTTGGACATCGCACAGTGCTCATTCAATAAATGCACAGCTAAACAGATGAGTTTTGAGTCTGCATTTAAATGTGACTAATGTTTTAGCACATCTGATCTCTTCTGGAAGCTGATTCCAACTGCGGGTGGCATAATAACTAAAAGCACATTCCCCTTGTTTTGTGTGAACCCTTGGTATTTCTAACTGACTCGATCCTAATGATCTGAGTGGTCTGTTAGGTTTATATTCAGTGAGCATATCTGCTATATATTTAGGTCCTAGGCCATTGAGTGATTTATAAACGAGTAAAAGTACTTTAAAATCAATCCTAAATATAACTGGAAGCCAGTGTAAGGACCTGAGGACTGGTGTAATATGCTCATATTTTCTGGTTCTAGTCAGAATTGCCGGGGACCCGACACATATCACTGGGAGCTGTTATCAGTTGTTTTTGGTTCACCTACAGCAGATGGAGGGTTTGGGCCCTGGCGTTGTGGCAGCGGCCGGAGAGCTCTCACAGGACGAGGAAGACGAGCTGGGCCCACAGGCTTTGGTGGTTGTGGGGCCCGCCGTTTTTTAGTTGATATCTGGGGGCTTGCAGCAAAAGAGTGGGAGAGTCTGGTCCCAGCATAAACCAGTTCCTCCATTTTCTGTGAGAAGCTTAGAAGTGGAGATGTTGGAGAGAGGGATAATGTGTCTGGTGAGCAGGGCTGTGGCTCTGTTGTTTCCGGTGGCTGAAATATGTTGTCCTGGCTTCCCTGGCTGTTTTCCAGAAAGTCGTCCTTGGATGCTGAGTCTTGGAGCTGTTCTAATACGTCACAGTCTGTCTGTGATGAGCTCTGTGGGCAGGGCTCAGCCGTGATGGTGTCCATGAGCAGGGCTTGTTGTGGCTGCGTGTTATCAGTGTCCTTGTGGGATGTGTCAACCACATGATGACTCGGAAGCTGATATGAAGTCCTGTGGTCACTCATACTCTGTCCAGGTGTGTGTGTGCCATTCAGGTTGAGTAGTTTGGCACACACTACTGAAGGATGACGGATGGAGAAGTAGATGTTGTCCTTTAGCACTCTTGCACCAAGTTTGTTTAGGTGGAGGCCATCCAGTTTAAACAGTTGTCTATGGCCCCAGAAAAGATTGAAGTTATCGATGAAATTGACTCCTTTTAAGCTGCAGATTCTTTGTAGCCATGTGTTCAGCCCAAGCAAACGTGAAAACATATTAGTTCCTCTTGCTGGGAGTGGCCCACTGATGAACGACTGAACTTTAAGTCTTCGAAGTGTTTCAAAGAGTTCACTGAAGTCCTTCTTAAGGAGTTCTGACTGCTCTTTCCGAATATCATTCTTTCCCACATGGATGATGATTCGATTTGCAGTCTTGTGCTTCATTAGAATTTTCCCAAGTTCCTTGTTCAAATCAGAAACTGTTGCTTGAGGAAAGCAGAAAGTTGCTGAATTTCTGCTACTGATGTTTCTGATAATGGAGTCGCCCACTATCAGAGTCCTGGGCTCGGCTGCGCTCTGAGCTGAAAGCCGCTGTCTGCTCGACCTTGAGCGTCTGTTAGTAGCGATGTTAGCTGCTGGCTGATCCGATCCATGTTTAATCACATTTGGGGATTCCTCACCCACATTCATTAATGCTTCAAATCTGTTCTCAAGATGTATAGGGGGTGGTAGAATACCAGTATTCACAAACCTTGTCATAGCCGAATCTGGGGTAGAGGATGCTACGGCAGCAATACGAGAAACTCGTGACAATCTGATGTCTCTACTGCCTTTGGGTCTCGCTCCCTGTTTGTGCCATCGATTTGTGTGACAATCAGTTTCGGCTTGTTTCTCTACCCTTGGTATAAACTGTTGAGATTGTCTAGGTTCATGGGACTCACCGGCTGTATGCTGATGGGGTCCGTGATGACGGTCTGCTGAGTGTTCTGCCTGTTTTGGAAGTCCAGCAAGTAACTTTGTTTCAAGAACCGTAATCCTTTGTAGAAGTTTGCAGTAGTTCATGCAGCAAGTAGATTCAACAGGAGGCATTTTCTTTCTCTTCTGTTTGAATGTGGGCAGCTGTGTTTTCTCTTCTCCGGAATGTAAGCTGCTGGCAGTGGGAGGCAAAAGTCTTCTTTTTCGTGGTATTATTCCAGTCCCAGAGAGTTTTTAGTTTTAGTGTTTGTGCCAAAAATATGTTGTTTGAGCACTGTGCTGATCTGCTGAAGTAAAAATCTTAGAAAAATCTAAGAAAAGTACAGAAATAGGGAGCAAAGCGCAGAGCAGTAAGCAAAAACGTCCGAACGGTAGCGAAGCCGGAAGCGATTAATAAAGCAAGGATATTCACTCCAATTCGCTCGAAGACCCCCGCGCTTCAGCGGCGAGGTCCCCACCTCAGTCCAGAGCAAGGACGCTCATGTCCTGCGCTCAGAGGTGATGAAATTGCTGGCAAAAGGAGCCGTGGAAAAGGTTCCTCCATCCCAGAGCGAGTCAGGCTTTTACAGCCGTTACTTCTTCGTCCCCAAGAGAGATGGTGGCCTCTGACCCATCCTCGATCTCAGATACCTGAATCGCGCCCTCATGAAGAGGTCATTCAGGATGATTACACTGAAACAGATCCTCGCGCAAATTCGCTCGGGAGACTGGTTCTTTTCTCTGGATCTGAAGGATGCATACTTTTACATCCAGATAGCCCCTCGTGACAGGCCATTCTTGAGATTCGCCTTCGAGGGAGTGGCTTATCAATATACGGTCCTTCCCTTCGGGCTGTCCCATGGATGCGGCTCTCTCCCCTCTAAGACAGATGGGAATCCGTATTATCAATTACCTCGATGACTGGCTCGAGTCTGCTGCGTATGCGCCCCCTTCAGCGCTGGTTGAATCCACGGGTTCCTGTGTATCGGCACTGACCCCCTGGAAGAACTCCCGCTGGATGGAACAGGGCATGGCCATGGGGATGGTTCACAAAAGGACAGTTGTCACGTGCAACTCAGGTTGGGGGGCACTGTGCGAGGGCATACCGACTTTCGGCCATTGGTCGAAGGCGGAAAAAGGCTTCCACATCAACTGCCTGGGAAATGCTAGCAGTATGTCGAGGCCGTCAGCTCTTCCTGTCAGTCCTGAAGGGGCACCATGCGCTAATTCGATCGCAAAACATATCTGTTGTGTCCTACATAAATCGCCAGGGAGGCCTCTCTTCGAAGCGCCTCTTCATGTGGTAGAGCGCTTCTTAGAGTAGGCTCAACCCAACCTGCGCAATTTGCCCCCAATATACCGGGCAAATTGAACCAGGGAGCGGACATGTTATCAAGAAGCAATGTCCCCTCAGGGGAGTGGACGCTCCATCCGCAGATGGTTCAGAAGATCTGGGAGATCTTCGGCGAGGCCGAAGTGGACCTCTTCGCCTCAGAAGACAACTCTACGGTTGGCCCAACCTCCTTCTCTATGCTTTCCCCCCGATCGCTCTGATCCCACAGGTAATCAGGTGAGTGAGGGAACAAGAACACAGGGTTCTCCTGGTGGCCCCCCATTGGATGAACCAGCTGTGGCTATCGGAGCTGACTCAGCTACTGATAGCGGCCCCTTGGCCTGTTCCACTGAGACAGGATCTCCGCTCTCAAGCGAACGGGACATTATGGCATCCTCGGCCCGACCTATGGGCCCTGCACCTCTGGCCGCTCGACGGGAGACTTCGTGCCTTCCAGAGCGAGTCTTAAACACAATTTCGGAGGCTAGAGCTACGTCTTCGAGACGCCGCTATGCCTTAAAGTGGCCTTTTTTCTCTGCATGGTGTCTAAACCGCGGCAAAGACCCCCTCACTTCCGAATTGGCAGAGGTGTTGTCATTTCTACAAGAGCTGCTGGATAAGGGTCGTTTACCATCCACGCTCAAAGTCTATGTGGCGGCTATAGCGGCCTCTCAAGTCCCTATCGAGGGTCAATCGGTGGGCAGAAATAGCACGGTCATCCGCTTCCTGATGGGTGCGAGGAGGCTGAATCCGCCTCGTCCCGCTACCGTCCCTTCATGGGACCTGCCCACTGTGCTGAGGGCCTTGAAGGGCCCCGCTTTCGAGCCGCTACAGTCTGCCAACATTAGGTCGCTATCGCTGAAGACTGCCCTGCTTCTAGCACTGGCATCAGTAAAGTGAATAGGGGACCTGCAGGCGCTCTCTATTAGCCCTGCCTGCCTGGAATTCGGCCCTAATGACTCTAAAGTCGTCCTGAAACCAAGGCACTGTTACGTACCTAAAGTGCTCTCCACTCCGTTCAGAGCATAGGTCATTATGCTCTCCGTGCTTCCTCCAACTGAAGAGGACAGAGAGCTATCTCTGCTCTGCCCCGTCAGAGCTTTGAGAATCTATATTGAGCGTTCCGCTCCCTATAGGCAATCGGAACAACTCTTTGTAAGCTTCGGTAACCACACCAAAGGGCTTCCGGTTACGAAGCAAAGACTCTCTAGATGGATAGTAGACTCCATCTCGCTAGCGTACTCTTCCTTGGGGCTCCAATGCCCCATTGGAGTACGGGCCCACTCGACTAGAGGCATCGCCTCGTCGTGGGCATGGTTCAGTGGTGTGTCCATTGCGGATATGCAGGCCAGGGACCTTTCCGCTTGAAGTGGCACGCGCTGCGTAAACAGATATGGCAGAGAGCCCTTGGCCGTATCACGCCCAAGTTCTCTGGCATTGTTTCACCTGTTAGCTCTCGACCCCTGGGTGTTGAAGTTACAGGAATACTCTGGGACGATTAACCAGGCCGGGTGTGACCTAGGGAGCTCAGCCCGTCTTAGCCTTGGGTTATTGTTGACTTCTCTATGAGCATTGGTTGCTTATGGAAGTTTATTCCTTTAGTCGTTCCACTACATTAGCACGGCGTGATTGTACTATGTTCCCATATGCATCTTAAGCAAGACGCAGTACGAGTGAAGTATCGAAAGGGAACGTACTTGGTTACTAACGGAACCTCGGTTCCCTGAGATACGGGAACGAGTATTGCGTTGCTTGCCATGCTATGTAGCTCCACGACTCGTCGCTTCAGTCGAAGTAAACCTGAGAATCCTGTGGCGAGCACCCGCTTATATAGCTCCGCTGCCATTGGTTCATTTTTTAAGCACTGCACGAACCAATGGCCATGTAGTTTCACTGCGTGAATGAAAAGGCTTCAGTTCAGGAGAAAAAAAGTTTTTTTTCCCATTTGTGTCTTAAGCAAGACACAGTACTCATTCCCGTATCTCAGGGAACCGAGGTTACGTTAGTAACCGAGTATGTTTTGTACAGTGCCGAGTTATGCAAGCTCACAAATCCTCTGATTATAACAAATGAAGTGTAGACATGATGTAAATAAGAGATTCATTGTGCAGTGTAGAGAGCTTTGTTGATTATAATGGAACTTTGTGAGATCGCAATAAACTGAGATGAGTGACAGCTTTTAATGATTATTAAGGGAGTTTGCAAATGTGATACTGATTTAATACAACAGTTCAATAAACAAGAAGTTAATATTAAGTGACTTTCATTATCTGACTATAACACTGTTGCCTGATTTTGCTCTATTTTGTCAACAAAAATAGTTTCAAATAAAGTCACAGCTGAGTCAGACATCTCCAAGCAAGCACAGCGGTGTTTCGTTTATAAATGAATTTGTATTTTTAAACAAATCTAGTGAGTCAATGATTAATTTACCCATTCATAAAGACTTGCTTCATTCCTGAATGAATCTATAATTCGAACGAATCAACTGAATGAATGATTCAGTGCTAAAATCAGTGACTTGCCGCCACCTACTGGCAGCTTTAGTTTAATTTTTTAAAGAATAATTTCAATAATTTCAATAATTTAATATTTTTATATTCAAAAGTTTATATTTAAAACTTGAATTTCAACATTAATTTATTAAATTAATCACTCATGCCACATCTGAGCTTCATTAAACATCTGTAAATATACCTACATGCCACTTTAGTGTTCTTCTGTGCCACTTCTGTAGAAATTCTTAATATTGAAATTTGTTAATACTGATTTAATTTGATTGGTAACTTATTCTTCTTATTCTATTGTTTTAATTAGAAATTTTGAAAAAGTGCATAACTATACATTTTTGAATTTGACATAAAAGATGTCATACTTTTAATAAAGTTAGAAAAATGCCACTACAAAGGTAAAAAAAGCTTCTGTAAATCACTTTAAGGAGCCAAATATCACCTCATAATGGGAGGACTACTTTTTGTTATTGATCAGAAGGTGCTCCTGAATTTTTTGACTGTGTTCCTAATTTTTTTAAAGTGCTCCTAAAAAGAAAAGTAAGCATGGAGTCCAGTCTTCCAACAAAAACAGTTAAAAGAGAATCAACCAGTGTCTCTGAGTGACGAAGTAGTGACTTTTTCCTGAATGAGTAAGTGTCTTGAATTATATTTTTGAGTAAATGATTCACTGATGCACTCATAAGGAAAGCCAGTTTGGTTTCTGAATGAATTAGTGTTTTGAGCGAATCATTGGAGTAACTGGTTCAATGTCTCACTCATAATGACAGTCATCTTGCACCAAGTACTGGTGCAATGATGCAAACTGCAGAAAGAGTTAATTTCTGAAAAAGCCCCAACACTAATTAATACTTTTGGAATCCCACTTGGCCAACCAAATTTGAGGACTGGAACTAACTGCTTAACATGCAGTAAAACAGCAAACTTGTGTGATTTTGCCTTATTAAAACATATTACATGAAATACACATTTAAATATATTTCAATTTCTGAAATGTCTCATCAAGTCGTTGTTTTTACCCACATTTAATACATTGTTTGAAAAATAATAACTATGATAATATATAACAAGCAAATCTTGTGTAGTTTTTGTTCGTTATGATAGATGTTGTTTGCTTATTATTAAATCACTTTCTTTTTATACCATTAGTCAAAACATCCTCTGTAAACATGGCAGGTGTCATGAAGGTTGCAGGTATGCAGGGTCAGGTTTAATTGAACTGAGCTGAGTGCATGAAATAAAAAAAGGCTCACTCACAGACCATTATTTAAATAATTTTAAGATAATTTTGATTTGGAGAAGATGTTTACTTTTCAATTAGTCTGTCCATTTGGAGCAGTTGCACATATTAAAGCCATTCTGGGGACCATATGGGATGGGTGATAGGCAGGCATTAACGCATCAACAGGGTAATCAGCCAATAACAGCGCTGTGGAGGCAAGGCCTCCTCTCGCCTACATTTTACACCATTCTAAAGGATTTCAGTGAGAACTCAATGATCGCAAGAGAGGCAAAAAGATGCAACCTTCCTCTGAATCGTTATCCCCTAGCATCGCTGTTGCTAAATTAGAAAAATAAGTGTCAAATGTTTTTTTGTTTTTTTATTTGTAAATTTTTTTAAGTAGGCACAGCATTTGGACAAAACACCCCTGCCCTTTAGTGAGGTCATCATTGGTGCTCAACAGTGTTTATGCAAAGATGCACCAAATCAGAGTAATGACCTGCAGCATGTGTGGGACTCAAGATCAGACATTCTAAAAAAAATATGGGTAGAGAAAAAAGCGAGTGAGAGAGAGAGATAAGTTGAAAAAACTGTTGCTTTGATAATGGCTAAAGCTAAGGGAACTCACATTTTATCACCAGAAAGGCTTGAAGGCTAAAATAAGAAAAAAATGCAACAGAGAGCGAGAGAGAGAGAGGTTTGATAAATTAAATTGGAAGAAATAGTACACAGATAAGAAGTACAGCAGGGGGAAAGGAGATGCGTGAAGTGACTTAAGAAACCACAACATTCCCCACCTCTCTATTCAACAGAGTTCCTGCCTTATTAAAAAAAGAATAGTTCCATGATCAGAACTCGCAGCACTGAAGTAGAGGTGAAAATCACACTAGTGCAGGCAACCTCACCGTCTGCACTGCAAATCCTTCACACTGCGTCCTTCATTAATTCAAGGCGGATGTTGATACAGTTGACCCACATGGAATGTGTTATTGATTAACAGATATAAACTATAGCATCCAACTGAATCCCCACAAAAAAAAAACAACTAAACAAATTTGATAATAATCCTAAAAGAAGCATTACATGACCCCGACAAACACAAACTCTGATCCAGCAGTAAGATTACCAGCCACATAAACATCATCTCCTGGAGGTGCAGGAGATGCACGTCCTGTGTTATTGACTTACCTGCTGCAATCGAAAGATGGTCCAAACTATATAATCCCCATATGAACAGGATTTCATTCTGTATTACAACAAGCAGCAGTGGATTTGTGAAAATAATCGAGCGTATTACGGCCATTGTTGTCACAGCTAACTCCAGCGTTATGGCTCACTGATGTGTGTGCCACTTATGCAGAGGACGAGCATCGCCATGGATGTAAACAGTGCAATCAAACAGATCTGCAAGTATTTATTCAGGAGCTTTGAGTGAATGTGTGTGGGATCGCACTGAGCTTTTGTGGAGTACAAAGCAAATCTGTGGCCTCGTGGTACAAAATTACTTTCCTGAACTTTCACTTTTGTCATACCTAACTGAACATTCGAGTGTGTAGTTACTAGTAAAAAAAGACACTTTTCAATGCTAAATTCACAATGGACAAAACAAGCATCCTACTTCATCATACTATATTACTGTTCACTATACTTATTTTTAATCTCAGTTTTGTTGTGGTACGAAAATTGTAACACTTTATTTTAAGGACCAATTCTCAGTATTAACTAGTTGTTTATTGACTTATAAAGCACATATTAATGCCTTATTCTGCATGACCATATTTTAGATCCTTTAATCATACCCCATACCTAAACTTAACAACTACCTTACTAACTATTAATAAGCAGAAAATAAGGAGTTAATTAAAGGACCTTTAATAGGTCTTAATAATATAGTAGCAGAGGCTTGTATCGTATTAGTCATTGTATATTCAAATCAATTTCAGATACTAATAGATATCTGTCCATGCTTAATATTTCCTGCGTAATTACGTACATAAGTATATTTTGTGTTGCATCAGTAACACCTTAACCATTTCAATATATAGCTTATCCTGCCCAAAAAGACCATAAGCATTGCAGATAACATCTGAAGTAAAAATTTAATTTACATACAAATATGTTAAAAACTAATCCTGTGTGAATAATATCCTTTAAATTGGGTGATTTTAGGTCAGTGTTTTTGCTGTCAGTCAATGATGCTCTCTGCCGGTATGGAATAGTAAGATGGCGGCTCGAACACTTCCGGTGTCGCAACGGAACGCAATGAGCAATCCAGTCATTATATAGATCAGTGAAATTACCCCATGATTTAATCACCCTCAAGCCATTTTTTTTGTTTACAAATCCTTGTTTTGTAATAATCTGTGACCAGAGTTTTGTTTTTTCTCTCTCCTCTGTGTCTCTTCCGTGTTCATCACTTCTCACCAGAGCTTACGCTACGCCTATGTCCTACATCATCCACTGGAACGCCACTCTCTCGTGAACATGAGTATGTCAGTTAGCGGAAGCTAGAGATTACAGTTCATAAAGTTTTAAATATGGATATTTTTCTTACACGAATGTATTGATTCACTTCAGAAGGCCTTTATTAACCCCCGGAGCCATGTGGAGCAATTTTTATGATGAAAGAATGAACTTTTTTTAGCTTCAAAATCTCGACCACCACTCACTGCCATTGGAAAGCTTGGAAGAGTCAGGACATCTTTTTAAAATAACTCCAAATGTATTTGTCTAAAAAGAAGAAATTCATATACACTGAGGATGGCTTGAGGGTGAGTAAATCATGGGGTATTTTTTATTCTTGGGCTATTCCTTTAAACTGTACCAAAGTAGTTTTTTCTTAATTTTGCTATTGCTTAAGTCTAGCATCAAGCTTGCATTACTTTCTCCTAGGATCAATTGATGATTTATTCTTAATTTGCTTTGGATAAAAGCAACTGCAAAATGAATAAATGTAAATGTACATTTTTCCCATAGCACATAAATGTGACAGAAAATGCATGTATGTACAGTCAGAATGAAGGAACAATAATTATGTACAGCAAGACATTACATTTAAGCAAAAAAATGGCTGCAATATAACAAAGAGTGAAAAATGTAAGGGGGTCTAAATACTTTCCGTACCCACTGTATATATACTGTACGTATATACCAAAGCTTAAAGCTCTGTCTAGATGCATTATACAATCAATGATTGGGTATAGCAATATGCATGACCATATTTTCCCATTAAATTTAAATGGCAGCCCTCAAAGCGCTTTGAATGACAGCTTCCATATGGGAGATGCCATTATGAATTACAGTGATTATCTGCAGCCTTTAAAAGCAGAGTGAGGAAAAAAATAATAATAACAGTAATAAAAAAAAGGCTACAAAACTGGAGACAGATCTCACATTGATGAAAAGGAACAGGCACACAGCACACTCACGACTCATTCTGGCCATCGAGAATGTTTCACTAATGCGTACAAATGTCAGCGTTCTTTTTGTCTCACACTCGCTCTATCTTCAGCATAACCTTTTAAAAAAATTTAACAATGTGACCTTAAGAAAGAATAAAAGAGAATGGCTACACTAGGGGCTATGATGATGCTGTTTCTGTTTGCTTTCAGGTCACCAGGGAAGGAATGAGATACAACCTATGTAATCTATGACAAATACTATTTCTCTGCAAAATCTCAGTCAACTCAGAGGTCAAAGTTATTAATGTGAGAACCATGGCAGCTCACACACGCATCAGCCGTTTTGTGCTAGGTGACAGGGAAGGGAAACAGAGAGGATCAGGGTGACTTGAGAGAACAAGATAAAAAACAAAGACAGAAATAGCTGCAAAATTAACAATGAGGATGGATGAGTGAAACGGAATGAGAAATGGACTGGAGATGTAAAGAAAGCAGTGACATGAAGGGTGACTATTGAATAGTTAAGAGAAAAAAAGAATGGGAAAAAAATGAAAGCCAGGTAGACAAAAAGAACCTCCACTTGTGAATCAAGGGAATGGCTTGACCTTAAAACTCTCTCAACTTCAACAACAAACTAACGCAATGTTACATCAGCCCTAAAGGTCACCATACAATGCAATATTTTAATAAAAAAGAACATATGGTCAGACTCAGAGAACCACTCAACCGAATATTACTAGAAAATACTTTGCTCAAAGTCAGACAACAGCTACAGCACTAATTTATTATAATGAACAATTAATGAATTCTGTCAGGAACTCATTAGCTAAGAACTTGCAGGGAGTTGCATGAACCGAAAAGTGCAGAATAATTTATTTTTCATCTGTGAAACATAAGGATGCAACCAAATGTTGAAGAATCTGCACTCAGAAAAAACAATATTGAACAATGCTGAATATTCGAGGATGTTTGGCCCTGTGGTATCCAATCAGGTGTAAAACACCGATAGGAAACCTAACAGTGACAGTAGCAATACCGTTAACGTTCTTATTCATTTTAACGGTAGTTGCTCAGTTGGCACATGTCCCTGTTGAAGTACGTATCTTGTGTGCTGCCATCTTTGCTCATGGGAACATGTCTTTTTCCCATACATTGATTTATTTGTGGCGGCCTGCCACAATATCAACACTAACCGCCACAAATAGATTTTCCAAAGGGTTTTGACTTCAATGAAATAACATGAGCACTGCACGTTTCAAAATAAAAAGTGGGTGTTTTTCTTTGAATGTATCACTGAAGGGAACTATCAGTCTTCAGAAAAGCTTTGATGTCATTTTCATTTCACCTTTCCTATAATGCCTAATAAAACAGCATTTATGACTGCACCGCTGCTTTGATTACAGCCGTTACCAGGGGAACCGCTCCTAAAGCACCTCCTGGTGGCAGAGAATTAATTTGCATTTTCAATCAATCATCCCGTCTGCTGTTTTCGTTCAGACCAACGCGAAAATCGGCTGATGCTTTTACGCAGCAAACACACAGAGCAGAATTGTAAATGTGAACCAGTATATATTTCCCCTGGGGCAAGCACCACCACACAGTGTAAATCTGTGGGAAACACTGGAATGAATGAATGAATGAATGAATGAATGCCAAGGTGACTGAAAAGAAGTATAAAACAACTAATAACAACTAATATCTTCATTTTTTATTTAAATGATGGTCACACGTGTGGCCATATATATATCAGCAAGAATGCATTAAATTGATAAAAAGTGACCAAAAAAATCTATTTAAAATAAATGCAGTTCTTCTGAACGTTCTATTTACCAAATAAATAAATGAATATAAATAAATTAGGCATTGCAACAGTTTTCAATATATAACAATAAAAAATATTTCTTGAGCAGCAAATCAGCAAATTAGAATTTCTGAAGGAAGTAATGGCTACTGAAAATTCAGCTTTGCCATCACAGAAATAAATTACATTTTAAAACATATTAAAATAGAAAACCATTATTATAATTTGTAAAAATATCTCACAACATTGCTATTTTTACTGTAGTTTTGATCAAATAAATGCATCCGAGGTCAAGCACAAGAGACTTCCTTAAGAGGCGGTCACACTGCACTTTTCATTCCATTGACTTCCATTCATACGCATGCGAATGCGTAAGACCGGAAATGCAAGCTCATGTGAAAAATTTCACATTTCGCTGCGTTCCAAAGTTCAAGTTTGGTGAACTCTGACCTGCGAATTCGCATCACGTGAAGACCTGTGACCAGTAGAAGATCGATACGTCACTGAGTGATCTCTCTGTACAGAAATTCAAAAATGGAGGAAGCGCTAATTTTAACCGTAGTGCAGCGTCCTATTTTATATAATACATCTTTAAAAGATTATAAAAATCAAATAAAAAAAGAAGCTGCATGGTTCGCGGTGTCAATGGAAACAGGAACAGACGATATATATAGAAAGAGAGAGTACAATATAATTACTATACACAAGTAGTGTTGCTTTCGTCAACAAACACTGATTTAGAAGACGAAAACCAAACAAAGTTAAGTCTGACTGAGAATGGGACCGATGGCCGGCCAGCCGGGGTTCGTCTATGTGTGTGTACTTCTAACATGTTTGGTTGGTAAAATAAATGTTGTAAATTCAACGTGACTAAAACTAATAAAAACTAAAATTACAGTTTCACACAAAGACTAGACTAAAACTCAAATTAAAACAGGCCGCCAAAAACAACACTATACACAAGTGTATTATTATTAAATTACTTAATGTTGTTCGTTATTTTATATTTATATTTTCAGAATCATTTTAAAATTAATTTTGCACACCTCAAGAACTTATAAAATGACCTATTTAAAGCGAAAAACCTACAGCACTTAAAAATTTTATATACAGTGGGTACGGAATTGGCGATCCTCATCCAGCCGAAGCTCCTGAATTAAAGAATGGAACTATCCTCGCTCATTCCCAGTCCGTAGAATAGAGTGAACCCACAGCCTTCTCCTTTCCAGACACTTTTGACGCCGTTGCAAAAGACACAGTACAAGTACATCTGAATCCATGTTGTGATAACTGAGGGGAAACCTTGGCGCGTGATGTCATATCCTGCTCCCGCCCATATTCGCATCGGCGTCCGAAACTATTTTGCACATTCAAAGTCTAGTGTGACCACCCCTTTACTGGGGGGGGGGACACCTTACTGACCTCAAACTGCCATCTACCACCAGCAGGCGTCTGTTCATGCTAACCAACCAAACCTTAACCCCTTGGGTGCTTCAACATTTTAAGACAAAATCCACAGTGGGAGGGCAATTTGTCAAGAAAATTGTGCCCACACAGTGAACTTCTCCAACCCTCCACCCATTTGTTTACACATCTATAACACCTAAACATGCACAGAATGTGACCTCAATATGCTCCACAGCCTTAGTCAGTACAGTGAACACAGTCTGGAACACACACACACACACACACACACACACACACACACAAACGTCCCTGTGAGTGTGGTGTCTCTATGGAGCAGTTAAGTCATTAGCGCACTGCTGCACACCACTAAGCACATAAGCATATGTTCTTTTAAATCCTGCCCACTCTCTCTCTTTCTCTCCATCCTTCACACCTACAGTATCCTCTCTTTCGCGTTCTCCACAGTGCTGGAGACCATCCAAATGCTAAAGCTGTTAATTAGCACACGATGCAAATCATCCTATTCATCTTAAGGCAGCATGGTGAGAGTGACGAATGAAAGTATCTTCTTGTTACTTTCTTGTTTAGACCTTTCACATGACTGGAGAGTTGACTTTACAGTCCCTCTGTAGGGTGTGCCACCATTACCAAGCTTAAAAGAGCCGCAAACAACAGCACTGTATGTGTAACAGGCTGTGCGTTTGAGAGTTAGAGATGAGTGGCTGTCACGCATCTTAGCGTTGTACTCACGTGTGCGTTTATGTAAGCGCTGAGCTGTGCTGCCTACAGTATATATGTCACAGCCCAGCGTGCTCTAGCGTTTCTGATTAATTGTATCATGTTTCCATAATAAGTGTTTCTCAAGAAATCAAGCTAATTTTGAGATCTCTTTACACCACCCCACCCTTCAGTCAGACTCTTAGCACCATTAATTTAGCCATTAGCAGCATTAATCCTATCTACCTCCATGCCAAATGTCAGCTCATTATGCGCTGTCTAAGAAAATGATTAGAGCTGACATTTTAGAGGGGCTTGTTGAGCGTAATGATAACTATGTTTCCTGTGGTCCTTCATGTTAAGTCTTTAAATGACCTCAGCAGCTTTTCTGTAAAATCAATTAACATTTTTTGAAGAATACTTACTTTTATTTTGTGATTCCAAAGGGCACAGAAGACCTGTTGTTTATTTACCGCACAGACAAAATTTGGTGTAGGAACAATTATCACTCAGAAATTACAAGTAAATTTCACAAACAATTAGAAAAAAGCAACAAGTAACTTTGAATTAAACATGACATTTTGAAGAAGGAAAAACAGAAATAATATTTTCTTGTGAAACATACTCCAATAATCTTTGTTTTATTTACAATAGGGTTGTGACGGTGAGGAAATTTTCCCACCGGTTAATCGACGTGTGACAACACCGGTAATACCCGGGGGGGTTGTTAGTTCATTTGAGTTTCCTTCTTTTCTTCACTTTCAAATGGCTTGTAAAAGTGCGGTGAACATTTTACTTTCACTTTCAAATTAGCGGCAATTGAATTGCCGCAATTTGGCGTCAAGCAATTGTTCGTTTGATTTTTCCCTCTTTTCCTCGGATTTCTTGGCTTTCAAATAACTTGAAAAAGCACCGTGCACGTTTCACTTTCACTTTCAAATTAGCGGCAATTCAGCGTTGATTCAATTCAAGCAACAACAATGTAAAAAACTTTTTTTTTGTTAACAAAACGAATAAAAATACACCATATATGCCTAATAAAATAACAAATTACTTAGGCTACACAAAATCAGCAAACACTGTGGAATCAAATAAATAAGAAACATAGAACGTTTATTAGCAAAACGAATAAGAAAGCTTGGAGGCACGGCATATACACCTTGATGTAAAATAAAATAAATAAAATACACAAAGTTTAAATAAAGTAATCAGCAAACACTGTGGAACCAAATAAATAAGAAACAAATGTTTTAAAAAAACTTCCAGTCAATAGCCTTTTCAAAATCTATAATATTGCCAAACAGGCGCCTTTGCATTTTCTTTCTAAACAATCTCCTGCCATGGTCTTGTCTTTCTCACCTCACTTTTGTCAGTCAGCTCGACTCACTCTCCTCACGTGATAAATAAAATCTGACACCTGCTCCGTGGTGCACTGTTGTTCGCGCATGGTTCGGGACGCTGCATTGAGCGTTTAGTTTTTAAAAGTGTCTGTCCTCTAACTGAACTAGGCTAAATTATTTTTGTTACTATAAAAGAATTCAAACGACGGTGGGGGGCGGTGCTGCGGTAGGCAAATGACGTAACCGGTGTTGCGGCTTAACACCGGTATAACCGCAAGCCTAATTTACAACTTCGAAAAATATTTAGTTTTTACAGTGTCGATCAATTTAAGTGGCATTTCATGATTTTTTTCAAAACGAATCAATACAACATTAAACGTAACATGCTTGCAAAATCCATATATTATATTCCATGCAAAAAGTCATATTTAAAAAAAAAAGTAAAATAGTTTGTATATGCAATTTTCAGTAAAGGACAAATTACTATATTAATAATATATAAAAATATAATACAAATGTATATATGTATATATATATATATATATATATATATATATATAGTGCTTTACATAATAATAATAATAATAATAACACATAAAAAAATTTACTTGGAATAGTATTAATGATCTTATATTGAATAATATTTTAAATATTATTTTGCATTAAAAATATTATATTTTAAATATTTTATTCATTAGAAGATCATATGTACCATTCCGAATTTATTGTTTTAACTCAAATATGGTTATTTAAAAACTGTGCACATTGCAGTTTTTGCCATCTGAAAGTGAGTGACAGAATCTGCCACAGCGATTGTGGAATGACTCTTCTGTTCTTTTGGATTTTCTTAGGCTTGAGAGAGTGAAACAGAGCCATTCATCATTGCTTCTTGAGGTAAAGACACCTGCCACACAGTTATCTTAAGAGAGAGGAGAGAGCTGGAGGGAAAGAAACAGCTCTCCATCCTCTGTATCATCTATCTACTGACTTGCTGATGTGAAGCAATTTTTGGTCTGAGTTTGTGCTTGTGTTTATGTGCATAACCTACGGGTAGCTGTCTCTCGCACAGAGTTGGTCTCATTTTACTTTCACTTTCAAATTAGCGGCAATTGAATTGCCGCAATTTGGCGTCAAGCAATTGTTCGTTTGATTTTTCCCTCTTTTCCTCGGATTTCTTGGCTTTCAAATAACTTGAAAAAGCACCGTGCACGTTTCACTTTCACTTTCAAATTAGCGGCAATTCAGCGTTGATTCAATTCAAGCAACAACAATGTAAAAAACTTTTTTTTTGTTAACAAAACGAATAAAAATACACCATATATGCCTAATAAAATAACAAATTACTTAGGCTACACAAAATCAGCAAACACTGTGGAATCAAATAAATAAGAAACATAGAACGTTTATTAGCAAAACGAATAAGAAAGCTTGGAGGCACGGCATATACACCTTGATGTAAAATAAAATAAATAAAATACACAAAGTTTAAATAAAGTAATCAGCAAACACTGTGGAACCAAATAAATAAGAAACAAATGTTTTAAAAAAACTTCCAGTCAATAGCCTTTTCAAAATCTATAATATTGCCAAACAGGCGCCTTTGCATTTTCTTTCTAAACAATCTCCTGCCATGGTCTTGTCTTTCTCACCTCACTTTTGTCAGTCAGCTCGACTCACTCTCCTCACGTGATAAATAAAATCTGACACCTGCTCCGTGGTGCACTGTTGTTCGCGCATGGTTCGGGACGCTGCATTGAGCGTTTAGTTTTTAAAAGTGTCTGTCCTCTAACTGAACTAGGCTAAATTATTTTTGTTACTATAAAAGAATTCAAACGACGGTGGGGGGCGGTGCTGCGGTAGGCAAATGACGTAACCGGTGTTGCGGCTTAACACCGGTATAACCGCAAGCCTAATTTACAACTTCGAAAAATATTTAGTTTTTACAGTGTCGATCAATTTAAGTGGCATTTCATGATTTTTTTCAAAACGAATCAATACAACATTAAACGTAACATGCTTGCAAAATCCATATATTATATTCCATGCAAAAAGTCATATTTAAAAAAAAAAGTAAAATAGTTTGTATATGCAATTTTCAGTAAAGGACAAATTACTATATTAATAATATATAAAAATATAATACAAATGTATATATGTATATATATATATATATATATATATATATATATAGTGCTTTACATAATAATAATAATAATAATAACACATAAAAAAATTTACTTGGAATAGTATTAATGATCTTATATTGAATAATATTTTAAATATTATTTTGCATTAAAAATATTATATTTTAAATATTTTATTCATTAGAAGATCATATGTACCATTCCGAATTTATTGTTTTAACTCAAATATGGTTATTTAAAAACTGTGCACATTGCAGTTTTTGCCATCTGAAAGTGAGTGACAGAATCTGCCACAGCGATTGTGGAATGACTCTTCTGTTCTTTTGGATTTTCTTAGGCTTGAGAGAGTGAAACAGAGCCATTCATCATTGCTTCTTGAGGTAAAGACACCTGCCACACAGTTATCTTAAGAGAGAGGAGAGAGCTGGAGGGAAAGAAACAGCTCTCCATCCTCTGTATCATCTATCTACTGACTTGCTGATGTGAAGCAATTTTTGGTCTGAGTTTGTGCTTGTGTTTATGTGCATAACCTACGGGTAGCTGTCTCTCGCACAGAGTTGGTCTCTTTGTCTCTGTCTGTCACTCAGACGCAATATCATTATTTAACTGTTTGGCAAGAAGGTCCTTATCATCAGTGCTGCAAACATCATGCACGAGAGATGGACTGCTTCAATCGACAATTACCCCAAAAAAGGTGCATCATAGCGATCTCACGTATGAAAGTATCTCCGATCCCCTAATGACCCTTCAGACAACCTACAAACTTTAGATTGGAACAGACAAGGACAGAACAATAGCAAAAACACTACCACTGAGCAAGTCACATAACCTCAGCTACGTTTAAAGGCCCATTCATACCATAACTACAGTATAAAAATAACTATAACGATAACTATATTACAGTCCACAACAACGGATGCCACAACAACGGATGCTAGCGTTCTGTTCATTATAATCACCTTTTAGTGCTCCGTTCTGTACACACACAGTTCATTAATTTACCTTCCAAACATAAACAAAACATGATGGTTTTAGTTAAAATCGCTGAACATAAATCTTTGGTCGATGTAATATTATTTTTTGCAAAAACAGTGGATACCAAATATGTGAGACACTAAAATGTTGCTATGGTTACCATAGAAGACAAATGTAAAAAAAAATGTGTTCTAAATTCCTTCGATTGGATGGAATCATACCCTGCATCCAAATAGATCTACTTCCATACCTGAGGAGAGTAGTACAGTCCAAATTGATGGTATTTATTAGGGATGCACAACATTATTGGAACGTTATCGGTATCTGCCAATAAAGGCTTAAAATGTAAACACTGCCATTTGAACAAATTTATGCCGATATGCCTTGCCGATAAAACGAATGACTCACATGTGCTCAGGGTGTGCTAGCGATAAGATCAAGTCAGCAGTGTGGTCGTTCTTGAAGCGAACTTTTGCCTGAATGGTGATTAGATTCACTGTTTTGGATCGCAGCATTCAATTTGAGAAAGTATGTACAGAATGACACTTCCGGTGTGCGATAGAGTAAACAGGTACTAGCACACGCAGCAGCAGCAGCAACAATAACAACAACAACAACAACCTCCCCGGGGTACTAATGCCCATCCCGTAAGACCTTTTATTTATTTAGGGGGCACTTTTGGCCTACTTGTAATAAAATGAAAAGTAAAATACACAAATAACATTAAGATACTTGTATTTTTACAGCTCTTTTGCTTTAGACCATCTATTAATGTTAAATCTACAAATAAAATGATAAGGTTTCAACTGCATCTGCTTTAATCAATCAATCAATAAATCAATCAAACAAACAGCAGAGATTGATTATAACTATTTTCAAAGCTTTCAATGAACTCATTAAAAAAATAACTTTAATAATGTTTATTAGTTCTAACAAATACGTTTTTGCTCAAACAAAATAAAAAATTATTTGTTTATAATTTCTGCGCAGAAGAGACTTGGTGTTGTTTCAAAACAAAAGGAAATATATATATCGGTATTTATAAAACAGAAGAAAGTGAAAAGTACCCATATGACCTACTACTTTTAAAACATGCATCTGTTGGACACTTTATTATCCCATAAGGCCATGGGAGATGTTTTGTGAATGGCAGTGATATATACAACATACTTTAATGGTTGCAGAGTAAGTTTCAAACCAAATGTAGTACTATACTATACTTTATGAGATTTTGGATGCAGTGGTAGTCTGAAGCTGAAGCTGGAGCCTGTGTCCATCATAGACTATGGGATTTTCTGTGAAATGTGTCAACTCAAATCTGCAGACCGGCTCTGACTTTCGACAACTAGCATCAACTCTCAACAACTAGCAAAAACTTGACAAAACTCATGTAGTGTATTTCAGTCTTAACATAGCAAACAACAAAGTATCAGAAACAGGCAGACGGAGAGACAATGGATCCTCCCGCAGGCCTGTGATCAGAACAACAGACACTTTATTAATGACCCGTCCACCCTCTTATTATTCCGAATGAATTTATCCATGCCAAAAAAACAGCGCAGGTTTTCACGCTCATTAGGCTGATCTTTTGGGTCTTTTTAAAGTACATTCATATGCCCACACACTGTGGTCAATTATACACTCAGGGCTGGATGTCCTGCTCTATTTGTGTTCATTTAACACACACGGCAGCCATATTGTCAAGCTCATTTCCACTGAATCAGCACCCTGAGGATTCATTATCTATTCTTTAACATCCTCGACATTAGGAAGATTAAGCCGAGCTCACCGCAGCCTGCAAAGGCCACCGGTGCAGCATGGGCTTCATACCCATAATGCATTTATGTGAATGGCGATTACAGTGTTTACTCAGTTCAAAGTAGGAGCAATATTCTAAGGGGAAAACCACTGAACGCCAGCCCGTTATCTGAAAATGGAGCATAATAAGAATGAATTCGAACTGCGTACACACACAAACACCCACACGCCTAAGCAGCCAGAACAAAACAGGCACGATCTGTGAACTTTTGCCCCTCTTTAAAGCATTAGCCTTGAGAAAAGAGTTGTGTTCTCCATAATGAAGAGGCAAGACTTAATTTCAGATCAACCTGCCTTTAGAAGGACGGAGAGACGCTACACTACTGTCCCTATGCAAGATCTTCCCCCACACCGCCCACATTTACTCATCTGACACAAAGTCATCTACCAGGCCCTTGGTCTAGAAAAGGCCAGAAAATGGCTATTGATTTCTGATAAACAAGTTTCCACGCTGGGAGATCAGGACCTCTCGATTTCTTCAAGGGCGAGGAGAACGGACAATAACGTGCGGCCCAATCTTCTTTTCTTCGCCTCAGCCCCTGAAGGCCAGTGTGGCCAAAAGCAAGCAGGCTGGATAATACAAGAGGGAGGGCTCTTTGTATCTCAAATGAGAATCTTTGATGATCTTGAAGAGCAACTTCAAACAGGCTGAAAGAGAAGAGAGGAGAGTCGAGGAGTACCAACCACATGTTTATCAGGTTGTAGATACACAAGGGAGGAGGGAAAGGCTTCTAAAGTAAACGAAACCAGACGGAGGAACGTGCATGTGTGCAGACGCTTGCCCTTTGAAATGAGATACAGTGGTCAAATATCATTTTAGCACATCACTTTGATGTTTGTTAATTGAGAGAGGGATATTTCATGTTACCTTAAAAAGCAAGAGTCGGAAAATGAGCTGGCAAATGAGGATCTCACAGGAGACTATAAACAGTTGTGGTGTAATCGTATGCCTCATCTATCAAAGTTCTCACAGAAACGGCCAATACACAGATAAAATAGAGCATGGCCACTCTGTCTGCTAGGAATGTGCAAAACTGCATATTTTCAAAATCAACTAGCCGATGGGTTGCCAAAAATAGAGCATATAATTAGGCTAGTTTAGGATTTACCTGCTTTACGTATGACTTGTGACTTGTTCTTTTGGTCAAAAACATCTAGACAGAGAAAGGAAAGGGGGAAAATAGAGGTCTTGAAATAACATTTTTAAAAGTGGAACAATGGCGTCTTTTCAAAAATAAATAAAATAAATATTTAAAGAAACAAGCAAACAAACACCGTAAAAATAAGGGATTAGTCCAAATAATATATTTAATTCTTTATAATTATTTTCATGTTATGGCATATATCAAAATTATATACTATTCTTTGTAAAAATAAATAAACCAACAAACAAACAAGCAAACAAACAAACAAACCTTTTAAAAAAGTCAATCCTCCTAAATGCTAATCCTCCTAGTTAAAGCATCACAATAATGTAAATACATGTACAGATATGAAAAATATGATTTTTTTTTAGATTTGCTAAAGATTACATTTATTACTGTAATTAAATTTTGAATTGAATTTATTTCTACATCTATCTACACACAGAGCTTTACAGAATAAATATTTAAAAAAATTACAATCATAAAAATTTTCATAAGTATATAAAAAATATACAAAATTTTTTAATCCATAACCAATTTGAAATGAATATACTGTGTATCCCTATGAAAAAATAAAAAAAATAAGTCTACCTGACTAGTCAGTCAACCATCGTGACTCATCCCTACAATATATATTCATAATGATTTTGGTTATCACTCTGTTAATATTTCATGTACAGTATGTTGATTATTTAAAATTAATGAGGCTTGCTAGTGGCAATTCATCCATGCCTTGCAACACCAATTGTTTCAATAAAATAATCATTACCACATGGACAGGCAAATAGAATTAAGACAGTAACAGATTACATGTTACATAAATTATGTTGAACAGCCGTAACATGATTAATTTATGGAGAGATCAACCACCCGGAAAAGAGGACAGGTTGATGGAGTGTACTAGCTGACCGACAGAACAACTTGGCTGCAGCGAGCCCCCTTTCCTCGTGCCCGCCCTTTGGCGGGTCATACACTCCTGTAGCGCCTTACCCTGGCACAACGTGGCCCCTGTGTGCCCACTGCCCCAATGCCAAGAGCCAGGGAGAGCATTCAGACATGAGTAATGATGCCACTGCAACCGAAGGAACAGCCGGAGAGGAGAGCACACGCTCACCTACATAAGAAACTGGAATACCTCATAAGAAACTGGAATGCCGGCAACTGCACTCCCTTCCTAACAGAATCTGCCAAATCAGGTTGGACTGCAGACATTTCCCATTCAGCATCAATGTCCCAAAGCTAAATCTGGAGAGGAGAGTAGCTGGAAGCAAAGAAACATGAGAGGTTAAGTCATAGGTCATAAGAGCAATGGAAAACGTGCCAAACGCGCTGTCTGGTGCACCAGGAAAGTAGACTGTGTCATCTTCTAGCTGAATGAAGCTGAGATGTTCTCCGTTTAAATCAATTACATCAACATATTGTGGCCAATACCAGTACATCTGTCGGCCAACATATTAAATGCCCACTCATGCACTGTATCTGTGTACGCAGTCTATGAATGTATGAGCACGCTTGCCAACTGAAATGATGAAGGGAGAGGGCGGTGACAGTGATGCAGATGGAACGGTGTGATGGGAGCATTTGCGTGACTGAGGAGATGAGTGTGTGAACGCGGGGAGGGGGTGATGTGAGATTTCGATCTGGGCGCAAGCAAAATCAGCATCTGTTAGACAGCCGCTGTCGACTACTGAGCCAAAGGAACCAGAAGAATAGGGCAGCATCCAGTGGACCAAATTATTGGGCTTTGTTTAGACACGTATCCAACTCAAATCCATTTCTGTAGTCTAAACAGCAAAAAAACACAATGTTTACAGCCAAAATCTGATGTTTACAAACCCGATTCATCCTATGATATCATGATGGACATAAGGAAAGGCAACATTTTCTGTTTTCCATCATCTCTTTCCACATTGGCAGCTTCTTCAGTGGTTCCATGCAAAAGTCTCCATTGTTACTCTAGCAACCCATATTGATTACACTGTCAGAACAAACTTGCAAAATTACAGTGAAAATAGTCAATTGTAAGGATAGGATTTGAAAACCAAACTGGATATGTGTCCAGTGTGAACAAAGCTGTGGAATTCTTAAATGGATAGTTCTATCATCACTTTTTTTTTTTTTTTTGGTCCATACAATGGAAGTCAACGATCGAAACTGTCCAAATAAACCAAGTCATACAGGTTTGGAACGACATGAGGGTGAGTAAAGATGACAGAATTTTTATTTTGGGGTGAAATTAAGACAAATTAAGAGTATATTTCAAGCCACTTTGAAACTGCAATTTTCCAAGCTAAAAGTTCTCATATTTTTAAAAAGTAGACAAAAATATGCAAACAATAATCATAAACCATATTCCTTTTATGTAGCTGACTACATAAAAGCTATTTATAGTTTTAAAATAATTTTACATTATTTTATTAATTATATCATTTAAACTATTTAATAAATCCAGATGGGTAACACTTTAGAATAGGGAACACATTCACTTTTAACAACGACTTTTCCCTCAATAAACTCCTAATTTGCTGCTTATTAATAGTTGATAAGGTAGTTGTTAAATTTAGGTATGGGGTTGGATTAATTTAAATGTTCAATTTCAATTTATTTATAAAGCACAACTAAACACAACAACCGTTGACCAATGTGCTGTACAAAGGTAATCATTAACATAATTAAAACAAAAACAAGGTCACAAATAAAACTCCGAAGTATGAGCCAAAGCAAATGCAAATCATGAATAATAAACCAGATTAAATAAAAATTATTTCAACCTAAATTTAAAAATGGATAGTGTAGGGGCAGTTCTGATTTCTGTAGGAAGACTATTCCAAAGTCTCGGGGCGGCTACGGCAAATGCTCGATCACCCCTAGACTTGAGTCTGGTTCTAGGAACCACTAAGAGCCTTAAATTGGCAGACCTAAGCGCTCTTGTAGGGTGGTGGTCTATCAACAAATCAGAGAGGTATGAGGGTGCTAAACCACTTAAAGACTTAAAAACCAATAAGAGCACTTTAAAATTAATCCTGTAGCGCACAGGTAACCAATGTAACGACTGAAGGACAGGGGTAATATGCTCATGCTTTCGAGCTCCCGTCAGGACTCTGGCAGCCACATTTTGAACCATCTGAAGGCGGTTTAAGGAAGATTGATTTTGAAGATTACAATAATCAAGCCTCGTGGTTATAAACGCATGGATTATTCTTTCTAAATCAGTAAAAGAAAGAAAGGACTTCATTTTTACCAGTGTTCGCAACTGATAGAAGCTTGACTTCACAACTTGGTTAACTTGCCTATCAAGCTTTAAGGCACTGTCCAACACCACACCCAGATTTTTCACGTACGTCTTTACATAAGGTGCCAGAACACCAAGATTTAGATTTGGTATACAGTATGTATCAGAAGGGGTAAACACCACAATCTCTTTTTTATTCTCATTCAGACTCATTCAGAAAATTTAGGGACATCCATGCTTTAACATCCAAGAGGCAGGCGGCCAACAGGTCTAATCCATTCTTATGTTTCAAAGAAAGATATATGTGTGTGTCATCTGCATAACAATGATAACTTATACCATACTTAAAATAAATAAATAAATAAACAAAAATAAATCAGAGGGGAAGCATATACAAGGAAAATAACATGGGAGCTAGAGTAGAGCATTGAGGGACCCCACAGGTCAAAGGTACAGAAGAAGAGTGAAATTTGCCAATATTAACTGTTCGTAAGATAAGACTGGAACCAATTTAGGGCAGAACCCCTAATGCCCAGTGCCTGTTCTAAGCGGGAAATAAGAACATTGTGGTCTACAGTGTCAAAAGCAGCGCTCAAGTCTAAAAGTACAAGTGCTACAGAATCTCCAGGGTCGGTAGCTAAAAGAATGTCATTAAACACTTTTAAAAGAGCCGTCTCAGTGGAGTGAAATTTTCTAAAGCCTGATTGGAATGCATCAAAAATGTTGTAATCGACCAAGAAACTTGGGAGTTGATGGAAAAACTACTTTCTCTATAATTTTTGCTAAAAATGGAAGATTAGAAATGGGTCTAAAATTTGATAAAATAGGAGGAATCTAAATTAGGCCTCTTAAGTCTGGGTTGTACCGAGGCATGTTTTAAATAGTCAGGAACAACTCCTAACTTGAGGCATTTATTATTATAAATGCATATAATTAACAATGTAATTTAAAAAAGAAATAGGTGTAAACTGACTAAAGACACCTGTATATTCTAAATGGCCTGCAGGATCGCTAGCACCCGAATTGATGGTATGTTTGATCTCAGATATCTTAACTATTTAAATAAAATAAAATTAGATTTTATTAAGGGTTTAAGGGATCTAGAATACAATCATGCAGAATAAGGCATTAATATGTGCTTTATAAGTACTTATAAACAGCCAATATGCTAGTAATATGCATGCTAATAAGCAACTAGTTAATAGTGAGAATAGGTCCTTAAAATAAAGTGTTACCCTTAATGGAAATCATCTAATAGTTAAAAAAAACAACTAAACTCTCCATTTATATAAAATCTAATTTTATTTTATTTAAATAGTGATAATTAGCAGTGTTCAACAAAATATTCCCATACAAAAAGATTATGTAAAATACTGTACAAAGACTTCTGATGGTTCCGAGTCTCTTTTATGAACCTGAAGTATAACTTGAATGAGTGAATAACTGAATGAATGATATCTCAGACAGCAAGAACATTCTAGAAGGATGTGTTTCAACAATGCCTAAGTTGCACAAAATGTGAGAGTGTGACAAAAATTAAATAAAGTTTATAAAGTTTTGTAATGCTACATAAAGCTACAAAAAGAAAACATCTGAGCTATAGTCTTGCTACTTAAAAATGTAGAAATGTAAAAAAGTTACAAGCAGTAGCTTTTTCTACGATAACAGCAAAACATGACAGCTTGATGTTAAATGTCATTGTAGTCCGTATCGTATGTTTACACAATGAAAGTAGGTCCGCACCGAGACGCAGAGCAGAATTTAGTACATGATTCCACTAAGCTTTAGCTTTCTTTTGACCTTTAGACAATTTGTTTAGGTGGAGAGCTTCTCTTGTTACAAAAAAGCAACAAAGCAGAAGTTTGAACCTGAAGTATGACTTGCTTCAGAAAACCTGACAGGAAAGTAAAGTGAAGAGTTTCAAGTGTGTGTGTATGACGTGCGTGCCGTCTGAGGTGTGAGAACGGCGCTAGCATTCTCAATGCATTGAGTCAGTGAAATATAATTCCGTTTATGAAAAGCTCTCTCTTTCACACCCCCTTCCTCTTTTATTTTAAGTCTAACATGCATGTGTGATACCACCTAAGCATCTAACAAACGGCTTGTTCCTATTCCATCTATCTAGAGGGAAAGGAGAAAAAGGGACAGACTGGCGGTAATGAAAATGGTTTCTCTTTTGTTCTTTGACTGAGAACAGGAGCAAAAAGGTTGTAATTTAACTGCTGGGAGTGCCATGAAGACATTGGATGTAATAATGGCTTTTGCTCTCTAATTTGTGTAGGGATTTGCCCGGACACAGTTGTTCTCCATAGGCCTTAATGCTACACTGCCTTTGAATGAGAATGAGAGCGAGAGCGAGAGCGAGTGAATGAGAGGTAGAAAACAGCAGATGGAGTGAATATATTTACCCTAGAGTCTAAATGGACTCACACAAGGCCAACGGTTACAACATGTGGACAAGCTTTTGGCAAAATTCAGTGTAAAGGTCAATAAAAGTTTGCTATCAAAACTACTGTAGATTACAGTATTAGCAAAATAGAATTTCAGGCTTTAGGTGATATGTGCATCATCAGCTGAGTTCCATAATAATGCGCCTAGTTCCAATGTTGCTTGGCAACCGCAAACAGCCAGCTCTCAGGCTAATGAACAATATCACTTGCTGGAAGAATTGTTTATTGTAATTATTATTCATAAGAAACTTTCTTGGTGTATATTTCCTGATCATTGTAATTATTCTCATTATTTTAAGTAATACATTTAATTATTATTGAATGAATCATTTTATAATATAGCTGTTGTCACCAGTTTATGCTGTCCAAATGCCTATAACTGACCTATTATCTCCCCCTTAACCATCATAAAACCACTTTAAAGGAGTCATGGATTGAGAAATTGAACTGTCCTTGATCTTCTGACAAACAAAACATCACTGTGCTATAAAAACACATACCTGTATAAAAAAACATATCTGCCTACACCGCACGATGAATCTATTTGCACTGTGTGAGTTATGATAAAAGCATTCATGAGAGTGCAGGAGTCGAGATCACTTTAGATTTTCATTACCTGACATAAAACAAACATTAGCTGAAATAAAAATAAATAAAAATATTCTATAATTATAATATTATAATTATATATTTTATAATATTATATAATTATTTCAGTTAGCTACCCAGGCAACATTTTTCAATTTCGTTTAGTTTTAGTTGAAGAACTAACAACTAAAACTTAATAAAACCTATATAGCCATATATAGACCAAAAAAAAACTATTACCTCGAAATAATAACTTAACATTATCCAGTGTATTTACAACAAAATATTAACTTAATATTAAATTATACCACAAACCACTAATCTATTAATGCTACTAAAATAACACTGAATCAGGGCTGAAAATGGCTTTTTATTTCTAAATTATGACAGTTTTTGGTAAAAAAACAACAACCATGCAAAGCAAAAACTGAAATTCATGACCCCTTTAATACAACATATTGTGGCTTACTGTTTTATTTAATTAAAAATGCATGAATATTTCCAGCGATGGACATTTATGGATGAAACTTTAAGTGTAACGGCAGGAAAATGTCTTTCACAATCTCATGAGATCGAATTCACATACATAACACTGGATGTTTGACCAATTCAAAATTAGCAAAGAAAATAGGGCAGCTTTCAACTCCAGGGAAGCTGAAATAATTCTGGTGTGTGTGTGGGTCAGGTTTTGCCTACATTGCAACCCTCTACGCACAACTTGGCAATATAATCACCATTGGCTAGTAAATTTTTTTGTTTACTCGCCAGACTGATATACTATTTTACACACACACGCGCGTTTAGCTTCTTAAATAACTGAATGTGCACTCTTAACTTCAGCCAATCAAGCGTTATATTATGATATTATGATAATTAAGCACTATTTAATGAAAGAACTAGTGATTAGAACTAAAACTTGGTAACCATGAATGAATGCATATTTGTAATTTTAACTGAACTTAGGACTGGTGGTGGTGTTTAAGATATTGTTGGTCACAGCAGGTAATAGTAATTATTATTAAAAGATACTACTACTTTAAAGCGACGGCGAGTCGTGCGCCCTCACACTAGTTTACGGTACGGCAAATACAGGTGCGCTGCGTGCTACATACTGCTCATCCATTGAGTACATGACATGATCCATTGAGCGCATCCAAATAGTACAGATCGCTTGACGGAGACCGAAACACTCAAGCGCTCAGTCAGCGTGTTTATCGAGTGAAAATCTGTGTTGAACGCCACTCACACACATACTGCCGTGTAAAATCTAAGAATTTATTAGCCAATGGCTAATGTTAGATATTATTTAGTCGCCCAGAATAAGATTTAGTCGCATATGCGAGTGATTTACTCGCAATGTAGAGAGTTGCATTGTGAGGACTAAATGTGCCCAGAAGGATAGTAAAACCTGAAATCACTGAGGGAGCGGCAACAATCCCGACGAGGAAAACGGCTTAACAATCATACTTTCTGTAAAAGTTGGGTTTAGGGGTAAAGTTAGAGGACAGAATTGATCATAGTTAAAGGAAAGTCTCTACCGTGGTAGAAAAATTTACTTGTGTGTGATCAAATTTGGCCTATTAATTGTCTTGAATAACAGTCCACATGGCAGAAAGCCATCAAGCCCAAAACTGTCAGCCTGGACCACCGCAAGAACAGGTGTTAGCTCTAAGGTAAAAACCAAAAGCTGTTCATCCATCAGTTTCGTAGTTAAATAGTGTATTTTCCTTCCCTGTTCACCTCACTGCAGGGCCTAAGAACTACACATTTATTTTAGCTCCTGAAACGGAGCCCAGTTGAACTAGCTGATAGCCGTAATGCAGTTTGCCACTGTTATTCCAGTCTGGATATGGAGCACAGGCTTACAGCAGAGCAGATGTGCAGCTCTAGCACAGCTGCGGCTCTGTGAAATGTATTTACCAGTGTGATTATTTGTATAATAAAAGACAAGTGTCGTTGTCTTAAGTCTTTTCATCATAAGAACAACATCCTAGTGTAGAGGAAGAGGAAGAACTTCCATTTCTATGAAAGCTAAATTAAAGTACAGGGTTGGATCAGAGACTATAAATCCGGGTTCCTAAGTGACAGTTCACTGGTGGAAACCCTCTATCACACCATCTGCTGCGCCTCCTGTGCTTATATATATATATATATATATATGAGATTATTTCCTTAAAGAGCTTGTGGTGCCAAAAGGACTGATGCTTTTAATTGGAACTCAAATGCAGTGCAATCAAACATAAACACACTCTCACACACATCAGTGGCGTTACATCCATATAAGCTGCGAATGCTCCGCATACCCAGGCCATTTGAGAGAATACGTTCACGGGATAATTCATATAAACATGATTATAAATTGATCCCTTGTCATTTGAAATGTAACTTAAAGCTTAAAGTGTTAGGAATAAGTACGTAGAATCATTTATTTGCAAAACGGCAGTAATTTTCTTTAAATCTACACGTTGCGGTTGCTTCCAGGCGAGCGGATTCTCCGCAGCTTTCTCGCCTCCGCTCTGTTGCTATGAGTTGTCAGGATTGATGCGCGTTCTCAGTGATTTGCTGGTATGCGGCTGATTTAATGCGTGAGGTAAGCTGTCAGCGAAGCGCTCGCCCAAGCGGAAAAAATGTGCTGTTGCTGTTAGTTCTTGATTGCCGAAAATCACATTGTGTTTGATGCAAAACCAACTCGACTAAATCAAAAGAAAAAACACTGTAACTGTATATTTTTGTTTTCTCAAGCAAAGCAAATTTATAAAATCCACTGAAAACATCTTCTAAGATTTTTGGTCATAGACAACGTATGTTGAAGATATTACGTTATTAGAAAGTACGTTATTGCCTAGTGTTAAATTTAAAAAAAAATTTTTTATTAAAAACGTGGTCTATATAAAATTTTAATAATAACAAACATCATATTGTTCCCTTTGTTTTGCGTATGCTCGTGTCGCTTACAATTAAAGTCCTTCTCTGATTTTATTATTGTTTGCAAGGTTGCAATGTTACTTTGCAATATTTTAAATATTTTGGGGTATTTTGCATGGTCTGTCGTTGGAGTAGGTGTCACCCGTGTGGGAGTTTTAACTCCTATTCACTGGGAATAAAAAAATAATTTAGCTGATGCAGAGAGACATATAGACGGGGGGAATCCCCCCCATCTCCCCACCCTCTGATTACGTATCATAACGTAACTACGTGTAAACGTTATTTGGCGGTTTTTACTTGGAAAACCAGCTATATTTTTTCTAGCATTCGAATAACTATGGATAAACCTGAAACAATAGAAGAAGGATTGGAGATTAATTTAATTTACAAATAAGGTAGGAAATGTGCATACTTTTAAATCGACACCTGCCACAGTGTTTCTTATTTGTCATCTGTGATCCCTTTTGATTCTCCTAAAAACCGATGGGGTGGGGGTGGGGGGTCTTATCACTCAGCATACCCGGTTAAAAAAGTCACCGCTCGCCACTGACACACATACTCTGGAAGCACAAGTTCTGCATTCCAGAGGTTGGCAACAGCTGATGGCAAATAATATGAGGTAATGTGTGACTCTTTACAATCGTTAAAAAGGCAGTTCCCTAAATACTTAGTGTCAAACAATTAACTGAAATAAACTCTGATACTGAAGAGCTATACTAAGAATTTTATACTTGCTGGCCGATTTACTAAGATCCCAAATAAAGAGTGCTAATTTGCTTGTGAAATCTATCGAACATATTGTGTTCGAATTGCTAAAAATAACCACTTGTGCAAGTAGGTTGGACACACAAAATTAGTTTTTTAATTTGATAAAATATTAAATAATAATAAATACTAAACTAAAATAAAATAATAAAGCCAAGTTGACCACACTATGTATTATTTATTATAGCTTTTTAAAGATGAATAAAATAAAATAAACAGCAGTATTGGCCACACTATTCATTCTCAAAGTCTCAGTTCTGTCAAAATAACAGCATAGTGCACAACACCACTCACATTAATACCTGTTGTATTAACTAGTAATAATTTGCTCACACAGTCACCTTTCAGAAATTACTTTGAGGATCGATAAATCCTGTGCTATAAATCCAGTGCCATTTAATTAATTTGCACTGACACTGGTCTTTACTGTGTAAGTTTGAAAGCATGCCACAAATTAGTTATTAATTATTACAAAAATGACGTGCTGACATCATGTTTGGTCTCGTTCTGTATCGTGTATCTTGTCAGTGTCTGCGCTTGCTTGGCCATTTGTTGTGGAGAAAATAAGGAAAGTGTGTCCAGCTGAATTAATTTAGTATTTTGGTAGACGTGTATAAAAAAGCTTAGTTTAACGCGGCAACCATTACGTTAAGGCCTCCTTGTGTGAAGACCGAAGAGTGTAAAGACCATCGACTCTACCGTGCGACTCCACCGGGCAGGGACACCGGCAAAGGAGAAGTATCGCTTTTTATTTCTCCTCTTTCCTATTACTTGTTTCACTTCTGTTTCAGTTTTTATAACCATTTCTTACTATGTGTAAGTAACTTGTTGTTTTTTAACATGTGTGTTCGGCAGTGTTATTTTTTAGGATTACTGATAAACTACTGTCATTTGATTTGTATTATTTGTAATTGTTATTTATTTAAATTTTAGTTAAATTATGTCTGAATTTATTATGTCTGTATAGGTCTTTTATTAAGTTTTTAGTTTTATTTTATTTGATTTATTTTAATACTTCAGCAAACTAAATGGAAATAAAATAATATATATATTGAATTTATAAATGTGTATGTGTGTATATATAAAAGTTTTAGCTTTTAGTTTTGGATCTGTTTTTAGTTGTTTTAATACTACAATTGATTTCTGTTGTCCTCATTTGTAAGTCGCTTTGGATAAAAGCGTCTGATAAATGACTAAATAAATAAAATGACTAAATAAATTACACATTCATTAAACCCATAAAAAAACCCAGACCCAAATCAGGTGTTTAAAATACACAATCCTCAAAAAACTACATTAAAAAGTTTAATCCAAAAAACTTTGAAACATTACACTGTTTTCCTCAAGGGAACCATTGTCTGCTCCCAACAATGCACTGTAGGTGAATTCAAGTTTTACCATCATTGTGGGTAAATTTTGTCCTTGCAGTGTAGGTAAACCTGACTCACACACACTTACACACACTAAAACTAGTCCTAATTGCAAAAGCAACACCTGTCATATCATTGCCAATCTACAACCAGGATCTCTATCCCACAATGCCAACTTAATGGTAAGGGTCTGGACACTGCTCCCACCAGAGGCAGCCAGATTGGACGTTTCACCTCACTGCATGACTACTAGAGAGCCACTCCAATGGTGAACCTATTAGCAGTACAGATATAGCTCTCCTGGGAGAGAAACAGAAGGAGAGCGAAAAAAACAATGAATGGGTGGGATTTTCCCTGGCATACTAAGTATGAACAGTATATTTCTAGTTATCTATCTTCATTTCTGTCAACTGGTTTTGGATCACACCCAGATTAACCTCAGCTATTATGTTCCTCTTATTTGCTCCTTAACACTGCATTAAAATCTAATACTCAAGACTAATGCATTTCCTACCATGGCATTTTTTTAACATTATGACAAGCTAACAGGAGGGCTCAGAATAATATGGACGGATATGCAGAATAAGAGGCTACGCCAAGTCCCCTGGGTGGCGGCATTCATTACTGTATTGTATTAAAAATACACCCGTGTTGAATAAGATATTGATCAAGCTGGGTGGACTGTGAAGCTGCCTGCAGAATTGCAATAACGGTGTAGAAATCATTCACTGCAATAATAAATAATGTTTTGATAAATTACATGCCAACAGACAAAAAACACTTCCTTTTTATTATACCCCCCCCCCCCCCCCCCCAATTACACATTACACACTTTTTAATCTTCCCCTTTTTTCCATTTTTAACCCTCAGCGACACGGGGAGCGAGGAAGACATCTGTGTTTCATTTGTCTGTGTGTGTAAACTAAAAAGCAGCATTGTGTTGTCTGTCACTAAATTTGATGTTCTAGCCGATGTGCTCTGTGATTTGGCTGTTACACAGCTGAAGCTCCTCATTCGCTGTTTTTTTCCCCGCCGTGCACCTGATGGGTTTGAACAATTTGCTCGGCTGGCAGAAAAACGCATAATCAATCGGGAGATTACAGATAAAAGCCTTTAAAACCAGCCGACCAAGGCACTTTATACTGTAACAATTACACCTCGGCCTATTCTTTCTAAATTACAGATTACACACTTTTTAATCTTCCCCTTTTTTCCATTTTTAACCCTCAGCGACACGGGGAGCGAGGAAGACATCTGTGTTTCATTTGTCTGTGTGTGTAAACTAAAAAGCAGCATTGTGTTGTCTGTCACTAAATTTGATGTTCTAGCCGATGTGCTCTGTGATTTGGCTGTTACACAGCTGAAGCTCCTCGTTCGCTGTTTTTTTCCCCGCCGTGCACCTGATGGGTTTGAACAATTTGCTCGGCTGGCAGAAAAACGCATAATCAATCGGGAGATTACAGATAAAAGGCTTTAAAACCAGCCGACCAAGGCACTTTATACTGTAACAATTACACCTAGGCCTACCTCAGGTAGCGCCAATTAAACTGCGAAAGAGTGAGGGCAGGGGTAGAGAGAATGAGAGAGAGACAAAAGAAGAGAAATGGACAGAAAGAATTTGCAGTGGAGGTGAAACATAGCAAAGTCAAGGCAAGTCATTGGGCGGCCATATTTTGCTCAATATTATAAATAAAAAACCATTAAACACACTTATATTTTTATATATTGTATTAAAATGTAAGTAATAAAAAAATGCATCATTTAACTGATAGGTGGGACTTTTAGCCACCATATCTTATCTTAGCAACACTGTCAGTGGGTTTTAAAAAATGGACCCAAACAAACCACCACAGATAAGGCATCAAAATATAAGGGAAATGGCAATGAAAGAACTCATGCAATCTGTTCTGGGGGAAAAAAAGCAGATCCAAGAAAAAAAATGTGTCGTTTTCTGCAGCTGTAAAGCTTTCTGTCATCAAAAACACAGAGTGCAGCCAGACCCACACAAAGGCCAAGGACACAGAGTTCTCCTTCATTCACACTTTCATCTTCATTCCTCCATCTCTCTTTTACACCCGCCTCCTTTATTGCTTTCATTCCTTTAGTTTAGGCCATCAACCGGTATTCATAGTGAAGAATAGATGGGGGCAGCGAGGAGAGAGACAGAGAGAATGAGAGCAACATTCAGCAAAAACACCCATATAAAGAGTTTACTTTGAGTTTTTGTGTATGCAGAGCCAGCATCTCCTATAGGTGACACAGGCACTCGGCTGAGGCCTTGACATGACGGAGCAGGGCTTGTAAGGCAGACTATAATAACTGAATATATCATGACATTTGATGCGAAAACTCTTATCAAGTAAACTACACTGAAAGAGAGCATGTGTCGACCAGACGTAAACAAGAATGATAAAGACACAAAGAGGTCAGAAACAGTGTATGGTATACAGTTATTTATTAAATTAAATTATTATTATGATATAACATTAAAAACTGAACCCAGTGCAATGTCTAGATTTTAATTATATAGTCTACATCCTTTTTATGCATAGTGTATAGTATATGTGCTATTAAACATGCACTACCTTTCTAACCAGGTCTAACCACTTTGAGTCACACTCACAATGGCTCTGGACAGGAGAAGAAAATGTGCGCGTGTTTGTGCGAACACATTTGTGTAAAGCAGCCGGAGGAGTAATGCCTGCTGTCTAAACAGTGACCGTCACCGTTACTGTTGTCAGGATGATGTCGTCAACATCTTTCTACATTGCTTCAACCATATGGCCCTTTGCTTTGTTTACACTAACACCATACAAACACAGGAAAAATGCATTCATTTTTTAAAATAAAGAAATTCTCTGGTCTGCAGAGAGTTTTTTTTACATCCTTTTCAAGCTATTCAAAATGCTTGCATTAGCCATATTATTATCCATTATGGTGCATTTGCAGAAATCTTGAAGGGCAGCACACTATTTGTACCAGCTTACTGTCTGACAAAAGAGCACTGGCAAAGAAATTAAAATGTGCTGGCCTGGAAATACAGACCCTGCTGGCCTGCACATATCCTATTTTCGGGCAAAGTGCAGAGTAAACAGAAAAAAACAGACCCAGTGCCACGTCTTGTTTCCACAAAGCATTGTGGACAAGTGTGCTTTGAGTGCAAAACATATACAGCTCAAGTTTAGGACAGGACTGCCCTTTAAGCCCAGACTCTGCAAGACTTTTTTCCCTCCTTTGTGATCTCGCTCTTGCTCTCCATCTTCGAATGGATGCAGAAATGGTCAGCACAGGTGTTATTTTCCAGCGGCCCTAGCAGCTCTGCAGGTGGACTATATGCTGGTCACACAGTCCATTATATCCAGCACATGCGTGACACTTCCTGCGCTCCATTTTGCTAAAAATGGGAGGCAATTTGAGAATATATAACAGCATAAATTCAATAGCAAAAACACACTTTAAAGATTGCCCTCACTGAGTCAAATGTACATGAAAAAAGAGACCGAACGCATGTGAACCGAACAATAGAACCGCAAGGGGTGATTGACCGAAGTGAGTCGAGAATGACTGATCGAGCATGCTGGGAAAATGTGCCAGCTCTGAAACTCAGAACAGAACCGAGGGAGCAGAGGTGAGTCTTCAGTAATCACTAACAAAGATTGGGTTCTCTGTGTCAGCCAACAGACCCGAAAGTATGCATTTCAGAAAATAAGATGTACATCTGCTGCCGCAGCGATGCTCCATTCGGATGGAGTCACGCATGCTTGCGGACCAACATTGAAAAATAATAATCACATTTGAGATCTGGCATATTCAGAGTCATGCAGAGCTGTATCCGGGAACATATTTCTCAAGTACTCACCATGGCCAGATGACAGCAGGGTATCTACAAGTGAGAGAAAACAGAGAGATGGTTAGAAAATGAGAACAACTTTTATACACAACTCAGATATTAGCAAAAAATCAACAGGATGCAGTACAACAAACTTTGACAATATGCATACATTGGGTTTAATATAACATATTAAGACACAATGAGAGCAGAGACAGGTTAGATCAGGGGTAGGCAAGTTCGGTCCTAGAGAGCCGCAGTCCTGCAGAGTTCAGCTCCAACCCTAATCAAACACACCTGAACAAGCTAATCAATGTCTTCAGGATTACTAAGGCTATAGGCAGGTGAGTTTTTTTTTCAGGGTTGGAGCTGAACTCTGCAGGACTGCGGCTCTCTATGACCGAGCTTGCCTACCCCTGGGTTAGATTAACAACAATTTTGCTACTGTAGCTGGGTATTGAGTCATTCGAATCATTCAACAGTCATATTCAAAGACTCTATTTCATTCAATTGGCTGAAATATAAGCAAGTCATTGAATTGTTAATTCAACCAATTCATTCAAAAACAGATTTGTTTGATTGTAAAAAACAACAACAACAACAACAAAAAAAACCGGTGAGTCGTCCAATCTTTAATTTACCCCTTTCTTTCAAACACACTGATTCAATAATAAATGAATCTTCTGAATCATTCATTCAACCAATTTGTTCAAATAAACTGATTCATTGAGCAACAAATCAAGTCACTTCCCACATGAGTGAGACATTTCAAATGTTCTTTCAATGAATTCATTCAAAAACACTGATTCATTCAGGAAGAAAACAAGTGAATCTCTGTAGGAATAAAATAATCATTCCATTATTTTTAAAAGAAAAGAAAAAAAATTCATTCAGGAACAAAACGACACAATGTAACTGGCAACATTGTGTCAAAAATGTTTATTAACAGTAATAGTAATGTATTAATGCCAAATCACAGCCAATATTAACACTCTTGCGTGTGCCATTATACTTTAGGATATAATGCTAACAACTGAGAATAACCCTGCTCTTGAACGTTCAAACCTTCAACTCTTCCAAGGTTTATCCCTTTATTTTTTGTTTCACATTTCAGGAGTTCCAATTCCCTCTCTATACAAAATTAGGAAAGGCGAATTCAATTTTCAACTAGCCAGCTCAACTGACTGCATCTTCTTCTGGTTGAACTACAGTTTTGTCTCCACATTCATGCATTCCTTCATCTGCGAGTATGCTATCCATGTTTCAAAACTTCTGCATGGGGGAAAAATAAAAAATCACACACACACACAGAGAAAATCCAGAGTGCTGTAGGTCTTCCAAACAATGTTGCTTTATTTTACATGAATAACAATTTCTCATTTATTCAGTATCACATCCCCCACTGCTGCGAATTCAGGCAGTTCCTCTCTCCTCCCCAAGGCTTCACGCAGACTCATTGGCACACAATCTGGGTATTTTGGCAAGGATGCAGACTCTAACGCTGTGTCTGAACTCTCGCCCATGCCTAAACCTTGTAGCGCTCACCAGGAGATGACTAACAATCACTGTTACTCCCAGCACATACAGGGCAAACTTAGCCAACTGTAAAACATCAAGGAACTTGCTTCTACCCTGAAAGAAATCTTCTTTCATTTGAATAATGAACTAAGAAACTCTCCTCCACTGATGATTCATTCGAGATGCAGACACGCGTTTAGGTTCAATTAAGCAGCATCTGCCTGAAGAAAATAATTTCATAAAACATTTGCAGCATTACAAGGACCCATTCAGCCTTTTCTGTCTATACACTGTCTGTTCCCTTGAGTCACGCGCTCCCGTTATGTATTTAAATCACTCTAGCTAGATGACTATACATGCGTTCTCTCATACATCTTTGAAATGGAAAGGTCATCGCAATTTATTTCTCTCTCTGAAAACACAGATTACTCTGTTTCTTGTTCAATAGTGTTTTCGGTCACTGCCTGCGCACAGCAAGAAATACCCAAACTACAGCCATTGTGAATGTTTCCAATGAACCGTGCAAGTTCTTCTTTACATCTTGCCGCTTGGGTTTTGTAGCAATGTGATAGAACCGCAAGGTCTCAGAAGATCCTCTGCAACACATTACTGAACACATTCTTTTAACAATACCCAGCCAATATAATTAAAATTGCACTAATGAACAAGCAAATGTACTAAAGTTTCATTTTAAGTGCAGAAGTAATGCACAATTCTGCTGGGTCTTGTTAAACCAAACAGAGGGAGACAGAATGAGAAAGAAGATGATGCAAAGAAATGTATCTACCAACAAAACACTCCCACAACAAAAACATGAATAATTCATTGCGCAAATGGCAACAAACAATATTCCGTTCCACATGGATTTCTGTATTAATTGGAGTGAGCGTAGTGAGAAGTAGAAATTTCCATGTTCCTCCATGTCTTTCTCCCTACTGGAGAGAAAGCCGGAAAGTTGGCTTCATACAAATTAATTAGCTGTCTGATTATGAAAAAAACAACAATGGACTTTATTGTTTTCTGCCATTTGTTTGGTTTGATTAATTATAACTAATGGGCTGCGTACAGAATAACAATGAGGTAAACGTTCTTGATTGCTTAAATAAGCAGAAGTGCACTGCTGAGGGTTTATGGTATAAGAAGCAGTGATTGCGAAAATAAACATAATTCTGAACTGTTTGCATTATATGAGCTTCACCAGAGCTGGAATACACATATATAGTTTTAATGTTTATTGTCATTGTATTGAAAGGAGATTGGGGTGAAAAGAGCCAAATGGGCTGGATTTAAACCCGCATCTCCCACATCAGCACATGTTTGCATCCTGTTTATTCCAATCTGGATAAGGTATTTTGCCATATTCAGCCACAAAAAAATGCAAACTGGATACATGCCAAAGTCAGAGTGGAAAAACACAGCTGTTTGCTTTAGTAAATTGCTTTTGTCTATTACTAATTATTTATGTGCAACAGGATTAAGCCAGTAATATTCTTTACACAGAAATGCCATACTAAAAGTGTGCTCGTGTCAGTGGTAATAACCTTCAGTACTCAAGGGGGCAGTAGAGATCCCTTCAAATGTCTTTGCAACTACAGTAGATTATTATTGTAACCATAACCTTAAGCAGTATTATTATTCAGGTAGCTATAAATGTAAACATGTCAAATTAAGCTAATTTGCGAAGCAAGATTCTCTTCAAACTGTTGCTCTGTAAGTAGTTGACCTGAAAGAAAAAAACGTGCATAGAAGAAGATATTTTATGCTAATGCCAGAAATAGCGGCCGCCGTGGCAACCCTAAAGGGATAGTCACATTAGGTAAGTTTTGTGGACAAAAAAGGTCAATTGTCTATTGTCAAAAGTAATATATGCAGCACATCTCACACAGAAGTCACTTTCAAACCACATTAAGAATTATTTTTATGTTTTCCATCATTTTAGGAAATGTTTGAAAACACTAGTGTGGACAGAGAGTGTTTTGAAATGAAAACACTGTTTTCAAACGTATCTGGATTAATGTAGACATTGCCTTAGATCAATGTGTGCTGGTGTCCCCATCAGACTTCTTAACTAGCAAAACCAGCACCAGTATTCCTGGCAAACTGCAAGAAAATTCATGCTGGTCTTTTCACCAGGGTAGGCTTTATGCTATCTATGCTGTGGAGTAAAAATGGAGTTTGATCTTGAGGATCTAGCTTTAGTATGGATAATGTGAGGTTGGAAGTGCAAACCATCATCTGAACTGGGGTACAAAGTGACCGAAGAATATCACTTTCAATCTAATAACCAGGCTTAGTAGGTCTGGAGCCTTCAGGCATCATCTCATATCTCAAACCTTTCCCAGTTTGTGGGCGCAGCCTCTCACAATCATGTGACACACCATAAAAGAGGTAATATCCTGTGGGTGTGACATGGTTAAATCCGGGCGCGTGCAACCGTAGAGCAGATCAGGAGGATTTCACACATTCAGCGAGGTAATCGAAAACAGTCTCCACAAACATACATACACACACACACACACATGGCAGAGGTAACTGAACAACAGAGGGATGCACATACAGCACAAACAGATTGTGAGGGTAATTCAATTTCCTGCTGCAGCGCTATGGCTCAAATGGTCTCCATCAGTGGTTCAATCAGCGGCTGGCTCTGTAATTTCCCCAGCTGGACTCTCACCTTGTCTCACACATTAAAGGGATGCACTGGGCCAGTGCTGATACTCCAGCAAAATCCTAAAGTACAGAACTAGCACTTTAGGCGATACAGTAGAATGATGTGATAAGATGGCACATGGCTTGTCATACCTGTTGTTGTTAAACAAAAGAAAATACAGCTAAAAGAATAGCACTGAAAAACACCATAGGAAAAGTGTAATACTAAACTGCTGGAGATTTGTAGCAGGAACACACTACTGAAGCACTACATGTAACATTTTCAGAGAGAGAGAGAGAGAGAGAGGCGTATATAATTAAATGAATATAAATACTTAATATGTAAATTATATTAATTCATTGCTAACACTCTACAATAAGGTCTTATTAGTTAACATTAATGCATTAACTAAAAATGAGCAATATATTTGTTACAGTATTTATTCATATTTGTTGAAAAAAGTTTGGAATAATTAAGATTAAAAATGTTTTTTTTTAAATAAGTCTGTTTTACTCTATGAGGCTGCGTTTACTTGATAAAAAGTACAGTAAAAACAAATATTTTTTACAATTTAAAAAGTAATTTCAGCAGTTATTACTCCAGTCTTTAATGTCACAGGATCCTTTAGAAATCATTCTAATACGCTGATTCGCTGCTCAAGAAACATTTCTTATAATTGTATACAACAAACATCTACATTATACAATTAACAAGCTGAGATATTTTGTACAAAATTCAGAACACTAAAACATTCTTGCAAACATAACAACCAGACTTTTCTGAAACCAGCACTCCTCTTGATCAACTGGTCCAAAAAATGTAGCCTCTTGAAAAATTCAAGAAAAATAAAATGGGAAGAGGCACAGGTGAGATTTTTTCAGGGTGGAGAGTCGTGTCCCCCAGTGTTCACAGGTGTACATGCACTGCAGTTGCTAGCATATGCATGTGTGGCAGGATAGTTAGCCGCTCCCTGTATTGACGTTAGAATATTGTTAGCTATCAGCAGGCATAGGTGGGTGTATAAAGGGCTGATTTGTGTCAGTCAGAGGCGTCACTCAGGTGCCTCCGCCCCCTTTCTGGTGCTGGCGTTCGACACTGATGTGTGTTTGTTAGCGGTGTGGCTAATTCAGCCACGGCTCGCTTAGGGTTGATTTTGTGCGTCTATTGGAAAGATAAGCATTACAGCAGTGTGGTTTAGCATCTCTTGTATTGGTTTGTTATACTAATGTTAGCGTTTCTGTACCATTTATAGCCGTATGAGATGTCAACTGGTTAATGTTTGGGCTTGGTGTTTGGTTGGACTGCCTACTCAGCATCTCGTTGCTGTCAGCCCCTTGCATCTACACTGCTTCGCATCGTACTGGCTCTGCTTTGGTGTGGCGGTTGGCTGCATTATCTAGTTTCTGTTAGCGTCAACTTCTGCTTCTATACTGTTCAGTGCTCACGCCAGCCCTGTCAATTTAACGTGGCTGACTGCTGCAGTGTCCGGTATGTATAAATGAAAAGTGTTTAAGGGTGTCCGGTTTCATATATTTGAATTACCCTTATTTAATGACATGTTATTGTCTCTTTTTTTAGTAATATGTTTGAGGGTTCCTGCTGCAGTGCACGTGGTTTAGTCTGAACACCAGTACCCAGAAATACGCTGCTGTCTTGTTCTTTTTTGATTTGTCTATTTTTGTTTTGTATCAGTTTAATTTTGCTTTTGTGCATTAGTTTATTTTCTTTTGACCTGAATGTATTTAATCTTTTAGTTTATTAATTTGCTTGATATTTCTTTTTTTGATTATTTAACTTTTTGAACCAGTTGTTGGAATTTTTATTCTTTTTTTTTTGTGTGTGTCCTTGATTTTGTTAGAAATCAAGGTTAAGTTTATATTATTTTAATTTCTTTATATTCATTGTGAATTGGTGTGTGTGGTTTATTAAGTTGATTTGGTTTATCTAATTACAGGTGCTGTGTGTCCAACAAAAAGCAGGGAGGCAGATTCTCCTTGTGTGGTGGTGGTGCTGTCTTGTCACCGTGTGCAGTGTCGTGCCATGTTGATCACCGACAGTAATCTCACTTGGTATTGTGTGAGTGTGTGAATGTGTGCACTGATAGTGTGTGATAATTGAAATGTATGCTTCTTTAGGAGTTTGATACCCGTTGACCACAGCCCTATAAACCTTTTTGTGTGTTGTGTGTATCTTGGAGATCAGCAGCAAGTAGTACCATTTTAGTTTGGTTATTGTTTATGTGATTCTTTTTTTAACAAAATCATTTTATTAATTGAATAAAATAAAATATAATTCTGTACCCACGTCTCTTGCTCATTTATTTAGTAGACCTGTGTTGCCTTGAGTTGCACCTGAGGGTGCATAGTATTTCCCTGGGTGCAAGTCCTAGGGTGGCGTAGTCATCTCTCCAGTGTTACTGCTTCTGTTGCCCAACGCCACTTTGCTACATTATAAAACTATGGTGTGCGGCTTGGAATTATGGGGTTGTGTGTGCTGGTGCAGCAGTTGCTCTGTATTGCGTATTAAAATCTGCTGTAGTCCATCATATCACCAAAATGCTTTCACATTTAAAGCTAATTAGCGCTGAAGTACTACATCACAAACTGTAATAACCTGTTTTCATCTGTAAGCTGCATAGAGACTATACTATTAAAAGCCTTATGGTCAAATGTGATATTTTGATTCTCAGCACAACGGCCTAACTAGACACAACTGGTGCTGATCCAGACTTTTGGTTTCAATAACTTCTGCAAATTAAGAGAACATAGACGTCTGACCATATGGCTAGCTGATTTTTGGATGAAAGTAAGCATAAATTCTTGCAAAGCTAAGATGCTCATAATATGCCTGCTTTGTCAGGAGCAAATTAATGCAATGCTGGTAAGATATGATTCTTTTTTGAGTAAGAAACTGCTGATGAACAATATTTATGAGTAAATCAACTGAGCCTCATGTTATTAAGTTTCATCTATGGATGCAATATTATGCTCCCAAATCTCTTAATGCAGTTTTCAAGTTCTAAGAAAAATATGAGATAAGAGATACATTCTCTTGCATCAGTGTTGATGGGCTGGCCAATAAAGAAAAGCAAGGAAAAGGAGAAAATATTTTTATGTTTTGATGTCCATACAGCACATTAACGCATTTTACATTTACATTTAGCAGACACTTTTATCCAAAGTGACTTACAAATTGCATACAATGGCATCACCACAAAATTTTTTCCTTTGTTTTTAAACATGCTCGCATGTTTGAGTGAGTGTTTGTTTTTATGAGAGTGTTCTATATGCGTATCGTTGACTAATTAGAAATGAAGGGTAGTCAGCCACAGTTTGCGAGAAAGTGTAGCAGACACACACACACAAATAGGGGGGGAAAAGGTCACTTTTTGTGCCAAACCAGCACAGACTGAGGCAGATTTTATTTAATGTAGTGCGCTACGTGCTGTTAGGTATGAAAGATATTTTGGTAGATATGTCAGAAAAGAATAAGCTCAGGAGGAGAGGAGGTAAACAGTGCTTTTACACAGAGTAGGACAAATTCTCTTGACTACCAACAGAGAAAGAACTCCAGGGGCTAGTAGGGGGCCAACAGCTTCATCAGCAGATTTTGTTATACATAATCATTGAATTGTTTTTCACTCATTGCCTGCTGTTTTGACAAAACATTAAAAATTGGATGAGAACCATAAGTTCTGCAGTCATATATCTTACAGTAACATTGTTATGTTAAAAAGGCATATCAAATCAAGTAAAGTGGATGACTTTATATTCATCCACTGTGCCACAACTCTTTTAAATATAAAATAACCAAGGTTAGTAACAGTGTGGGAAGGTTACTTTGGAAATGTAATAGGTTACGGATTACAAGTTCCCCTATTTAAAATGTAATAAGTAGTGTAACTATTTCAATTACTTTATCAAAGTAATGTAACTGATTACATTTGATTACTTTTTGATTACTTTTCTAAATTTCTAATGAATGTTTTCAACTGTTAATCATTTTCAAACAGTTAAACCAGGCAGGGTTAACTTTACAGTAGTACTCAACACTGATTACTGTCAGACTTTCAAAATCCTCAAAAATCCCCTTAAATTAAGATGATAATATTTCAATTTTAAAGCACAGCCACTAAAAAAATCTGACTGTAGCACCTCTTTTTACATTGTGATCGTTCTGAGGTTAAATACAGATTTAAAATCATAACAAGATAAGTTTAATAGCTAAGATAGTGTTTTTGAAATCAAATCATTGCATAGCAAATATATCAGGAAACACTGGCATCTATCAATACTTTAATCTTAGAAAATAAAGTATATACATAAACCCAAACAGAAAATAAAACCATTATCGGATAAGCATGTGTCCTATTGGTGTCTCATATTTTAGAGCAGTCAATGCATTTTGGGAAAGAAATCAATTAAATCTGTATGTGTGTGTGTGTGTGTGTGTGTGTGGAACAAATATCCTCACTTGTATAGTGAAAGATCATGACAACCCACTAGTGAGGGCATTTTACTGGTCCTCACTAGTCAAAAAGGCGTATAAATCAGCCAAAAGATGTTTTTTATTTAAATCTAGTGTTTGCACATGTTTTTGTGAGGGGTAGGTTTAGGGGTAGGGGTTGGGTTAGCTGATTATATCATTAGGGTCATATAATTAACCTGATATAAAATCAGTGGAAGTCTATGCAATGTCCTCACTAATATGTGTTTGTGTAATATACGTGTGTGGGAGAGAAACACTCTCAATGATGCAGTCTACAAGCAAATATAGGCTTTTAATATTTGTATTTTTAGTTCATCAGTCTGAATACAGCATTCTCTCAATACCCTCGATTTCTCTGCATTTACATGTAAACACAAAAAATCAATGTACATGATTTCTGAAAACAAGAAATGGAGAAATCGGATCTTACTGTACAGCACAAAACTACATTCACACTACTTTTTTTTTGGTACACGTATATTTTAAATGTTTTACATCTGTATTACAAACTTTAAACCT
>NW_015505181.1:3162276-3170159 GCF_001515645.1 Sinocyclocheilus grahami
AATTTTAACCTCATTGAGGAATTCAGTGCGAGGGTTAATTAAGTGATTGATGGTTGTTCAGATCTATACAATGGCACATATTGCTGTAACTTGGGATTTCACATTTTCATTCTCTTAAACTAATTATTTTCCTCACTTTCTCTCTTTCTGCAACTTGTGTGTGAATGCGTGTGTTAGATTAGTTTATATGTCTTAGATTTATCCAATAAAGCCTTATTTATATGGAAAAGAGAAGTATCTTGTGTTTTGTGCTCACAAGTTAATGTCTTAAACTGCCGATCTTGTTACTATGCTAATTAATAGTGTTTTCACTATATTTTGGATATTGATATCCATTGCAGAATTGATGTCATACGGCTCGTTCACTGAATCGCAGGCCGTCTCAGTGATCCGCCGTAAAACAGTGATTCTGTCCTAATTCCCTTGCATATTAATGGTGGAGTTCCCTTTAAAATCTTAAATGATTCCCTTTGAGCTAAATTATTGACCTGTTTCCCTTACATGTGTATCTTGGAGATCAGCAGCAAGTAGTACCATTTTAGTTTGGTTATTGTTTATGTGATTCTTTTTTTAACAAAATCATTTTATTAATTGAATAAAACAAAATATAATTCTGTACCCACGTCTCTTGCTCATTTATTTAGTAGACCTGTGTTGCCTTGAGTTGCACCTGAGGGTGCATAGTATTTCCCTGGGTGCAAGTCCTAGGGTGGCGTAGTCATCTCTCCAGTGTTACTGCTTCTGTTGCCCAACGCCACTTTGCTACATTATAAAACTATGGTGTGCGGCTTGGAATTATGGGGTTGTGTGTGCTGGTGCAGCAGTTGCTCTGTATTGCGTATTAAAATCTGCTGTAGTCCATCATAACACCAAATGCTTTCACATTTAAAGCTAATTAGCGCTGAAGTACTACATCACAAACTGTAATAACCTGTTTTCATCTGTAAGCTGCATAGAGACTATACTATTAAAAGCCTTATGGTCAAATGTGATATTTTGATTCTCAGCACAACGGCCTAACTAGACACAACTGGTGCTGATCCAGACTTTTGGTTTCAATAACTTCTGCAAATTAAGAGAACATAGACGTCTGACCATATGGCTAGCTGATTTTTGGATGAAAGTAAGCATAAATTCTTGCAAAGCTAAGATGCTCATAATATGCCTGCTTTGTCAGGAGCAAATTAATGCAATGCTGGTAAGATATGATTCTTTTTTGAGTAAGAAACTGCTGATGAACAATATTTATGAGTAAATCAACTGAGCCTCATGTTATTAAGTTTCATCTATGGATGCAATATTATGCTCCCAAATCTCTTAATGCAGTTTTCAAGTTCTAAGAAAAATATGAGATAAGAGATACATTCTCTTGCATCAGTGTTGATGGGCTGGCCAATAAAGAAAAGCAAGGAAAAGGAGAAAATATTTTTATGTTTTGATGTCCATACAGCACATTAACGCATTTTACATTTACATTTAGCAGACACTTTTATCCAAAGTGACTTACAAATTGCATACAATGGCATCACCACAAAATTTTTTCCTTTGTTTTTAAACATGCTCGCATGTTTGAGTGAGTGTTTGTTTTTATGATTTTTTACATGCGTATTATGTTTTACATGCACATCGTTGTCTAATTAGAAATGAAGGGTAGTCAGCCACAGTTTGCGAGAAAGTGTAGCAGACACACACACACAAATAGGGGGGGAAAAGGTCACTTTTTGTGCCAAACCAGCACAGACTGAGGCAGATTTTATTTAATGTAGTGCGCTACGTGCTGTTAGGTATGAAAGATATTTTGGTAGATATGTCAGAAAAGAATAAGCTCAGGAGGAGAGGAGGTAAACAGTGCTTTTACACAGAGTAGGACAAATTCTCTTGACTACCAACAGAGAAAGAACTCCAGGGGCTAGTAGGGGGCCAACAGCTTCATCAGCAGATTTCATTATACATAATCATTGAATTGTTTTTCACTCATTGCCTGCTGTTTTGACAAAACATTAAAAATTGGATGAGAACCATAAGTTCTGCAGTCATATATCTTACAGTAACATTGTTATGTTAAAAAGGCATATCAAATCAAGTAAAGTGGATGACTTTATATTCATCCACTGTGCCACAACTCTTTTAAATATAAAATAACCAAGGTTAGTAACAGTGTGGGAAGGTTACTTTGGAAATGTAATAGGTTACGGATTACAAGTTCCCCTATTTAAAATGTAATAAGTAGTGTAACTATTTCAATTACTTTATCAAAGTAATGTAACTGATTACATTTGATTACTTTTCTAAATTTCTAATGAATGTTTTCAACTGTTAATCATTTTCAAACAGTTAAACCAGGCAGGGTTAACTTTACAGTAGTACTCAACACTGATTACTGTCAGACTTTCAAAATCCTCAAAAATCCCCTTAAATTAAGATGATAATATTTCAATTTTAAAGCACAGCCACTAAAAAAATCTGACTGTAGCACCTCTTTTTACATTGTGATCGTTCTGAGGTTAAATACAGATTTAAAATCATAACAAGATAAGTTTAATAGCTAAGATAGTGTTTTTGAAATCAAATCATTGCATAGCAAATATATCAGGAAACACTGGCATCTATCAATACTTTAATCTTAGAAAATAAAGTATATACATAAACCCAAACAGAAAATAAAACCATTATCGGATAAGCATGTGTCCTATTGGTGTCTCATATTTTAGAGCAGTCAATGCATTTTGGGAAAGAAATCAATTAAATCTGTATGTGTGTGTGTGTGTGTGTGGAACAAATATCCTCACTTGTATAGTGAAAGATCATGACAACCCACTAGTGAGGGCATTTTACTGGTCCTCACTAGTCAAAAAGGCGTATAAATCAGCCAAAAGATGTTTTTTATTTAAATCTAGTGTTTGCACATGTTTTTGTGAGGGGTAGGTTTAGGGGTAGGGGTTGGGTTAGCTGATTATATCATTAGGGTCATATAATTAACCTGATATAAAATCAGTGGAAGTCTATGCAATGTCCTCACTAAGATAGCAAAAAGATTGTGTGTGTGTGTGTGTGTGTGAAAATATTTAGATGTAACCCCCTTTGTAATCATTAACAATTTCATAAGTAACTGTAATTTAATTAAACTACGTAACTCTGTTACATGTAATTAGTTACTCCCTAACACTGGTTAGTAATCAACACTTAAAAAAGAAAAGCAAAAATCATTAATTTTGTATAGTTCTCAATTTTTTAATTATTTGCCAACTTTAGTTATCTTAGCTAAGCGAAAACAAACAAATAATAAATAAATAATAATATCAATTTAATGTAATATGATCATATAAATTTAATATACATTTATTTTTTATATTATTTTATTAAACAAATAACAATAGTGTTTAGATATTTTATATTAAGTATATGTTCTAATATCTTAATATACTAATACTACTAATAATACTACTACTAATAATAAAAAATATTATTATTAGTAGTAGTAGTAGTAGTAGTAGTATTGTTGTTGTTTAAAAATTACAATTATTCATTTATTTAAATTTATTTTTTGTACCTTAGTAAAAATATTTTTTCTTTTTTGTTTTCAGCATATCTCATAAAAATGGACTGTCAATGTAATAAATTTAATATACATTTATTTTTTATATTATTTTATTAAACAAATAACAATAGTGTTTAGATATTTTATATTAAGTATATGTTCTAATATCTTAATATACTAATACTACTAATAATACTACTACTACTAATAAAAAATATTATTAGTAGTAGTAGTAGTAGTAGTATTGTTGTTGTTTAAAAATTACAATTATTCATTTATTTAAATTTATTTTTTGTACCTTTACTAATAATACTACTACTACTAATAATTATTATTAGTAGTAGTAGTAGTAGTAGTAGTATTGTTGTTGTTTAAAAATTACAATTATTCATTTATTTAAATTTATTTTTTGTACCTTAGTAAAAATATTTTTTCTTTTTTGTTTTCAGCATATCTCATAAAAATGGACTGTCAATGTAAATATACTGTAAGTTTACTGTATGTAAGCTTTACATTTATAATAAATGCATATACATAATTTAACACCATCATCATTACAAACATGCTCATGAGTATTTATAAGACATTTTGTCCAACTAATTTGCTGAAAGGCAGATGTTAAGTAGGCACTAGGCATACCACGATTACAGCTCACCATTTTTTTTGTCCCAGGCCCTGTGAATTCAAGCGACGGCCTTGCGATCACCACTTAAAGCTTGAACTGGCATTTTACACAATCTGCCAAGCAAAACAAAACTCTTTCTCCCAAATCATGAAGGGATGAGTGAACGTTTTAAATTTGTGGGGGTGGGGTATCTCTGGGTTAAATTGTTTGCTACGGCTGATCATCATCTCATCTTCTTCATCACAGTGATGAGTTTGTGCTCAAAGTAAAACAATGACAAAGTGTCCCTGCAGTGGGTATGTTTAGGGCCCACAGTCAGAAAACGATTGCACATACATGCATATTCAGTCTTATTTCTGCATCTCTCAGTCACTTTCTCTCCCCGCCTGCCCCTTCCTTCATCATGCAGTTGGAGCCTGTGGGCACAGTGTGGGAGATAGTGCAGTAAGCTCTCCTCTCCTCTCTCTAATCTCATTTCCCACTGCCTGGATTAAACAAATGTCTGTCATTACCGCTCACTGGTGGAGAGTAGGAGGGTTTAGGGTCCACAGGAGCGGCAGAGAGAAAGGAAGGACGGGAGTGACAGAACGGCAAAGAGCGAGAGACAGAGAAATGGAAAATAACATAACTGGAAGAAAAAAGCGGGAGCAGGTACTAAAGAGACCATCAAATGAGGGACCCAGGGAGATAGTGAGAAATTGAGACAAAATAAGAGCGAGTGATGGAGCGAGAGAGAGATATTTTCAGAGCGGGCTTCGCTTACTTTCGACAAACCACTCAAACTGCCCACAGATGGGCCGAAGCCATAACAGGGCCAAACAGTGCTGAATGAAAAAGAGAAAAGAGACCGAAATGAAGAAGAGAAGGCGAGGAGGTGGTGACAGTAAGACAAAGAGTGAAACGACAGCCTCCCCCCCCACCGCTAAGAAAAATTGACAGCATGTGGTAACACTGCATCAGAAAACCCAGTGGCAAGCCTTCCACCATCATCAACCAATCCGATGTCTTTTTCATTGAAAAGACAGCAAGTCTCCCACTATCAGGCACATAAAGAGCAGTTATACACTCATGGTGCGCTCAAAGCCCAAAGGGGGTCCGTTGCACTACGTCTATAGTTAGTCTTGGGGTTCATTTCAACATTACCGTCCACTTTTCACCTGTGGTCTGTTTACAGCCCACTGGCGGAGATACATTGTCAATCCCGATAGTGTTTGTATTCCATATTTCAAAACAGACATTCAGATGCACAATGGCCCATTGAGGTTGAAATGGTGTAAATCCATTTCGCCACAGGGAGGGGGCGGACGCCATAACGTGGTTGCTTTCATCCTCCCCGTCTCCATCTGGTTTATTACACCGCACCCGACTGGCTGGAGGTCCCGGTCAGTGCTGAATGAAAAAGAGAAAAGAGACCGAAATGAAGAAGAGAAGGCGAGGAGGTGGTGACAGTAAGACAAAGAGTGAAACGACAGCCTCCCCCCCCACCGCTAAGAAAAATTGACAGCATGTGGTAACACTGCATCAGAAAACCCAGTGGCAAGCCTTCCACCATCATCAACCAATCCGATGTCTTTTTCATTGAAAAGACAGCAAGTCTCCCACTATCAGGCACATAAAGAGCAGTTATACACTCATGGTGCGCTCAAAGCCCAAAGGGGGTCCGTTGCACTACGTCTATAGTTAGTCTTGGGGTTCATTTCAACATTACCGTCCACTTTTCACCTGTGGTCTGTTTACAGCCCACTGGCGGAGATACATTGTCAATCCCGATAGTGTTTGTATTCCATATTTCAAAACAGACATTCAGATGCACAATGGCCCATTGAGGTTGAAATGGTGTAAATCCATTTCGCCACAGGGAGGGGGCGGACGCCATAACGTGGTTGCTTTCATCCTCCCCGTCTCCATCTGGTTTATTACACCGCACCCGACTGGCTGGAGGTCCCGGTTGATGGACCTTTAAGTATTTAGGACTACGAGAGCAGAAATAATTTCCCTCCGAGGGAGCGCTCGCTCCAGGTCAGGGAAAGGTAGTCTGACCAAGTACGACTCACAAGCAGTTTTCTTTTCCGAACACAATGGCCTGTGAAACCAGGAGGAGACACAGAAGAGAGATATATTCAGTGAGTGGAATCATTCGCCTTTATTTCGCTATTCAGAACTCGTCGGGGGGTCTAATCAGCAGTAATCTTGTCAATGAAATTACTGACAGAAATGTTTGTTGATAAATAGTTTTTGTCAGCGATAACAGAATTATAGCATGCTATTGACGTAAATATGGCAAGAAAAAACACATTGAAAGATATTAAAGGGAAAAATGAAAATATTGTCATTATTTAATCACCCCCATGCCATTCTCACTCAGTAATATTGTCTTGCTTCTCTGAAACACAAAGGATCTTAAGCAGAATGTCCTTAGGCAGCTTTTCTATACAATGAAAAAAAAGTGGATGGGGGATTTTAAAGGTGACATATCATGAAAATCTGACTTTTCCAGGTTTTAAGTGCTATAATCAGGTCATAGACTGACTGCATCTACCAACCAAGGAAACGTGAAAAAGATTAACCCAGTAACTTTGTTTTGGTAAGCCTTTTTCTGCAAGCGTCTGAGAAAACGAGCGCGTCAGATTTCACTCCCTTGGTGACGTGGCAAAGGGATCTCATTATAATATTACCGCTCCTTAATCTGTAAGTTTCCACCCACGGTGCCATCATTTGATTTCGCAAGCGACAACGATGTACCAGTTCTAATGCCATGGCGAAAGTTTGAGCAAAACATGCTAACTGTTCTGCCTTTGGCTGCACAGACGAGCACAGAATACTATTTAGAGTCCCAGCCTCAGAGGAGACAAGAGAGCAGTGGATTTATTGATTTATTTAATGTATATTGCTGCTGCCACAGATCTAAAATAAACATGCGATTTATTTCCCAGCTGTTTATCTTCACAGACATTACCAACTGTTTTTGTAACTCGTGTGTTTTTAACGTAAACTTGTGTGTGAATGAGAACTTAGTTTAGTGCTCACATGCTGTGACAGCCACTTTCTGTCCGTGTGCTTCGGATGTGTGCGCTCAGAAAACCATGTATCAGAAGTTTAAATTCATATGGTTTAAAACACATGATTTCAGCACGATAAACATGATCATCAGAACCAAAACAGATGTTTTTAGCAGGTCCGAGTTGTAATTGGGAAGTCGTGGCCTAATGGTTAGAGAGTCGGACTCATAACCCAAAGGTTGTGGGTTCGAGTCTTGTACCGGAAGGGATTGTAGGTGGGGGGAGTGAATGTACAGCGCTCTCTCCCACCTTCAATACCACGACTGAGGTGCCCTTGAGCAAGGCACCGAACCCCAACTGCTCCCCGGGCGCCGCAGCATAAATGGCTGCCCACTGCTCCGGGTGTGTGTTCACGGTGTGTGTGTGTTCACTGCTGTGTGTGTGCACTTTGGATGGGAAAATGCAGAGCACTAATTCCGAGTATGGGTCACCATACTTGGCCACATGTCACGTCACTTTTTTTTTTTCACTTTAATGGCGCAGCTCTATTCTGGAAAAGGGGGCGGTGAGCAGAGACTTATATTCATTTAAAGAGTTAGGCACGAAAAACAGCGTGTTTTTGCTTCCACTCAAAATAGGCATTTTCAAAATGATATAATAAATGATCTGTGGAGTATTTTGAGCTGAAACGTCACAGACACATTCTGGGGACACCAGAGAC
>NW_015505181.1:3172151-3184548 GCF_001515645.1 Sinocyclocheilus grahami
TGCTTCCACTCAAAATAGGCATTTTCAAAATGATATTATAAATGACCTGTGGAGTATTTTGAGCTGAAACTTCACAGACACATTCTGGGGACACCAGAGACGTATATTAAATATTGTAAAAAGGGGCATAATATGTCTCCTTTAAATGGCAAACCCCAAAAAAAGCACCACAAAAATCTCATAATGTAATGTAATATAATATAGGCCTAATATAATATAGTATAATGTCATATTTTAAACACATTTTGGCCCAAAGCTATCATACACCGTACTGTCAAACTAGGGGTGTGCAACATCACGATTTTTGATCGTGGATGAAAAATGTCTCAACGATCTGCTTTTGGAGATATATCGTAGTATCGTGCTACAGCACACATTCTATCAGTTGCAGTTCTGGCACCTCCATCTCAATATACTGTACAACGCCACAAACATTCATATGAAATATTAACTCATTAACTGGTAGAGTTACACTAACAGAACACTGCACTTCACAATCACAAAGTACATTATTTGCATGTGCTTTAAAGCCTTGCCAGTTTAACATTTCATTCGCGTGCTGTTCTGACATTCACTTTACACCTGAAGCACGCGCACACTAAAAAGCCTGTCAAACAGCGCCTGATTACTGGACTTATGTTATCTTTTGTTGTTATCTATGTTATGTTTCGCATTTGGGTAGGCTAATACTGTCGGAAATACATAAGGTTTACATATAAACACAGTTGGTTATGTCTAAAGTGAAAGTAAACAGTTGAGAGAAAAATGGATGTGTGCCTTTATATTAGGTCTTAATATTATATTAGACCTTTAGAGCAGGTCTTAAAGTGACAGCAGACTAATAGTACTAAACATGCTGCCGCTTGTCATTAAAAGGATAGTTCACCCAAAAATTTTAATTATGTCATTATTTACTCACTCTCATGTTGTCCCAAACCTGCATTAATTTCTTTCTTGTGCTGAACACAAAAGAAGATTTTTTGAAGAATGTGGGTAACCAAACAGTTGCTTGTCCCCACTGACTTTGATAGTAGAAGAAAAAAAAAATACTGGGGAAGTCACTGGGGACCAGCAACTGTTTGGTTATCCACATTCTTCAAAATAACTTTTATGTGCAACTGAGGAAAGAAACTAATTCAGGTTTAAAACAACTTGAGAGTGAGTAAATGATGACAGAATTTTCATTTTTGGGTGAACTATCCCTTTAATGTTAATAAAACAACAAAACACAAAGAGAAAAGTCACTCACCGCTCTTGACTTAAGAACTTTAATACAGTTGCTTTAATAAGAATCAATGTATAATATATATATTGAAGTGTATATAGTGTTTTATTTTAATATTTGTTTATTCAATTTCTTGAATGCTACTGTTAAATATACCTACTGTACCTGAAAAAAGCACTGCTTGTTTTATTTGTATATAATATGTATTTGTAATGTGTAGCTTTGTTCTTATTTTTTAATAACAAAGATAAAATAATGACAAAAAAATATATCTTCACCCACTTTGGACTAAATGTCTGCCATTCTTTTTTATTTTATATTTTGTTAAATTGTAAGGCTTTACTTGTATATAATATGTATTTGTAATGTGTAGCTTTGTTCTTATTTTTTAATAACAAAGATAAAATAATGACAAAAAAATTTATCTTCACCCACTTTGGACTAAATGTCTGCCATTCTTTTTTATTTTATATTTTGTTAAATTGTAAGGCTTTGTATAGTGTTTTATTTTAATATTTGTTTATTCAATTTCTTGAATGCTACTGTTAAATATACCTACTGTACCTGAAAAAAGCACTGCTTGTTTTATTTGTATATAATATGTATTTGTAATGTGTAGCTTTGTTCTTATTTTTTAATAACAAAGATAAAATAATGACAAAAAAATTTATCTTCACCCACTTTGGACTAAATGTCTGCCATTCTTTTTTATTTTATATTTTGTTAAATTGTAAGGCTTTGTTATTAAAATAGGGAAATTAGTTTGGCTGTACTGCTCAGACAACTTGCAAAATAGTAAAACAATGACAAAGAATCGTGAATCATGATTTTCTTGAAAAAAATTGAGATATATTTTTGCCATATCGCCCACCCAAGTCAAACATTTAGGGTTAGATTTGAAAGAAGTTATTCAAAAGAAGTCTTATGCCCATGCACCAAGACTGTATTTGTTTGATAAAAAATGCAGTTAACTGGAAAATAATAATAATAAAAAAAATTAATTAGTTAAAAAAAAAAAAAAAAACAATATTAAGCAATATTGTGAGATAGTATTATAACATAAAAAACGGTTAATGTAAATAAATTTGGGGGGAAAAAAGTAATTTATTCCTGTGATGGCAAAGCTGAATTTTCAGCAGCTATTACTCTAGGCCTCAGTGTCACATGATCCTTTACTATCACATGATCTTCATGATCCTTGAAAATAATTGTACTGTTTATTTTATTTTAATTTATTTTTTGTTAAAACCATGATAGACTTAATGCATTCTTTCAAAATTAAATAAATGTCCTAATTAAAAAAATAAATAAATAAAAATATTACTGACCCACAACTTTTGAATGTACTGTATATCTTCAGAAGACTATTTAATATTAGTGTTATGATAAATTTTTGTCTTATTTGGAGTCGGCATTTTGGCATCTAACGTCTGCATTTTGGCAATCATCATTGTATGGAAAAGCTGCCTTAGGACTGTTCATAAATTAAAGAAAACAATACTGGGTTAGAATGGAATGGGGTGAGGAAATTATGACACTTTTATAATTTTGGGATGAACTATGCCTTTTACAATGCACTAAAATTACAATTTAACAATTTACAAGATGAAATATAGAAACTACTGATCCAAACAATCCAATCATAGTATGTAGTGTATTGACTCACTTAATCTGAAAGAGCAGAACACCAGTGAACTGAAGCATTCTGATTGGTTTACTCAGACACATCCTACATACAGTCTGAGAAATTCCCTATATCTACAACATAAACATAATATTACAGTTTATATGCAATACTATATCTGCATAAACAACAAATAAATGGGAGAACTTGCACATTCTACCTAGCATATAACTTATGCTTCACGTTCATCTCATGTTGTGATATTTATTTTATTTAGTAATTTAGCAGATGCTTTTATCCAAAGCGACTTACAAATGAGGACATATATTTATTTATATAAATATATAAATATTGATATATTTATATATAGTGATAAATAGATAAATAAATAAATAAATATATAGTGATATATATTGCTATAACAACAACCAACCTATACAGTAATGCAATATCCACAACATGGAAATTAATGCATGAAGATTTTATGTTTTTAAAGAAAGTTTTGTCTATTGTCTATCATTTATTGTCTATCATGCTGTTTTTGTTACACTTAAAATTACACTTTACGCTAAAATTAATGGGGGTTCTTTGAAACATCAAAGGTGCATTTAAATTTTATCAAATACATTACAGTAAAGACATCATGCTATGAAAGATTTAAATTTCAAACAAATGCTGTTCTTTTAAACTCTCTATTCATTAAAGAATCCTGGAAAAATGTATCCGAGTTTCCACAAAAATATACTTATATAAAGGAGCACAACTATTTTCAACATTGATAATGATGAGAAATGTTTTAGAATGATATCTGAAGGATCATGTGACACTGAAGCCTGGAGTAATGGCTGCTGAAAATTCAGCTTTGCCATCACAGAAATAAAAGACATTTTAAAATGTATTTAAAGCAACACTATGTAGTTTTTAGACCTTAAAATAATGTCTCTAAAATCATTTCAATGGTAGAACACCTCTTAACCGGGCGGATTCTACTGCCGCTGCTAGCTGAGCAGCCTCCTAGCAGCTAGAACCACACTCTGTATGTTTCGTGTTTGGGTCGGTACACACAGCCCCGCCCATCCCCTGCCAGCGGAAGAATGCGACCTGCTTTACAGCATACGTCACGTATTTAACTCGCAGCCTGGGTGGAGTTAGCCAACAGCTAACTATAAGACGAAACAATCTAATATCAAGTCTCAAAACCAACACCATGGCAGAGCCAGCAAAGAAACCAAAAAGGGATTTGTCGGAGGAAACGAAGAAAAGAAAGAGAGAGAGTGATCGGTTCCGTCAGCTTAGTCAACAAATTCACGTGTATTGCGATGCCCACGGGCAATCTTCTACAGCGACAGTATTTACGAAACTGGTAACAGACCATTTCGCTTATCAACCACATGGGGGAACAGTGAGCAAAAGTTACATGGTGGTGTTTTAAAGAAAAAAAACTGTTATTTTACACTTTCATAACAACAACAAACAAGAAGCTAATCAGCCTGAGCAGGCAAACTGAGTACGCACTTTCTATTCTCGCTAAAAATATTAGATTCGGAGACAAACATATACAGTAAGCCACTGTGTAGCAATGAGGCATGTCAAAAGTCCTTCCGAAAACTTTACCGAAAACCATTTAACAAGTACTAGAGGCAACGTCGCACCGATCTCCTCCACATGTTCACAACGCCATATCTAATTCTTTATCTTTAGGCCTCATTCATTGACTGTGGGATCCTGTTCTTCTGATGTTCTCCTCCCTACTCTCTTTCAGTTAGCGCCTTCTCTTAAATGGCTGGAAATCCATTGCCCTGCTTGTGCCGGTCCCAACGGGTTCTACACTGATTTTAATGAACAGGATGGAGTGGATGAAGAGAACGAGAGAGCGAGAGAAAGAGCTGCAGGCTGCAGAATGATCGTTAGAGCTTTAAGCTCCATTTCAAGACCTCCCTTCTGAGGTCTTGCGGCTCTTGCTTTCTGTCTTTCTCACTGGTCATGATGAAAGTGAAACAGAAGTGCTGAATATGAAGAGCAATTTGGAGAACAGAAGCGAAAAACAAAAGCCCTGAGTAGCCCAAGGGCACTACATTGGCCTTTGAGCAGGGCAGCAGTTCAGGCTTTTAACACAGCCTCCTCAGATCTAAACAGAGCATGTTTTTTTTTTTCAAACAAGCAGTGACGATCTCAATCTATTGTGTCAAAGTGTGAAAATTCAAAACACTGTGATTGAAAAAAACTAATGCAGATTGTTACAGTAAAAGAACTGCCAAGATAAGCACACAACTCAAACATGTGGGAACTGCAAATGTAAGGACTTGAAGCTTTTCAATACATCTTTCCAAGTTAGAAGACTCAGTGAATCCCTGAGAGCCACTTGAGATTATCCATATTGAATGCATAAATTAATTTAAGATTCACATAATGTTCAACAAGAATCACGCATTCTTGTATAAGGGAGAATCTTTACGCATGTAAAGCTCAATAACTTGTTTTCTCCATGGCAATATTTGCTCTGTGCACATGTAGGCCTAACTCAATCCTCTACCATCGACCAAAATACTGGAGACACTTTGGAAGGCTTCGTAAGCTATTCTTGAATGTCAATGGCATGACTTCTGCACTCTTTTGAAAACAACTGGAAAATGTTTGTCTAGGAATCTCTAAAAAGACAGCCTTTGAAGTTCAAGATAGAAGATTGTATTTATTTTAAATACATTTTGTATTGGTTTCATTTTCAATAGTATGTGTTCTATTATAGTTCTGTGGCTAAAACCACCATTCAAATGTTTGTCTAATGATGAGTTTTATATCACAACTTCAATGGGTGTGCCTTGTTAAAGATTAGACTCTAACCTGTAACATTTAGTCATTTAGTCATTTAGTGCCTTGTAACAAGGCACACCCATTGAAGTTGTGATACAAAACTGTGTTATAAATTAAGTTATATTCAAGTCAAAAGAGCTGCAAAACAACACTCTTTGCCAGCTTTGTCTTAATTGTTGAATTTCAATAGCATGTGTTCTGTTATAGTTCTGTGACTAAAACAAATATAAAAACCAGTAACAAGACTTACATTATGAAGCTAACACAGAAGAGTTTATTTATTTTAAATGAATTAATTAATTTATTTCGTAGTTTGTAGATGGTCCCTACCTGGCCTAAGAGCTAGCGCATCGCTGCTACAGTGTTGATGCGTTGCAACATATCGAGGAGGATTAAAACAAAGAAACTACAATGTGAGTTGAGTTCTACATTCTAATACTTTTCAGATAAGCCATTTTTATACAATTATATACGTTTTTCATGGCTGAATATCTGTCTAATATCCAACGTCAAATGTCAAACCAACTTTATATTGGTACTGTAAGCAATGGCAAAAGCACTAGCTTTTGTCAAATGTTAATGCCATACCTATAATCAACTGTGAGTGTAATATTTCAGAATAGACATTAATATTGTGCAACTTACATTTTAGTCACAGTATTGGCAGTTACTTGGTGTGTTTTTGCTCCATCAAGTAATACAGTTCCACATAACGGCGCTACAGAACCGCCTCGCTGACAAACACACAGCAGTGACGTTCCTGAATGAATCAGCTTTTTTGAAATAATTTTCTGAATGGATGATTCAGTAGCTGTGTTCCAATTCAAAGGCTGCATCCTCCGAAGGACTCGGACTTCAAAAGCTGCATCCTTCGAAGGCCGCAAAGGTCGGACTGAGCATTGTTAAATGTGACAGTCTAGCCTACGGAGGACTGTTCTTGTCGCCTAGCAACTGTGACAAATGCCATTGAAGAGAGGCAGTAAGGTTTGTACGGCACTATTAAAAAAATTAAATTAAACAATTATAAAAAGGGTTTAAAACTTGTCTAAATATGTTCACCATGGTTTATTTATGCACATAATAAAGAGTAAAATTGCATCTTGGTATGATATCAGTCAACATTTGAACTGCTTTATATACTTTTTTCTTTATTTTTACATTCGTATCATTACATAAATTACAGTATTCGCGTAAGCAGAAAGCAATGGTTACATTTAAAAGTGTAATCCTGCAATTTCTCTCAAATAAATGCTGTCGTCACCAGCGTGCAATGAATTCTGAGGTAGGGTAGGCCACGAAGGATACATCTGTTGTATCCTTTGTTGCATGAGAAATGAAGGGTGAATTTGGAGGCCGCGTTTGAAGGAGCCTTCGAATTGGGACAGCCTTCATCGCGCCACGGTGACGCAATCGGTTTTCAAATGAGTCCTTCGGAGGACACAGTCTTTGAATTGGGACGCAACTAATGACTCGCTCTTGAAGACTGGTTTCGTTACGAATCCGCTATTTTGAACGAATCGGTTGAACGAATTATTCAAATGACTCAGTCACTTGAAAAAAGTCACTTGCTGCCACCTACAGGCAGATTGATGTAACCGGCAGAAAGAGTCACTGGAAAAAGATCCACACCACGATATGATATGATATATGATACAATACGATGTGATGCGATATATGATTTTATTTTATCATATCATAAAGTTGTGCCATCATCTCAATTATATAAAAAATAATTGAGATGATGGCTCCAGGAGGACTGTTCCTATGATAAATTAATAGCAAAATCCACCAGCCCTGGTCATGCAGCAGTAAATAAAGACTCAAAGCATATTGTTCATACTCTTTATCATACTACTGTACACTCAGCCATCTTTCATGAAATGTCTATGGCATTTGGCCCATCATTAACATTTTCCAAACAGCTATAACCTTTGCAGTGAAGATTATAGTGGAGAATATAGAGGCTACAGTACCTCCTTACAGTCGGCTCGAAGTCTATATATGCTGATCTTGATCAAATGTAAAGAAAGGCTCGCTCTGAGAATGGCCATGGCTGCTCTTTGTCTGAGAGTTAAGCCTGAACATTCTCTGATGTCTCCATGTGTGAGATGGGACCGCTGTGTCTTCCCTTAAAGCACACAAGCCTTTTGACCAAGGAGAGCTTTTCTAATCCTAATTCTAATTCTAATCACACAGCCGGTCAACAGACCAGATAAAAACTGGAAAGTGTGAACACAGAATTTGAAAATTAACATTTAATAAAATTTCTAGAAACCTACAGAAGTTAGACAGAATCCCCGGAGCAGTGGAGAATTAAGGACCTTATTCTAAAGTAAATGGTCAGGAAGCAAGACCACAGAAACTCATTCGCTGACTCACCCTCACATCTGACTTACAGCTTTCATATGTAATGATAAAGTAAGACAGATCAGTTGACATGAGGTGATCTTTCCTACTACATGTATTTATGGGAGATTCTTCAATCAGTGGCACGTTTGATCATAAAACTTTTTCAAACTTAACATCAGTTTAAACATTTATCAAAAGTCAAAAGTTAGGTAATTAAAATCCAAATATAGAAACGGTCTGGCAAATGTAACTGTCTTTGTCAAATTTAACTGTTTAATTGTCTAACGTTTTATAGCTGTACAGGTGCATCTCAATAAATTAGAATGTCATGGAAAAGTTCGTTTATTTCAGTAATTCAACTCAAATTGTGAAACTCGTTTATTAAATAAATTCAATGCACACAGACTGAAGTAGTTTAAGTCTTTGGTTCTTTTAATTGTGATGATTTTGGCTCACATTTAACAAAAACCCACCAATTCACTATCTCAACAAATTAGAATACTTCATAAGACCAATAAAAAAAACATTTTTAGTGAATTGCTGGCCTTCTGGAAAGTATGGTCATTTACTGTACATGTACTCAATACTTGGTAGGGGCTCCTTTTGCTTTAATTACTGCCTCAATTTGGCGTGGCATGGAGATGATCAGTTTGTGGCACTGCTGAGGTGGTATGGAAGCCCAGATTTCTTTGACAGTGGCCTTCAGCTATCATCACAATTAAAAGAACCAAAGACTTAAAGTCTGTGTGCATTGAATTTATTTAATGCACGAGTTTCACAATTTGAGTTGAATTACTGAAATAAATGAACTTTTCAAAGACATTCTAATTTATTGAGATGCACCTGTATATTTGATTTTTTTTTTATAAATTGTTAATATATTGTGAATATTTTAAAAATGTCGCTCATTCCTGTGATGGCAAAACTGAATATTCAGCAGCCATTACACCAGTCTTCAGTGTCATATGATCCTTCAGAAATCATTATAATATGCTGATTTGGTGTTTAAGAAACATGTATCATCATCATCATAATCATCATCATTATTATTATTGGCAAAAAAAAAATTCCTCAGGATTCTTTGATAAATAGAAAAACCAAAAGAACGGTACCTTTTTGAATAAAAAAACATGCAGCAGTGTAAAAGTATTTACTATAGTAGTGTATCTTTTAAAACTAGATAGTTTTTAAGCATTCTGTCCTTAAATCATAAAAGGGACAGAATTGTTATTTTTTTTACTTGAAAAATCACCCACATATGGACTAAAAAAACTGTTTTTATGAAAAGAAGAGTTCTGGGTTCTCCTATGAAAATCTTTTATGTGTAATAAATAAATGTGCGGTGGGGAAGGAAATGGAAATCATGATTTTATAAGCTGAAATCTAATTATGACGTTTTGTGTTATCTGTGACTCTGCATGCTTTAGTTTTTCCTCAGCTTTGACAGGACCATTAAAATATAAGCGACCAAAAACATTAACGTTTTGATGTAGTAAGGACATGACAGGTTATGACTACAGAAAAGGAAGCAGAAGCAAAGTAAGAGAGATGGCATGGCTTTAATTAACAGTAATGTTGCGAATGAGAACCCAGGGATAAGAAACGGTTTGTTCATCTTGAGCACTGCATGTTTTTATTTTGTTTTCACAGGTCTCGTGGGTTGTTACCTGTATTCCGAGACAATAAGAAGGTTAATTGCTCAGTTATGCTACAACTCTCACCTCCCCTAAGAACAGGAGTGTACAGTCGACGAGGGCAGTCGGTGGAGGGTCATGTAGTTTGTGTAACACATTCCTGTATTCTACCTCAAAATCAAAAGGCTTTTTCCTCGTCTTCAACAATGTGCATGGTTTAAATAATTTATAACACTAGACTGCTGTTGCGTTGTTTTCGGTCCTATGGGAGAAACAGTTCAAAGAAATAAATCTGGAGATAAATGTGAGAGATTGAATGGATTGAAAAGCCCTAAGAGTGGGAAAACAGCCCTGTTCTGCAATGGTCTATGTTGCAGTTCCGAAGACCTTTGAAGTAAAACAACTGGCATTTCCCCCTAAAATAACTTCTTCATCTTTATCTGTGTTCCCTCATGTCCCTTGAGTCCACTAAAAAGACCCCAACACACACACACACACGCACACTCCAACAAAAAGAATAATGACTTCTTTTGAAATCCAAATAGGTGATTTTGTTCCATCCGTTTTCTATTTTCAAACTGACCATTTTGTGTCCCACATTTCAAATACTGGTGCCATTTTTTCTGAAAATAATGATAGGTATCATTTTGCATGTGGATGCATTCTCGTATTTTAAAACATCTCCCATCATGAGTTGCATAAACAACTATTATGTTTTTTTTTTCACATGAATGCAGAAAGTAGAATGTTAAGCTAAGACTAATACAACTAATAAAGGGGAACGGCAACATCACAGCAAACATTTGCTGAAGCATCTCAGAAGCATTTCATCAACAAGACTGCTAATAAATTATTAACCTCGTAATGAATATATAGCTGCAAGGATTATGCAGACTTCCAACAAAGCCACAGTGGACCGAAATGCATCCTATTATCTTTCTGAAAAATACATGAATATATTTCTTTTTGATCTTGCATGCCGTCGTTCCCTGGGAGAGGAAAGAGTACAACCCGAGCACCTGGGTTTGTCGTGGAAGTGATAAACTGTACAAGTGGAGGCCATACTTAAGTGCTGTAGTACTTTTTTCTTTCATCTTAAAAATGGCAAAGCTTTTAAACATTTCGAGCTGTGTTCGAATGCAGACACTCCTCAGAATACAAAACCACACGCACCTGACACACAAAGTGAGGCTGATGAAAAGGGAAGGGGATGAAAGCTTCCCGTGACTGAAGGCGGTGAGCGGGACAAAACTGAATTTCAGAATTAGGAGATGACAAAATGACTTCGTTTCAAACCTGTTTGGATTTGAATGGTGTTTTTAACCCCACTGAAGGCACTGAGGGAGTTTTTTTAAACACAGATGTGTTTAAAGTTACACTGTAGCAAATTAATAGTTAAACTACTACTTAAAACCAAGGACACAAACTGTCTGCTCAGGGCTTGCTGATATGTAGCTACAGATGAATAAAGATGAGGCTGTAGGCGATAATGTGCTAGTTGCAATAACCCTGATATTCATGCAACAGATTAAAATAATAGATCAGCAAAAAGAGGAAATGAATTACTACAAAACCCTTTGCCGAGTGAGGAAAATTAGCAAAGTATGCTTGGGAAAAGCAAAGAAAGACAGCAAAGAAAGTACAGCATAGACTGCATACAGTACTGCCTATTTTGTGAAATACCAGCAACAGTGTGTGACAACCTTGTGAAGACTTACAGAAAACGTTTGACCTCTGTCATTGCCACCAAAGGGTATATAACAAAGTATTGAGATGAAATTTTGTTATTGACCAAATACTTATTTTCCACCATAATTTGCAAATAAATTCTTTAAAAATCCTACAATGTGATTTTCTGGATTTTTTTTTCTCATTTTGTCTCTCATAGTTGAGGTATACCTATGATGAAAATTACAGGCCTCTCTCATCTTTTTAAGTGGGAGAACTTGCACAATTGGTGGCTGACTAAATACTTTTTTCCCCCACTGTATCATTTATCACTTTTATCAAAAACTATTTTACATTTTTAATGCAATTTTATGCAAAAATATCCAGGCAGTCTGATGAAATCAGAAATGTGATCAAAATCAAATTTTTCTTCACTCATGCAATCATATGTAACTCGAAGGTCAAGATCAGTGCATTGCATTGTGGGATACAGCATCCTGTACAGTGTGCTCTCTTTACATTGTATAATGTGGTTATTCTGGGTATTCCATGAGTACAGGAATGTGAAAAATACACATACTGCACTCTGCTAAAATAGTAAGAAGTTGCATGCTGGTGTGATATTGAACATAACCATGGGTTGAAATCAGAATAGCATACTAGCATACTACTCCTACTAGTTCTGCCATATGGTAATAATAATAAAATAATGTTTCTTAAGCAGCAAATCAGCATATTCGAATGATTTGTGAAGGATCATGTGACAGACAGAAGACTGGAGCAATGAAAATTACTCCAAAAATGCAGTTTTGCCATCACAGGAATATATACAATTTTAAAATATATTCAGATAAAAAAGTACTTACGTTATGTTATATTATATTATATTAAATGCTTTATTCTGATTGGTTGACAAATGTTATACGGTGTGTCATTTTTTTAGTATATGTTCAGCAATGAAATAGTCGACAGCAATACAGTTCCATAAATCACTTCACCAAACTATTTCAGAAATTTCATAAGCCATTAAACCCCCCCCCCCCCCCCCCCCCCCCCCCCCCCCCCCCACCACACCCCACCCCACAC
>NW_015505181.1:3184652-3199879 GCF_001515645.1 Sinocyclocheilus grahami
ACCCCCCCCCCCCCCCCCCCCCAAAAAAAAACCGTTGTTTTCCCTAAAGTACTTTTTATTAATCTCTAACATTAGAAAAATATTACTGACCCTAAACTTTTGAACGGTGATATCAAGAAATCCCAATTTAGCCCTACGGTCCTACTTCATACACGGCTGTATTTTCCTATAACAAGCAAACAACATACCTTTTATGCCAAGCAGCAGTGTATAAATTGTAATTCACCCCTGGTGTACACAAGGAAGGACCCCGTCAGCCATTTCTGTCACCTCAAACTCGTTTTGCCACAGTGGCAGCAGGGCTGGCTGGCAAATGAACTCGCTGCAAATGTACAACCATATAATGAGCTGCATGTTCCCTGTGCCTAAAGGTACACTTATGGCCTTCAGCAACACACACGCCGCAGTGATGTGTGTTCTCCCCCAAAAGCCTTTGAAGTACGACCACTGATATTTTTCCCCTAAAATGACTTCTTCATCTTAACTGTGTTCCCACCTGTCCCCTAAGTCTACAGTGCGTGGACCCTCCTGTTTGATGATGACACACACACACACACACACACACACAGGAGTGGACTTCTGCCAAAATGTATGTTCACTCTTATAGTGAGACCAATGGCTTATCTATGCCTGGAAACTATACTAAAAAAAAAAAGACATGGAGTGCCAGTATTCTATTACACAGGCAGACAAATATACACACAAACACACACATTCCCACAGCAACTTCTCTACCAAGGCAATATTCTGTTCTGTTATATTGTTTCTATCACATTTTCCATTAAAACTGACATTTCATCTCAATAAAGCCCTTGAGGCGGAAACCTAAACACTAGCACAGAGGTAAGAATAAATGCATGTGTGTTTGTAGGTCCTTCTGTATGAGTGTGTGTGTGTGTGTGTCTGTGTGTGTAAAAGTGGCACATTGAGAGAAAGGAAAATGACACATACTGTCATCCTGTGAAGGTACATGGGTTCATTATATTCACTGTTACTGAAAGAGTAAAGCAATTACACCTGTCTGTGGTGGGGGGCGGTTATCAACGCACAAGACAATTGTCAAAAGGACAAAATGAACGTGAATTTCTCACAACCCTCCTTTTTCTGTTTCTCCAACTTTCTGACTTATGCTGTCAATTCTTGGTGGTGAATTCAAATCAACAATAAAAAAATTTTATGCACAATGCACTCCTGCTAGCTCTTTATGTACCTCTTTCCAAACCATCAGAAATGTTCACTAATAGTTGACGCAGATATTTTGAATGTGTTAAAAAATCTTGCTTTTGTAACTTTTGGTTTTAGGGTTGTAATTGTATCTACATTCAATCAAATTATACATCATTCTATGTAGTCGTTACATATTCAAAAGGTTGCATAAGATTTTGTCTTCTTCTTTGTCCTGATTTGGCCACAATGTTGCAAAAACAGCATGTGGTGTTCCTGTCAGCATGAATGCAACAGCTGACCTAGGCGCGTGAAAAAGAGCACCCATTGCAATATGAAATACTCTACCATTCAAAAGTTTTGTGTCTGATTTAATTTATTTTATTATTTTTTTTAAAGGGGACATTGGATGCAAAATTCACTTTTACATGGTGTTTTCATATAAATGTGTCTAAGCAGTGTGTGGACAAGTCCCTACAGTGCTAAAAATCCATTCACTCCTTTTTTTCACATCGGTTTCATATCGAAAGTGTGAACGGCGCTTTTTTTTTTCCCCCTGTGCGTGTTAACAAATGAGTGCATTCACACCGGGAGCAGGAGCAGCGCGTGAGCATCACTGAAATTATGGTTTTGCCGCTAAGTCGGCAAAAAAGTTTTTGCTCCGCTGCTCATGCAAACTTTCAAGACTTTCAAATTTTCAAGTTTATAACTGACCAGCTTCTAAAAGCAAATTTATATTTGTCTTTGTAAAGAAATATGTAGCTTTGGAGCTGCTGCTGTGACGCTGTACAAACGCTTCTAGTGTGAATACTCTCACGAGCCTGCAGCTGCAGTGACGCTTAAGTTACGCTGACGTGATGTTGATGCGAAGCTGACGTGAAGCTCAAGCTTGCGTTGTGAAACAATTTTCTCCTGACATTAGGGCACTGAGGACGCAGTGGATTAGTTTTGTTTTTGATTGCTAACACACCACTGAATACACACACAAAAAAAACGCAAGAGAGGGGTGGGGTGAGCAGTAACTCATCATTTAAAGAGGCATGCACTGAAACAAGTCGCTGTGAACAGAGCTGTTTTTGACAAGGTAAAAAGGGTGTTGTTTTACCAGACCATTGAGGAATTTTAACCAAAGTAGCCTATGTTGCAGACATTTCATCAAGACCCTAAAGAATCATTCCAACCTGTGGAAAATAGGCATACGATGTCCCCTTTAAAGAAATGATTCCTTTTATTTAGGACCTATTAATTTGATAAAATATAATAGAAATATTTTGTAATGCTATATAAATGTTTTTACTAATTCAAATAATGCTGTTAATTTGAACTTTCTATTAAAATGTATACTGAAAAAAGTTTCAAGAACTATTAAGCTGCACAACTGTTTTCAACAGTAGTGTAAGAAATATTTATTGAGAAGCAAATCAGCATATTAGAATGATTTCTGAAGGATCACATGACACTGAAGAATGCTGAAAATTCAGCTTTACCATCACAGAAATAAAATACATTTGAAAAAATATTACAACAGAAAACAGTTATTTTAAATATATATAATATTTTGATCAAATAAATGCAGTTTGATGAGCATAAGGGCCTTATTTCAAAAACATTAAAAAAAAAACTTACACACCCCTTAACTCTAATATTTATTAATTTATTTATTTATGTTTTTTTTTTTTTTTGGAGTTACTGTTGTATTTGATGTTACACAGTTAGAGATTGACTGATATATCGATTTACCAATATTTTTCCCGATATTTAAGCATTTAACTTTAAATGCCTGATATGCAGTTTATGCAGCTTGGCTCTAAGAAATAGAGATAAACTCACAGAGTCATGTAAAATAATCCGTCAAGTCCTGTCCCAATAACGACATAACTTTGCCTGAATTAAATAATATGTAGCCATGAATGAGCGCATGTTGGAAATAAAAGCTCTGAATTGAATTCTCTCTCTGTTGTCTATGCTCATCTTTAGTCTTGTGAAGTCGGAGTCACGTAGATAATCCGTCAAGATCCTCTCCCAATAAAGATGTAACTTTGCATGAGTTAAATAATACAGCCATGAATGAGCGCATGTTGGAAATAAAAGCCATGTTGGAAATAAAAGCGCTGAATTTAATTATCTCTCTGTTGTCTGCTCATCGTTAGTCTCGTGAAGTCAGAGTCACGTAGATAATCCGTCAAGATCCACTCCCAGTAAAGACATAACTTTGCATTAGTTAAATAATACAGCCATGAATGAGTGCATGTTGGAAATAAAAGCGCTGGATTTAGTTCTCTCTCTGTTGTATATTTGCTCATCATTAGTCTCGTGAAGCCGCTTTCATATTGCTGTTCACTCACCGGGTTGATGCGATTTTTGCTCATGAAATGCTCCAGCACGGCCACCGCATGTAACTTTTAACAAGATTCACTTGTTTAAAACACCCTAAATTGTATTAACATTTACTATATAACCATTATTTAGCTAATAAACATCTAAATAAATACAACTCTGTGGAAATTGATTATTTATTATCTCCGCGAGCGATCGCAGTTTGAGTATAGTTCTGTGTAACTGCATAGATAAACCGCGCTGTCAGCAGGCATTTCATAATCTAGAAGGACAAAAACATTATTAATAATTCTGATATAACATTCCAGTTGAGAAATGCAATAAAATATGATGTTTTGTTTATTATATTCCAATATTCCAGAGAATATTAATCAGTGAATTAACATTATCCAGTGAATTATTCTTGACTCTGTAGCTATTAAACAGCCTTATAAACCTAAAACTGTAGTTTAAAATGAAGTTGATATGACTCCCGTTCTTATTTTCTCCATTTGAAAACATTAGACATTCTACATTTATTTTGCTTATTGTTAATATTAGTGTTGTTGCTGTTGACGCTTTTTATAAATAAAATGGTTTTTTATTGTTGTAATATGAAAATTAAATTTAACATGAAAGACAATTTATATAATTTTCAACACTAAAGATGACTGAAAAGAGGAAAAATCAAAGTTAAGTATGTTCTTACTTCACTCAGTTATTTATTTACTTTATAACAGTAAATAAATATCAGTTCTGCATATCAGTTATCTGGCACATAAACATGCAAATAATTGGTATCGGTTATAAAAAAAAAAAAATCAATATCGGTCGATCACTATACACAATGTTGAAACGTGTCTTTGCAAAAAAAAATTAAATATTATTTCATGAGCATTTTGCACAATGTGTGTTATGAATGTAAAATGAGCGTTTGTTTATTTCTAGTTAATTGTATCTGATTTACGTTTTAAATGTAATTGAAACTGGTAATGACTGTTGATATATTAAAGATATTTGAGGGAAAAGCATTAGGCTAAATTGTTTCTGAATACATGAGCAAAAACCAAAAAGTCCCTTATTTTCTCTTCCCCTGGTTCACTCTTTCTCTTGAATGAACGAGTGATCCCATAGGCCCTTGCAGAGTAGCTAAACCTTCATCTGTGAAGCGGACTGTTCTCAGGAGGACAATGAATGCACACATACCCACGCACAGCCTTACACTTTGTGTCCTCTCCTGAGCACACACACAGTCACATATGGACGCATCCTGATAGAGATATGACCACTATACAGCAGGGTTCTACAGTGCGACCATTTCAGTCGCATTTGCGATTGAAAAGTAATGCGTGCGACTATGAAATAATATTTAGGAGCACCTGTGCGACTGACCCGATCAGCATATTTGTGTTTGCGCTGAGGGAGATTCAAAGGTTCTAATATACGTACGTGTTTCTGCAGCGTTGAGTAATGTATTACAGACGTATCCTCTCATTATAACAAACAAAGTGTTGATGGGGTGTAACTAAGATATTCATTGTGCAGTGTAGAGAGCTTCGTCGATTATAATGGAGTTTTGTGAGATCGGGATAAACTAAGATGAGTGACAGCTTTTAATGATTATTAAGGGAGTTTGCAAATGTGATATTGATTTAATACAACAGTTCATTAAACAAGAAGTTGATATTAAGTGACTTATATTGTCTGACAACAACACAATTGCCTTATTTTGCTATATTTCATCAACGAAAATAGTAAAAAAAATAGTAAAAAAAAGTAACAGCTGAGCCGCTGCGCATCTCCATTACAACACAGCGGTGATTCGTTTATGAATTAACTGTGTTTTTAAACGAATCTAGTGAGTCAATGATTCAATTACCCATTCATAAACACAGTCACGTACTGCGTTCCTGAATGATTTAGCTGTTCGAACGAATCAATTGAATGAATGATTCAGTGATAAATCAGTGACTTGACGTCACCTGCTGGCAGTTTTAGTTTAATTTTTAAAGCATCTTTCCTGTTATTTAAATCATTTCTATATTCAAAATGTTATATTTAAAACATTAACCTCAACATGAATTTATGAATTTAATTGCACTCATGCGACATCTGAGCCTCATTAAGCGTCTGAAAATACACCTACAAGCCACTTGTGTGTTCTTCTGTGCCATCTCTGTAGCACAAATTTATTTCTTAAATACTGATTTCATTTGATTGGTAACTTATTCTTATTCTACTTGTTTTTATTCTACTTGTTTTATTCTGTTGTTTTAATTAGAAATGTTAAAAAGCTTATAAATATATATTTTTGATTTTGACATAAAAGATGACATACTTTTAATAAAGTTAGAAAAATGCCATTACAAAGGTAAAAACAAAATTCCCTATAAATCACTTTAAGGAGTCAACTATCACCTCGTAATGGGAAGGTTAATTTTTTTATCAGAATTTTTGATTACTGATTAGAAGGTGGTCCTAAATTTTTGATCGTGCTCCTAAATTTTTTTAATTAGGAGCACAAGCGCTCCTAAAAAGAAAGGTATCCGTAGAGCCCTGTACAGCCTCTAAATTCCTCCTTTTCCAGGCATTGCATCTCTTTATATTTGTTTTTATAAACACAACATAACAAAAACGATGAAAAATAGGGATATTGCCCCTTGTAAGCACTTAATTTCCAGTTTCCATTCCTTCATGATTACTGGATTTTTAAAAATCACAAATTATTTCACACTGATTTTGAGAGCAATTTGAAATTGAGAGCAATTGAGAGCAATTTGTAGCCACTGAAATATTTTAAATATAGATGACTAAATATAGCTGAGAAAAACTAGAAATATATATATTATTGAGAAATATACAGCAACTTCCATGACTTTTTTTATTTAATTATATTATTTAATTTATACTTATTTAATTTTTGATTTATATTATTTATTTAAAAAACAACATTTATTTGTACAAATGAATAAATAAATAAATAAATTGTCTCTCCACCCCCGTTTTATTTCGTTTTCCCTTTTATTGAAAGCTTGCTGTTTTGCTATTCCTTCTGCTGTCTTTAGACAACAAACATTAATTATGTACTGAAGCTGTATTCAACAGTAGTGGAGTAATTGTCCAACTCAGCACAAAGGTCTTTATTCTCTTTGTGGGGAATACTGGCTCTTCACTAATCAGCCACAGGAAAAAATAAATAAAAATCAATATTCAATTCCTTAAAAAAACAGCAATCAGTGCATTCAGAGAAACTTTTCAAAGACTTTTCCATTTTTATAATGGAGACTTTTTCTATTAGTACACAAAACAATAAAGGCATCGTGCATTTGTAGCAAACACGCACAGTCTTCTAATTATGCAGAATTAGACTAATATTGTTCTTTTTTATTACACCACTGAACAACAGAGATCCGCGTGTGTGCGATTTTATGTGTGAATCTATTTTAGTCTGATCCAATAAGGAGATGTCAGTAATGCTCAGTCCTGACAGGATGTGAAAAACGCAATGTTCCGCATCAATTGCCTCCTACTGGGTCACAGAAAAGGTTACCTGGCATCGCTACCCTAAATCAGGGAGGGTGACAGGGGTTCAGGGTGGGCTCCTTTTGTGAGGTTCAGCATAACCCGTATCACCCCTTCTCGGATACTGATGATGACGAGGAGGTGAAAGACAAAAGGAAGCGATGAGAACAAAACGAGTTCAGTCAACAATTAAATGCCTCAGTCTTGCAGATTAAAAATGACAGGTGAGAACAGGGAACTGTGGGGGGAAAAACTGAGGGTGAAAAACAGAGGGGGAGGTGTGGGAGAGAACATAAAAGACATGTCTTTTCATTTAAAAGGATTATAAATTGGATCTGATAAGCAATTAATTGAGTAATTGGCCATAGGAGAGCAGGTTATTTCCCAAGAGTTGGTTGGTTTGCTTGCAGTACTGCACTCGGGCAGAAAAATAGTGGTGAATCCACAGTACTACATCCATCAAGTGTGAGAGTGTGTGTGTCCATGGCATGTGGGTGCATGATGTGTGACATGACAAGATCATCTTTGGAATAGAAATAAATAAAGGGTGAAAAACAGTAGACATGCCCCAAATGAGAATTCAGAAATGCCACATTTGTGATTTACCTCCAATTATCATTACATTGCCTCAGGATATACAGAGCTGCACCTATTGTGCATTAGCACATTGGCCTCCAAGCTTAAAACAACTCAAAATCCTCAAAAGTGTGATTTGACATATTAGGATAAGTGTTATTTTAGTATTGTTCATGTCCTGTTTTAATAATAACATTTAATAATATTTTGAATTAGCTTTTATTATAACTAAATTTTAAATCAGCTTTGAATATATTTAGATTTTTGAAATTTCCATTTTAATTTTAAATTTAGGTTAAGTTTTAGAATTTTTTTACAATCTGTTTTTGTCATTTTTAATTTTCTTGTTTTCAATATTTCTATTTAGTTTTAATTCGTTTTTATTTCAGTTGTAGCTTCAGTAATTTTAGTACTCCAAGGCAATATTACAAATTTTCGTTTATGTTTCTGATCTAATATTTATATTTGATTATAGCCTACTTCAGCTTAAATGAACAAAAATTATTAGTATTCTATTCTATTCTATTTATGGGAGATACAGCAATTGAAACAAACCACTGGAAATTTGTCAACTTCAATAGTGCAAAATATTGCTGCATTACTTTGTTTCATCACAATTTAAAATAAAAAAATAAAATAAAATAAAAAAAATCTGAATAAACAGACAGTCCCACCACAAAACTTACATTAGTTTAATCAGTGTTGATGTGGCAGACTTGCAGTACTTTAATTATGCCACAGATTTGGGGGAATCCATCTACGAATGCCTTACATAGAGTTTTCTCTACATAATAAACTGGTATTAAAAAAATACATACACCTTACTTTCAAGTAAAAAACACTATCACTATTTCACTATCAACCAAACATTTGAGAATATTGTGATGAATCTGTTTATACAACCCATGCCTAATATGATCATATGCCAATGTAAAAGGAAACATACTGTGCAAATTTTCTGCCATTACATTTGGGTTTTTTAAACAGAAATAATAAATGGTGCTCAACTGGGTTCCAGTGTGTACAGAATTCAAAAGAAAAACAGTACCAATAATTTTTCTAAATTCTATATTTCTTTAGTGCCTTTGCCCAAGTATGTGCTGGCAAGCATACTTGGTTGATTCCAAGTGCCTATTAGTAAACAGAGTGATCACATTATCCAAAGCCATCTGCTAATATGTAAGAATGTGACATTCATCGTGAGACCGAGCTGGCTCGCTTCCTGACGTTCCGGTCGGTCACCGAGTACAGTGACTGTTGAACATGAACTACTGAATGTGGTACACCTAGTGAAGAGGGAGCAAGAAGCACTAAAAAATTATTTGTTTGAAGTATGCCCTGACCATTTTTAATCACAAACACATCAAATGTGTCACATAAATATAACACATTGGAAATTAAACAAATAAATATTAATGAATTTGAAACACCCTGCGCGCCAGACTGAGAACGTTTGGTGTCAATCACACAGGCCTGAAATATGTTGGCTCTGATAGGACTATCTCTCTTGCTCTTCCTCTACAGTTTTTCTTTCACAGTCATGGCAGCTTAATCCACGGCCATTGGCTGCCATGCTCACGTCTATTACTCATGAGTCAGCAAAACTGTTGGCGGACAAACTCAAAACTTCTCTCTCTCCTCTCATCTCCCCAGCAGACCTCTCTGCTAACCCTGAGAGGAGAATGTTATCAGGAAATCACTCTGCTTTAATTAGTTATGTGGCGTTACTCTCTTCAGATCTTGTCTCCTGCTGCTCTCAGCGTGAGACTGAGCTGCTCAGATTAAAGTGTGTGTCTGTGTGTGTACATATGTGCACTAGTGCATGTGTATGTGTCCTTCAAATTAGATCCACTCATGCATCATTAAGCAGTTGCCGACATAGTTATTGCAGGATATGTTACATTTAAATTAATTTCAGACCCATAATACAATGACAAACTAGTACACTCATTTAAACGAATATAGTTCTGAATTAATTGCCTGTCAAGTTGAGGGAATTTAAACGAAACAGTAAATTTTTCTCTTTTGACCCAAAAGGTCAAAAAGTAACCTAATACGCCATTTCACTCATACGTTTTGGATATATATTACTGTTTAAAAATTTGGGGTCAGGATGTTTTTTTTTAAATGTTTAAGAAATGAATTCTCCACAAGGATGGACTAAATTGATCAAAACTGACAGCAAAGACATTTGTATTGTACTAAAGATTTCTTTGTCAAATTAATGCTGTTCTTTTGAATTATCTGAGTGAAATGGCGCATTATGAGATTTTTTTGACATTTTAGGTCAAATGAGTAACATTTTCGGGTTTTTTTTCTTCATTTAAATCCTAAAAAAAATACTGTTTCCACACAAATATTAAGCAGCGCATCTGTTTGTACAACACTGATAATAATAAATAAAAAAATTCTTCAGCAACAAATGAGCATATTAGAATGATTTCTGAAGGATCATGTGACCCCACAAACTTTAAGATAGAAACAGGCTTCCTGATAAATTATGATATATTGAAGAATAAAAACTAATTTGGGAATAACATGCACTGATGAACTGTGCAGCCTCGTGTATTAAAATAATTATGTCCATTTTTATTTCATTTTCATCGGACCGATGTGATCAGTGATCTTGTTTGAAGTAAATTTAAGCAATTCATACATTTCTTAACTTTATGCAGAGCCACATTTGTTATCCTACTGCCAGGAACAGAACAACACTTTGCCAACTTTCCCGCACGCTTACTCCTATCTTTTTTTCGATATCAGATGAAATAATGTAATCTTCATCATCAGTGGCGTGCACAGGGGGGGGTTTCAGGGGTTCTCGACCCTCTGCCCCTTTAATAACCAAAGCTTAAGTGGCACGATTTCTACCGAGGGGCGTTTGTGCCCTCGTAGCGTAGGTCTGTGCACGCCACTGTTCTACTTCATATTTATTACTTTACCAGGAATGGGTAAGAATGGATAATGGATAAGTTTGTCAACACTGAATAAGTGTTGTGGTGGCCCTATGCTAATAGATTAATTCTATGTATTAATGCTTGTAATGAAGTAAAGAAAATATTTGAATATGTTAAGTTAAGTGCTAATGCTAATGTGGCCATGTGTCATTTTGACTATAAAACACATATTAGGTCCTGTAAATCGGTCTACTAGACAGGAGGTTTTGAGATGCGAAAGATCCAGCATGCTATCAAACTGGAATATTGGAGAAGAAAGAATGTCCCATATTTTGTGACATGCCCCTTTAAATGTCGCCCAGCTCAATTCCTTAAGGTGAGGAACAGAACCTCAGCTCTGGGTTTTCAGGCTCATAAAAACTACATTGTTTTCCACTTGACATAAATACCACCTGAAGACCACCCCTGTGGTGGAGCGACGCAGCACCGCAACGCTGTCTGAGAAACATATCAATTAGTTTCCCAAACTGTCGTGAAACAAAGCACTGGAGGCAGCCTACTCTCCACACAACAGCAGCAAATTAACAACACATCTCCACCCACTCTTTACTGTCTGTTTAGATATGGATCAGGAGGAAGACAAAGGAACGAGGAGGAGAAAAATAGCAAGAGAGCCTCTGTGCTATTGGAGTTGAGTCTGCTAATGGTATTCCATTACCATTAATGGCAGGCAGTCCCTGTGAAGACCCACTATTTGCCTCAATGCAATTCCTCACTGTTTGGGTCCACCATTGACAATGTGAACATTAAACAATATCTCAAGCACGGAAGTAGTAAGACACCAAAACTGATAAAGCAACTGATATTAGATCAAAATGATTCTCATAGTGATTCAATAAATGATTCTCACAGAGAATAATTTACTGGCCAGACAGAATTCATTGTTAAATATTTCATATTTTGCAAGATTTTTACTGAGACCTGACATTGCGAGAGGATTGAGGTATAAAAAAAAACACTGAGTCCCTCAAAATGTGAATAATTGAAATTCACCTCCATTAATCACCGTAACTTGAGGGTCATTATGTTGACATCGTTTAATTATTAATAACAGCTCTGTCTGGAAGAGCTGCGCTACATATCAGAAATGACAGCGTGTCATTTCCCTTTAAAACATAGCCATCAGTGGCTCGTCTCTGCTATCCGGAGCTCTCTGTTTTTTCCCCTTCATTCTTTCACTCTTAAAGTCCCCTATTGATCTACAACTGGCTGCCACAGCACAGCACTTTTCCTCTATTTGTCACTCTCTCCTTCTCTCTTCCTACTGCTCCCCAGTCTTTTCTTGTAGTTTTTTCCCCCCTCGTTCCCAACATCCGAGCTAACAATCAATGTAGTTTCATTCTGGTGAGGAACAAATGGAATTCCAGCTGAGAGAAAGATAGTGGAAGTTAGAGCGGATTCATGCATGCACACATATACACGCACACATCCAGGTTCGATGGGGGCGTCGCTCACAGACTTGCAATTTTAGACACAAAAACACCCACGTACACCCACAGAGGCTTTATTCTGAAAAAACAGAGGGGAGACAGTAGATGAACAGGTGTTATTGAGCAAGAGATTCACACTACGGAACATATTTAATGACTATGTCTCGGTTTGGTTGGGGCGAATTGCATGATTGAACCGAATACTAATGAGAAACAGAGCCCTTAACAGGAAGCTGTTACAGCTAACTTGCATTTAAATTGGTCTTGTAGAGAAAATATAAATTAACAGAACAGAGTTCCTGTCTTCCTCAAATAAGCAGTGCATGTTTTATTGAATGCAGCAATGCGCAAAAAAAGTGTCGGCCACAACAAAACTTTAAGTTGCTGAGAGTGTTTTGTTAAATAAATCTTGGCAAATTATAAAGTACGCATAAATTACATATTCAGTTTTGTGTCATTTGAACTGATTAATAAACACTTGAAGATCAGCTTGCTAAATATGAGCAAAACAGATTTAAACAATATGCAAACTGTTTCCTGGCATGCATGCATAAGTGTTATGAAAGTGAAAAATCATATTTAAAACAGTGTAAGGGGAAAAATTACACTCGCTGTTTTTTACAGTTGTCACGAGTGTGAAAATGCCTATCAACAACACAACTTTTTTTCATTTGCATGTATTATACATGTTTCTACCAATTTCTTTACATGTTTCTGCCACTTCCTTTCCAGTCAAAGTGACAAGTGCTTGCAAACATGTAGTGAAAATTACACGATAACAGGTTGAAATATAGTATAACTGTGAAAAAGCACGAAATTATTAATCAGCAAAAGCTATTTTCAACATGGATAATAATAAGAACCATTAATAATAATTGAGTACCAATAAAAACTGATAAAAAATAAGCACCAAATCAGCATATTAGAATGATTTGTAAAGGATCACGTGGAGTAATTTGCCACCACAGGAATAAGTAATATTTAAAAAAAAAAAAAATATATATATATATATATATATATATATATATATATATATATATATATATATATATATATATATATATATATATATATATATATATATATATATATATATATATATATATATATATATATATATATATATATATATATATATATCTTACAATGTTTTTTCAATCAAATAAATGCAGACTTGCTGAACATAAGAGACTTCTTTCAAAAACTTAAAAATCTAAAAAAAAAATCTTAATTATTCCAAAATTTTGACCGGTAATGTAATCTTCCTCTTCTGGTGAATAATAGCATCTATTCTACTTCCTCCTTGTTACTTTACTAGAAATGGGTAATAACCCTTAGCATTTAGCTTTGAGTATTTATTGCTTAATCCATGTTTGTGTTTAGCTTGTATCAAAAGTATGTCAGTATAAGAAGTATGTTTAGGTGGTTATTATAACATTGAATACGCTATGTATTATGGACCAACAATGCTACAAGAGCAATGTTTTGCATAAATTTGAATATCGAATTACTATAAGGGTGTTTACATGAAGGTAAACGTGTTCTGTCATTTCTTAAATCATAAATTTAAAAGTAGTGAGGCGGCTGAAATTGAATTGGGTACCCTCAGCATGTGCTGAAGGCAGAGCTGTGCGCCCTGAAGTCTCGCCACACCACCCTCTCTCGCCCATTCTCTCCCTGTCCGTCTCTCTGGACGCCAGCTGCTTGTAATAGCCGCAGGCACATTTTCCCTGGCCCAGCTGACCAGCTGCAACCTCAAAGATGGAAAGAGAGACACAAAGACAGACTCTATGAGGAGGAGACAAATCTGAGATGGATACATGACAGGGCAGGCTGATTATGGACAGAACGAGACAAAGAAAAATTGGAGAGGGATCAGGATATTAGGTAGGATATTCAAGTATAGGAAAAATAACCTTGATTGAAGGTGGATGGAGGTGGGAGGGAAGTGCAGGGGTTTTTTATTTTTTTCCCTAAGAGTCTAAAAAGATTATGAGAGTTGATTATTATCAAGGATTATGTGGAAAAATATTCAAAAACTGAGCCAAGATTGTTGTAAAATAAAGCTACTTATCACAGTTAAGAAAGCTGCATGTCAACGGACAGCTACAAAAAAAATAAAAATAAATAAATAAATAAAAATAACAATACATAATGTAGATGCGTCGAGGGCATTTACCCCCGGCACACTGTGTTCCTCATTAAAAAATCTTTTTGCCTTAAAATCTTTATGAGCCTGAAAGCCTTCATATCTCATGAAGTGCCAAGTGCACATATGTGCAAGCTAAGAAAGCTGTAGCCTTTGACTTCTAGATTGAATCAAATGTGGACATTCTTAATCTCCATATTGTTGTCCCTCAAGAAACTGAACTTTTTACCTTGTTATGAGAACAAAGAAAACAGCCCAATTGGTGGCTGACTAAATACTTTTTTTCCCCACTGTATAATCTACCCACATGCTAAATTGGCTCTCAGACATTAGGCTCATAACTTTGCTCTAATCAACTTAAAGATCCGACAGTTGAAAAACAGCTTGTCTGTACTTAAAGGCCACAAAGTGGGCTTTTATTGTTGACTCGAAGTGCATTATTTTTCAACTTTAGTTTCAACTCTCAATATGCAATTTTGCCATTCTAAGCCACCCATATCTTTCCGGTTTCCTTCCCTCTCCCTCTGTCTTGGTTACTCAGTTTGCTATTGTTGCCACACTCTCCTGCTGCCACCAGATTTTACTTTAGAGAGATTTGTTTTGCTCAATCGGCTTAAGACAGCAGAAATTCATTCTCTAAAAGAGCATTTTAATACAGACCCTTTCAAGTATAAGAGGCCTCCCTACTGTTACAGACCCCCTGAATGAAGAGATGAGAGGCATACTGAGAGATCATTGGAGGGGCTTTCACTTTGGTCTCCTGTGCCCATCAAATAATTAGACCCACACTGAACACTGACAGTTTCAAGTCCTCAGATGATGATGAAACCTTTTAGATGAGAAGCCAAACAACCTCAACAAAGGGAGAACAAAGTCCATTTTTCTTTTGACTCAATTTCACCGGATATTCCACAATGGCCTGGAAAAATGAAAGCCTTTATGGCATGAATATGACTTCACCACAGAATGGCACCACCTGCAATGATATTACTTGGCGGGAAAATTAAATATAGAGAAAAACCGTTTTTTTAATTATTTAATTAATTATAATAATTATTATTATTATTGTGCATATAATAAAGTAATAATACAATAAAAATATTAATCAAAATA
>NW_015505181.1:3200140-3205768 GCF_001515645.1 Sinocyclocheilus grahami
GGGGGGCACCATTATCTGCTCATACTTCAAATGACCCTAAAGTAAATCATTTGTTAATGACTGGATCTTTCAACATAGACCACTGACTGTGGCTCAATATTTATCTCCCCTGTTAAGAAATGCAGATGTCGCTCTTTTACTCAGAATATTTTCTAACTCCCTCTATATTGACATCTCCCGCAGCGATGGGTCGGTAGCTTTCTCGCACCAATGGACATTATCTTCCTTCCTCTCCAATGATTCAATAGCAGAAGGGATTGTTTTTTTATCAACAGTAATGTAAGGAGCTCCACCGCTGTCCCTGTTCTCTTACCGATTAGTTTTGGTGATACGTCTCCTGGAGGACTTATACTTACTAGCCTGTTGTTGCTGCTACTAATCATGTTGGGGAAGGTGTTATTGTTGATAGTCTTGGCCATTATATCAGTGCAGGAAACCAGTTCTCCGTGATCTTTCTTAATAATTCAAAGGAATTTTGTGTATCTGTTTTCTCGATTGTTTCATTTTGTTGTCCAATCAAACTGTGTCGGACTTCTTTAACTCGATCATTTTACGTCACTAACTTAATTGTTATTTTCACTCCCTTTTCAACAAAACAAAAGATAAAAGTGTTCGCTAAATGAATAAATGTAAAAAAACAAACAAACATGTACAGTCAATTGCCCAAAAATGATTTAGTTTTTATACAATATGTAACATTTTGGGGCCTCCCGAATAGTTGGAGGCCCCTGGGCATATGACTTGTTGGTCCATTAATCTGGGCCTGTGTACTACTAACGAATCTGGGAAAATGTAACTCTAACCAGAGCAATAGACACAGCTCATGGGAACTGCAGGACAGATGAAGTCTTGAGTGTGTTCTAGAAAAGGAATACACCTATATATCCCCTTATATACCTGTTCTGTTTTAGCCAGTTATATATAAGCCCTCTCACATCGCCTTATTCTGTATCCTTGGGTTATTAAAGAATTGAGTGGGAAGACTATGGAAGTGTGACATTTAGCAGTGGAGGTTCCTTCTCGTTATTAGCTCTTATCTAAGTTCCTCATTATTAGAGTCTGTCCATCAATATTTAAATTAAATTAGCATTTCTGAGAACCACCCATGTGCAGTTAAATTGTCAAACAACGGTGACAGGATTTCTATATTGATGACAAGGTAACACTAATGAGGTGAAAGCGTGCATTTAAATCCCAGTTGAACCATTAAAACACACACACAAGGTGGTTTTATTGCCAGTATAATGGTCAAGAAATTGTCTTTGGCCTTATTTGACTCAATATAGACTGGACTGCCATTGTGCCAGATGCAAAATAAGCTTCATTTAAGTATCTCTTAGAGTATCTCGTGTTTTTTTTTATTTTTCTGTGTTCATGAATCTTACCTCAGACACATGGACCATAAATAGGTGTGTATGTACTTCCTGCATGCACCGTATGCTTATGCCCAGCTGTAAACATAAATGTGGGTATCTCATGTATTTTTTTTTTTTTCAAAAACTGTCACAGTGTTCTTAAAATTAGTGAAGCCAGCGTGCATAATTGAAAACCCAAAATGGGACCAACCAATTACAAAGCAAAACACAGCAAGTGTTTAAAGAGCAGAGAGTTTGTTTAGGAACTAATTTTCTTGGCATCGTCTTTTTCAGCAACAAAACAGGCCAGAACTAATATGTGGTGATTCCAAGTAAACTGATGTTTTATTAATTTTTCCACAAAATGTGATGGCATGGTACTATTTTAATTAACTTTAGAAGAGCTGGACAGAGAAAGGAAATAAAACTTACACTTAGTAATGAGGAAATGGACCAAGATCAATACAGCGACAGTAGACAGACAATATGAAGAAAAACAAATAGGAGAAATCACAACATTTAATATGGTGGCTGAAAGAAAGGAAGCCTCATCTTTCGGGTAAAAGAGACAATCACATAGGTAAAAGCACTGCCTTGAAAAAATTAAATTTTTAGCCTGATTTAAGTAAATTTTCCATTTAGGTGATTTACAGTATGTTATTGAAACATGTGGCCAAAATGGCTGCCGAGTGGACTGACTTGCCTTAAAGGGATCAATATTGCCAGCAGCATAACACTATTTATCTATGCCTTTTTGTATTGTGGTTATAAAAGGAAATGAAAATTCTTAGAACAAATGATGCAACAGCCGTCTATTTTGATGGTGTGAATTTGTTAGGAAAGTGTTTTAGCTCTTATTGCTACAGATCAAAGTCATTACATGATTAAACATAATCTAAACACAAAATACTAATAAGCAATTTGCTCAGGTAACCTAATATCTCTAACATATCAGATCTGATTTTGCACTGTGTTGCATTACTAATGTATTCTGAGTTTTATATACAGGTGTGTAAATATGATCAATAGCCAACTCAACGGACAATATGAAAAAATCACACTGCAGTAACAGTATAGTATATATATTTACCATCACTATACAGCATTGATTCAATGCATTATAATCTTATATGTGTTATTTTTCATGGACCCACCAGACCTGCAATGGCAGATAAAAACATCAATCCAGACAATGTAGACAGAGAGAGAGCTAGAGATAAAGAAGGTCAAAGTGGACAGAGGTCACTCAGTCCATCATGGTGGAAAACGACAAGTGATGTGACGCAGGTGATAAGCTCGGTAAGCAGAGGTGAAAACTTTCCCTTCGACCACAAGATAATGTGCTTGGAGATGCAGGAAAGGTCAACTGAAAACCATGTTCATTTGGATTAAACATTCAGTGAGGCTCACAAACTGAAGCATATGTGTGTTTTATGTCCACTCATATGCCAGAAGCATACCAATTTACAAATGACATACTGTACACTCTCTCAGCACATACTATGCAACCATTAGGGTTGTCAATCGATTACAATTTGTAATCAAATTAATTACACAATCTGGTAATTTATTAATAACTGTGGAGAAAAACCCCAAAATGACATGTCAATCATTAGTGTTGTCAGTCAACTACAATTTGTATTTAAATCAATTACACATTATGGCTATTTATTAATTAATGCTGAGAAGAGCCGTAAAATATCATTACAAAAAGCGGCTTTAAAATCAATATATCACATCAATAATATTAATATACTATATAATTAATAAATAAACATAAACCATTCACTGGCTTACTATCTACACCGATCCATTTCACAATTAGCCTAAGATTTTCATTCTCTCTGAGGAAAATCTAAGGGCTGTTTTAAGATGTAAAAAGTTCAGAATAAAAAAAAATATATATATATTAAATTATAATATAAGATAAAAAAAAATATTATGTCATTTCTTTGATCCAATTACTTGCATTATTTTTATTTAATTATTTTTACAACCACTTGAAAAAATAAAACACTGCCACGTCTGTAAACAAGTGGAAATGTAGTGAAATTATTATTAATAATGTTGTAGCTAATGGAAAATGGAGAAATAAATAAATAAAGGCCAACAGTGATTTAAAAAACAAAACAAAAAACATGTTGGTGTGTGTAGGACAATGTGTTACAACATCAGTGCATCTATGTGACATTTTTAATTACAGGTGCTCAATTTATAATGTGGTATTAGCGCAGGTAATGAGCATTGTGTCAGATTCTATTACCCTTCGTAGCATCTACTCATGCCATTATTACAACACAAACAAAATGCCGTAGAAAAGAATCCTACTGTTGGAGTGACACCATGCCCGGGAATGCCCTGCACGGTTAAGTTGCAAAACTAATTTGAAAGACGAGCATTTCAATATTGTAATTCTATTGCAGCTGCAAATCTCTGGTAGTCTGAGCTTGTAAATAACATAAGCCCCTACAGCCTTTAATACAACACAACTGGCTCAGCCCTGCTGTAAATCTAGAGCTCTAACATTGAAGTGGATAACAGATATTGCTCCTTAATGGATTTAAATTATATCACATTTTTCCGCCTATGGAATCTCTTACGCTTGCATATCAACCTCTTCCAGCTTGGGAAACCTCATTTTGCTGTTGACCGATCACTTCTTCAAGTAGAAGCTGATTTTTCATCCAGCCGACCTAATGTCCAATACACAAAAATGCAATTTCCAAAAGAGAGAGTCAGCATATTCACTCAATTCAGTAGCCACAGCAGCATTGGACTAATATTACTAGACTTCACGGCTGGTGTGGTTGACTCTGCGCTACCTCTAGGGATTGCAAAAATAGCTTTTCAGTTTTTCCTTCAGACGAATGGCATATATTCTAAAACCCGAAATGGATGGGGAGAAAAAAATCATTCAGATCGAAGTCCTCCCATGAGGATCCAAAGCATTCGAATATGTGATTTTCCTAAATGCGCAATTTGGGAACAATCACAGAGAAATGTTTGGGTCCCTCCCTTTTTTGAATGAAGGACGACACCATTGTTCATAATGACAGCACTAGCTTGCTAACAGAGATTATCCAGGGAATATCACAGTCCTGGAAAGGCAAGGAAAAGGGGGAATGTGAGACAGAAGCAAAAAAAAAAAGAAAAGCTGCAGACTACAATGAAGAGTACCGCTACATAACCGTTGCACCACTGCGATCTGATGTGACTGTCACTAGTGTTGCTTTCGTCAACGAAAATTATGTCTAAATATCGTCGTCAACGAACCTTTATCACATGACGAAAACGAGACGAGACGCAACGTAAATGCTGGTCATGTGACGATGACTATAATTAAATGTATAATGCAATATTGTTGACGAATAAAAACGAGACTAAATGTGGTTTACAAAATAAAAACTATGCTAAAATGTCTCTTCATTTTTGTTGACCAAAACGAGATGAAACGAAATGTTATAACGTTATTTTGTCTCGTTTAGTCGCGTTATTATTATTATTTTGCAGTTTTTTTATAATATTAAAAATATCTGTATGACATTATATTCTGCAGTTCTTCCCTGTTGTACCGAATATCTATACTTTTCAAATTATCATATCGAAGTTAGAAATTCAAATATTGTGACAAAATAAATTTTGTAGGGCGCCACAAATTTGTTACAATTTCCAATGGGTGCCTAAATAGTCGCCTAAAGAAAGGTTGGGAAACACTGATTTAGAAGACGAAAACCAAACAAAGTTAAGTCTGACACAGAGAAAGGGACCGATGGCCGGCCAGCCGGGGTTCGTCTTTATTTAAATTTATGTGTGTGTACTTCTAACATGTTTGGTTGGTAAAATAAATGTTGTAAATTCAAATCAGAGCGTCTTCCGTGTCTGGAATGGAAGTATTCTTGAGTCTATAAGGTAACAATAATATAATAAGATAACCTTGTTTGAAATGGGTTTGGCTAATAGAAAATTTTGGTTTCGTCTATACTACTAGGTACTTATACTATATTGACTGGGTTAAATAGAATTGCATTTCAAGAGACTAAAATACAATTTTCATTGACTAAAACTAGACAATGTCATCAGTTTTCGTCGACTAAAACTAGACTAAAATGTCATCAGTTTTCGTCGACTAAAACTAGACGAAAATAGTCATGGATAATTCTGACTAAAATAAGACTAAAATGCTCAGACGTTTAGTTGACTAAAACTTGACTAGACTAAAAAGAGTATGAACGTGACTAAAACTAATAAAAACTAAAATGACAGCTTCACACAA
>NW_015505181.1:3210340-3213934 GCF_001515645.1 Sinocyclocheilus grahami
TAGGGCGCCACAAATTTGTTACAATTTCCAATGGGTGCCGCGACTAAAGAAAGGTTGGGAAACACTGATTTAGAAGACGAAAACCAAACAAAGTTAAGTCTGACACAGAGAAAGGGACCGATGGCCGGCCGGCCAGCCGGGGTTCGTCTCTATTAAAATGTGTGTGTGTGTACTTCTAACATGTTTGGTTGGCAAAATAAATGTTGTAAATTCAAATCAGAGCGTCTTCCGTGTCTGGAATGGAAGTATTCTTGAGTCTATAAGGTAACAATAATATAATAAGATAACCTTGTTTGAAATGGGTTTGGCTAATAGAAAATTTTGGTTTCGTCTATACTACTAGGTACTTATACTATATTGACTGGGTTAAATAGAATTGCATTTCAAGAGACTAAAATACAATTTTCATTGACTAAAACTAGACAATGTCATCAGTTTTCGTCGACTAAAACTAGACTAAAATGTCATCAGTTTTCGTCGACTAAAACTAGACGAAAATAGTCATGGATAATTCTGACTAAAATAAGACTAAAATGCTCAGACGTTTAGTTGACTAAAACTTGACTAGACTAAAAAGAGTATGAACATGACTAAAACTAATAAAAACTAAAATGACAGCTTCACACAACGACACTACTAAAACTCAAATTAAAACAGGCCGCCAAAAACAACACTAACTGTCACACTGTTTGTAATTTACAGAGTGCTAATTACAAGCGCAGCTATTTTTGCTCTGTCCATATCCCACAATCCTATTCGAACATTACATCTGTACATACATCTCACATCTCTCATTGTCCTCCATACACACCCTGGCTTAGAGCTACAGATAATGGTTGCAATATGTCAAACTGTGTGTCATAAGTCAAATGTTTTCTATGAATAATATAAGTATTCAGCAATGAATAATACAACTATTCAGCTTGCTTTAAAAATAATAATAATTTGAACAAATAATAAACAGATTTGGATGCAAATATGCAGCTACCATTTAGTTACACATGTGTGTGTGTGTGTATATATATATATATATATATATATATATATCTCCATTTGTCTCGTCGCTCCGGCCGGACACGGCATCAACAGTATGGTGAGGGGCGTAACATTTCCCTCACACGCTTGAGGTATTCGGCCAATCACAATGCACTTTCAAAAAGGCAGGGCATAGAGGAGAAACAATAATGTACAGTATGTGGAAAATAATGGGTTTTTTTTTTACTTTAAACCGCATAAACACATTTCATTAGACCAAATACACAAAATAATGTTCTTTTTAGCAGCATCATATGACCCCTTTAAAAAGACAGTTTTTCACTGAGCTCAGCTAAGTCATTATTGCGGTCTTCTGCTGGGGAACCTGCTGTTTAGTATTTGCCCCAATCAGACAAGGGCACTTCTGCCAGTGATAATGCCAACTGGCATGGAACACGATCAGTTAAGAGATGGAGAGGGCAAGGCACTGCCATTCCGACTTTCTGTCTCGTTCTTGTTCTCTCTGTGTGTTCCCATGCCTACGGAGCATCATGTGGCTTTCAAAGAGATCCTACATAAATTTGCAGTTATGTGCGCTAATAGCAGCATGAGGGTGAAGTTCTCACGGTGGTTGGTCCGGTCCGGCAGTGTTAATGTCATGTCTCATATTATTATTATCATCCAGTGCGTTTTGACAGGACTTTCCAATAACCCCGAAGACCCGATCATGCCGAGGGTGGTACTTAGCATGACATTCAGCATTAATGGGAGGTAATGGTTTGTCCGTTCCTAACAATTGTCGCACTTCCAGAGTCAGCAGGTTTGTCAAAACTCGCCGGAGCACATTGTGAAAAAAATACGAAAAAAAAGAAGCAAGCTGAGAAATTATAAAATTTTTACACGTTACAAATGCTTTTCGTGCAATAAGCACATTTAAATGTGACAAGTCCAGCTAGAAGTGTCTGTCCTCAACTCAAAAAAATTATGTGCTCATCCACAGTCAATCAAAACAATGATTAATGTACAGTTATGTGGAGTGGGACTTTGAACCAATGACATTTCTAAATTCTGCCACTTGTAGCTTCTGACATAGCACTTATTATGGACAAGAACCACAAGCTTAAAAGTAAAGGCTCTTTTTTGGCATAGATTGGGCAAACTTTAACATCCATGGAAGCTTGCCATTGTATAAAAGGTTATTTATAGTGAAAAAAGGAAATGATTAAAATGTTTTCACAGTAAGAAAAAAAAGGTAATTTTACGATCCGTTCAATGACCGTTCAGCTTCTTTGGGGAACTCAAAATAGTTATTCTATTGCATCACTATAAAATGCCCCTTTTGGAACCTTTATACTAATTGCTTAAAAGTGACAGTAAAGACATTTATAATGTTACCAAAGATTTCTATTTCAAATAAATGCTGTTTTTCTTTTTCTTTCTTTCTTTTACAATCCTGAAAAACTGAAAGTCAGATTCCACAAAAAATATTAAGCAGTGAAACTGTTTTCAACAATGATAATAATAAGAAAAAATATTTAGTGAGAAGCAAATCAGTATACTAGAGTGATTTCTGAAGGATTATGTGACACTGAAGACTGGAGAAACTGACTTGCTTAGGGTCTGAAAGACACTTAACTATCAGTCATTTATCGATATGACTACACTAACTGACACCATCGGATGTCAGGGATTCATCACAGTCACTTCAGTCACCATCCAGGATAATCACCCGATCACACCTCCATGGATCCTCGACCTCCCACACCTGCAGAAGTCCTGGAGGAGCTGGTAAACGCCATCCGGGCTTCCCTGCTTCCTCCGGCAACCCCCCAATCTGCCTCTGTCAGTCCCATGGCCATGCCTGCTTCATACGCGGGTGATGCAGCTGAGTGTGGCGGCTTCCTCCTGCAAGTGGCCTTGTTCATCGAGATACAGCCGCAGAAGTTTTCCACCGAACGCACTAAGGTAGCATTCCTGATATCAATTCTTAACAGAAGAACGCTGTTGTGGGCTAAGGCTATATGGAACGCTAATAGTGCCATAATTAATTCATATGATGCCTTCACTAACCATTTCAAAGAAGTCTTTGGTCACACTGCAGGAGTGCTATCTGCGTCCGACCAGTTACTGCGGCTGCGCCAAGGCACGTCTTCCATTAACGACTACACACTGCGGTTCAGAACGCTGGCGGTGACTAGCGGGTGGAATGAGGCGCTCTACTTAGCTCTTACAGGCAAGGATTGAATCCCCGTGTACAAGCTCAAATGGCTATCCATGATGACTCCGTTGGACTGGAAAGCTTCATGCAAAAAGCCAACCGAATTTCCCAGCATCTGTCTGCATACCACGCCACCAAAGCCGCCCACCAGTCTGTCACGCCCGGCATGGGTTCCCCAGTACCAGAGCCGATGCGAGTAGACACCTCCCGGCTTACCCCTTCTGAACGTGCCCGCCGTCTCGCGGCAGGTCTGTGCCTTTACTGCTCTGCGGCGGATCATTACATCAGGACCTGCCCAGTCAGACCCCACGTCCTGCGGTGAGTGTACCCTCCAACTAGACCCTGTCGTTTCAGTCCCTGCCCTCGTTGACTCGGGCTCCTCTGGCAATTTCATATCTCAG
>NW_015505181.1:3214947-3216113 GCF_001515645.1 Sinocyclocheilus grahami
TTGGTCCGGTCCGGCAGTGTTAATGTCATGTCTCATATTATTATTCTCATCCAGTGCGTTTTGACAGGACTTTCCACTAACCCCGAAGACCCGATCATGCCGAGGGTGGTACTTAGCATGACATTCAGCATTAATGGGAGGTAATGGTTTGTCCGTTCCTAACAATTGTCGCACTTCCAGAGTCAGCAGGTTTGTCAAAACTCGCCGGAGCACATTGTGACAAAAATACGAAAAAAAAGAAGCAAGCTGAGAAATTATTAAATTTTTACACGTTACAAATGCTTTTCGTGCAATAAGCACATTTAAATGTGACAAGTCCAGCTAGAAGTGTCTGTCCTCAACTCAAAAAAATTATGTGCTCATCCACAGTCAATCAAAACAATGATTAATGTACAGTTATGTGGAGTGGGACTTTGAACCAATGACATTTCTAAATTCTGCCACTTGTAGCTTCTGACATAGCACTTATTATGGACAAGAACCACAAGCTTAAAAGTAAAGGCTCTTTATTGGCATAGATTGGGCAAACTTTAACATCCATGGAAGCTTGCCATTGTATAAAAGGTTATTTATAGTGAAAAAAGGAAATTATTAAAATGTTTTCACAGTAAGAAAAAAAAAGGTAATTTTACGATCCGTTCAATGACCGTTCAGCTTCTTTGGGGAACTCAAAATAGTTATTCTATTGCATCACTATAAAATCCCCCTTTTGGAACCTTTATACTAATTGCTTAAAAGTGACAGTAAAGACATTTATAATGTTACCAAAGATTTCTATTTCAAATAAATGCTGTTTTTCTTTTTCTTTCTTTCTTTTACAATCCTGAAAAACTGAAAGTCAGATTCCACAAAAAATATTAAGCAGTGAAACTGTTTTCAACAATGATAATAATAAGAAAAAATATTTAGTGAGAAGCAAATCAGTATACTAGAGTGATTTCTGAAGGATTATGTGACACTGAAGACTGGAGAAACTGACTTGCTTAGGGTCTGAAAGACACTTAACTATCAGTCATTTATCGATATGACTACACTAACTGACACCATCGGATGTCAGGGATTCATCACAGTCACTTCAGTCACCATCCAGGATAATCACCCGATCACAGTCACCTGAGTTCTGATCACCCGCACCTGCTGTCACCAATCAAGCCACTCTACAAATA
>NW_015505181.1:3216157-3228694 GCF_001515645.1 Sinocyclocheilus grahami
CTACCATCCCCAGACAAATGGCCAGACTGAGAGGAAGATCCAGGAACTCGGACGTTACCTCTGGGCATACTGTCACGACGACCAACACAGCTGGAGCCGTTTCCTCCCTTGGGCCGAGTATGCACAGAATTCCCTGACACAGACCACCACCGGCCTCACGCCGTTTCAGTGCATACTCTGTTACCAGCCCCTGCTCTTCCCATGGACAGGAAAACCGTCTGAGGTTCCAGCTGTAGACTCACTGGTTCCGAGTGAGCGAGAGAGTGTGGGACTCAGCTCACCTCCATCTCCAGGCATAAGGCCACCGCAGATGCTCGGCATACTTCCACTCCCACTTACCATCCAGGAGAGAAAGTATGGCTGTCCACCTGGGATCTGCGCCTCCGCCTGCCCTGTAAGAAGCTGAGTCCCCGCTACATTGGTCTGTTCCCGATACAGAGGCAGATCAACGAAGTCACATATGAACTCCGACTCCCACCCAGGTACCGAATTCACCCCACTTTCCATGTTTCACTCCTTAAACCTCACTCTCCCTCTGCTCCAGGACCCACCGAACCCGACGAGCCTCCTCCTCCAGAAATCCTTCACCAACCGTCCATCTACCTGTTCCAAGACATCCTGGACTCTGGAATATCTGGATAACTTGTACTGAATTTTTAAATTGTATATTTTAAATTGCTATAAAATTTCATGACATTACAGTTTTTACCGTATTCTTTATCAAATAAATGCAGCCTTGATGAACATAAGTCCTCTTTCAAAAAAAACTTCTAAATGTTTTAAAATGCAAAAAAGTTATTTTTTTTTTTCATTTATTCGACAGCAATGCATTAGTTACACAGTATAAATAGCAACAAAACTTTAAAGCAATTTAACATGTATTCTTGGTAGCACTTTAGTAGGGACCAATTCTCACTATTAATAATAGCATGCCTATTTATTAATATACTGGCTGTTTATTAGTACTTATAAAGCACATATTCTGCATGACCATATTCTACATCCCTAATACCTAAACTTACAAACTACCTTACAAACTTAATAAGCAGCGAATAAGGAGTTTATTGAGGCAAAAGTTGTAGTCAATGGTTTGTTATCATCAGACCTTAAAATAAAGTGTGACCATATTCTTAAATTGAAGTCAAACTTTTGCTTCCAAATTATCAATGCATTGTTACATTTTTTTTATTTACAAATCTTATGTTAACAGACCAAAACATTATGAGCTCAGTAAACTGTGTCCCTTTGTGCTGATATTATAGCAAATAGAACGTGGTGATATTTAAGACAAATTCCCACTGGCTGTTCAACAGATAAAACAAAATTGCATTGCAGCGCATGATGCTAGAGATACGATATGATTGTGAAAACGATCCTTCGGAGGCAGGCTGGGTGGATGATTACATGTGTGAGCGAGTGTGTGTTGGGAGGACCTCGAGAGACACAAAGATGTGGAATTGTGCCCTCTGTGTAAATCTAAGGTTTTAGGACAACAAGAACTTGAAACTGACAGCTGCAGTGAAGCAGCAAGTTGAGGGGTGGGAGTGTGTTTTTGCATGTGTGTTGGAGTGAGGAGTGTGGTTTATTAGGAAGTATGGAAGGAAGGAAGAGGAAGAGAGGGATTTCACCTGCATAGGGGCAGAGGGGGGAGGAGGCTGAGAGTGGAGCTCTAGGGCTGGATTGATTTTTCTCCTCCCTGCTCTCTGCTTCAGCAGCCACTGCTCTCAGATAATGGAGCTCAAGTGCTATCTCTGGTCCCCAGTGTCTGTGAGAGAACCCGACTCCTCACCCCAGTACACTTAGAGTGTGTGTGTGTGTGCGTGCATGTGTTTGTGTGTGGAGGCACATGTAGAAATGGAAGAGATAAAGAGAAGTTGGTCACACACCTGTAGGAGTACAGTATTTTAGTGCATGTGGAGGAGGGCTGTGTAAATTAAAGGAGGGGAGAGAAACAGAAGGGTCGAGAGAGATAATAAAGGAAAGCAATAAAGGAAGGAAGTGTGGGTGTGTGGAAATTATGGAGAGAATGAATCAAAGGCAAAAAGGATAGAAACAAAAGAAACTAAGTGTGATAATACTATTATATTCTAACATAAAAAGTGAGTATTAAATAAAAATACAATTTATAGTACCCTTAAAATACAATGCAAATACATATGAATCAACATTATTTTCAGATCTAAAATCAGCAACCTTTTATTTTGGCGGGTTGCCAGCAAGTAAGTATATATGCACTGTTGGTATGCAAATAAGCGGTCTGAACTTATTTACCTGGTGCATTTTTTTACATTTTGGTTGCACATGCACATCTGCGCACCACTTATGTGCACCCCTGTATATATATATATATATATACACACATTTCTTACAGTATTTATTCATCTTTGTTAACAAATCATTCATTGTTAGTTCATGTTAGCTCAGTTCAATTATAAATGTTGAAATTTACATTAAACTAAGATTATAATAAATGCTTTAGAAGTATTCTTCATTGCTATTTCATGTTAACTAATGTAGTTAAAAAAATGTTAACAAATGGAATCCATATTGTAATATTACTACAGTAATATTATGAAATATTATTACAATTTGAAATAACTTTTCTATTTGAATATATCTTGAAATGTAATTTATTCCTGTGATGGTAAAGCTGAATTTTCAACATCATTACTCCAGTCTTCAGTGTCACATGATCCTTCATTAATCATTCTATGCTGATTTGCTGCTCAAGAAGCATTTCTGATTTTTATCAAATATTGCTGCTTTAATATTTGAAATGATTTAATATTTGATATGATTCACTGAAGAAGGCTTGCTGCTGAAATGTCTGATTGTTTTTTTCTCTGTTGCAAAATTAAAATAAACTGAAAGTGATTAAGAATATTAAGCGAGTGCGGATCCCTTACTAGAATTTAATATTTGAAATAGAAATATTTTATAAATACATTATAAATGTATTTACTGTCACTTTTGATCGATTTATTGCATCCTTGCTGTATATTAATTGGCCCCAAACGTTTGAACATTAGTGCATATATATATATATATATATACAAGCATTACATTTTAAGACAGTGTGTCAAGTTTTTGAACAAGATCATATCCTATGTAAATACCTCCTAAGAAATGAGTTCATAATGAAACTACTATACCCACAGACTGCATGATTAAACAATTTTAATTTGAGCGATGCACCACTCATCACCGTTCGGCTTGTTTTCAGATTAAGAAAGACAACAGGATGACAGCCTCTCTTAACCTGTCCTTAGCCTCGCAGGTTTCAGGTGGCGGTCTTGAGTGGATGGGTGGGTTGAGGAGCATAGACGGAGATATGTCCTTCTGCTCCACCTCCTGATTGCTCCATTTATCTTCCTGCACACTCCAAACACCAAGTGACCTTCTAAAATTGTTTCCTGAGGGAGTAAAGATGGTGGATGGCGTTGGTGCGACCCGACCTGCCTCAGTCAGGTACGCAAATTCACTCTCAACCCGAAGAAAGGTTTAGGTCAGTTAGTAGGCGAGTTCTATAAATCCAGAAAAAAGATTAAAAAATATGGAGAGTAAGAATATCAGCTTTAAGCCCGGGAGGAAAAAATGATAAAAGGAAAATATGGCAGCTTTGCTTAAGTACTGCATTCATCTTTAGCTGTTTTGAAAGGCAGCTAGCGCTCTCAGAGAAGAGCTGTGCGTTTCAATGTGCGCTTGAGATTTAAAATGCTGATGCTAAGGAAAAGGTGGTCGTATCTCCATCCCTTAATCCTTCTGTTGCTGGCCCATGGATGTCTAGCTCACCATCAAAAGGGAGGAGGTGGCTAAATATAGCAAGATGCTAACGAGCTGCAATGCTGCAGTGCTATCTGCCTATTAGCACCAGAGGAAATTGGCCTGTTATGTCTTCTTTTCACTCGGTTGTATCCCTCCCTACCCCTCTTCCCCATTTTATTCTACACCCTCCTCCGCCTGACGCTATTTCCCACTCTGTTCCTTACAAGTGGGATGTAATGGCTTATGACACTGATGTTCGGAGGCATTAGCGCTCTGATTGGTGAAAGCAAAGGCCATGCTGTGTGGCTGAGTGAGTGGACAGACGGTTATTTGCAAAAGCAGGTCGCCATGGCTCAATTTTTCTGATTTTCTACTGAGAGCTAGTCTGGTATACCTGAAAATATTTTTTATGAATTGCTTAGATTAGCTTAGATTCACAGTCTGACAGGCCCTCATTTTCCTAAATGTGTTAAACATGAGCGAAAGGTCGAGGTACATGACGTATCAGACATCGGCACTTGTCCAGTAAAGCTTTATCTGTATCTCCCTTTCTAGCCGAGCAGTGCAGTGTAGCACAATGCTAATTAAAAACGACAGGATTTTTAAAGGCCTTAATTAACTCTGATCATAATCAAAACATGACAGACATTAAATTTGTCACAGCCTGCCATTGCTGCAACCTGTGTTCAGGCTCTCCATCCGCGTGAGAGCTCGTTTCCACCTCTGAAATGTCAAGACAAATAAATCAGATAAGCTTAGCACATGGAGAGGAACCGTCAACAATGCTGAATGCATTCTTTTGTTGTTTTTATGCAGCTGCCACAAATTAACTATGGAGCTTTATTTGTAACGTCACCACGAAATGCAACTTCAGGACGGTTTATCTGAAGAAAGCAATCATTTTAGAGTAGACCCAGCAGATTTGCTTTCAACATTCGAGGGTCATTGTTTAAATCTTTTCAGGGCCTGAAACAATATAGAATGATCCATATATACATTCTAGCACCAACCTTTCAAAAAAGAAACAAAATAATGGCTGTTTGTTTTTCAGTCCATTCCATTTCTGGTATGCTCCAATTCCAATTTTTCTTTTGTTGTCTGTTCCACTGCACACAACTGACGCACCCTCAACCACACTATGTGGTCTGCTCTCCATTACAGATCACAAAATCAAATATAACCAAGTACACAGATATATACAGTATATTAGGGCTGCACGATTTGGGGAAAATAATGTAAAATCGAATTAAATCTGGATAACAATTGAAATTGCAATTTTAAATGTGAATTAAAAGCTCCAGGTTTGCAGTGCTTGCTTGTAGGGCTGCACAATTGGCCCAAAATTGTGTAATTATATATCAACACAAGAAAATAATAATAATAATAATAGTAATTGCTATTATTATTTTAATCATCCTCATCATCTTTACTTAAACTAAATTTTTATAAGAATATTCAAGCAAAATAAAAAATACTACGCATGTAATATTTGAATAATAGTATTTCATTATTATTATTTTTATTGTTATTATTATTATTAATGAAATAAAAAAGCAAAATAAGAAATTTTACTATTGTAATATGTAAAAAATCAAGTATTTAAGAAAAATAATAATATTATTTTGTGTTTAAACGAACACAGTGCGGAGCTTCACTCTGATATATATATTTAATTTATTAAATCACAGCCCTTGCAGTTTTATAATCACATTAAACCATATTGTGATTTTGGTTTTATATCGATTAAACATACAGCCCTAATATATTTCCAGAGAAATATGACCCTGCCTGTGAAAACCCAGCTAAAGTCATTTTTTTGTGATTTACTGTTTTCTACATAAAATCATCTTTAATAAAGATGTAAAGAACATTCTGTGAAAATAACCTTTATATGTTTAATATTGACTGAGTAAGGCCATTTCAAAGATTGAAATCATAGTGAAATGAATGGCTGAAATCAAACTTTGATGATTGTTATCTCATAATTAGATTTTGAGACTTCAGCCTGGATTTCACAGACAGGGTCACAAATGCAGTAGCAATTTTACTTGGTTAATTAAAAAAATTGGTGCCTGGGACCATGTTAAAATTAGTTTTGCTACAACTATACAAACAGATAAAACTACCATAATGCAACAAGAAACAATACAGGTGGTTGTATACTGATATGAGTTATTAGGAGCATGACTCGCGTGACCCAAAGAGTGTTCTATTCACTGAAATATGGGCTGATAAAAAATAAATAATCTCAATTTAAATAATAAAAAAGTTCCAAAGACAAAAATAGAGACACGCCTTTAGGACATAGTGGTTTTAGATAAGTCATTTTTTTGTGATTTACTGTTTTCTACATAAAATCATCTTTAATAAAGATGTAAAGAACATTCTGTGAAAATAACCTTTATATGTTTAATATTGACTGAGTAAGGCCATTTCAAAGATTGAAATCATAGTGAAATGAATGGCTGAAATCAAACTTTGATGATTGTTATCTCATAATTAGATTTTGAGACTTCAGCCTGGATTTCACAGACAGGGTCACAAATGCAGTAGCAATTTTACTTGGTTAATTAAAAAAATTGGTGCCTGGGACCATGTTAAAATTAGTTTTGCTACAACTATACAAACAGATAAAACTACCAAAATGCAACAAGAAACAATACAGGTGGTTGTATACTGATATGAGTTATTAGGAGCATGACTCGCGTGACCCAAAGAGTGTTCTATTCACTGAAATATGGGCTGATAAAAAATAAATAATCTCAATTTAAATAATAAAAAAGTTCCAAAGACAAAAATAGAGACAAGCCTTTAGGACATAGTGGTTTTAGATATTTGAAGACAAATGAATTGCCTGTGGTCTTAAACGTCTATAGACACTAAGAGTAATTCTTAATATTTCATAGTCCATTCTCATGAATACTCTTCCAAAAACAACAACAACATTTTTTTTTTTTATAAATGTCTGGTATGATACAACATGTTCTGACTTGATAAGAGAGTATCATGCATCGGATCTGCCAAGTTTGTGTAAATGCTTTGGATCTGCAGCAACATATGGGCCAAGGGTCTTAAACTCAGATTACAGGGGAGCCAGTGGCCAAATTCAACATTTATTTAGTGTTGCTGCCTGACAGCATGCAGTGTTTCTGCTGAGATGGATGAACCACATTTGCTTTGAGGGAGTTGGCATTGGAAACCCTGACAATTGCCTGGAGATTGGCATCAGTCAGTCTAGTTTATTTATTTTTTTTATAGTTCACAGTAGTGTCACTTTGATATTGTATTCACTGTCCTCACAAATGTATTTTTCAACCGGTGCATATACCAGAACATCCTAGAGCTCCCACTGAGTTCATTCCACATCGAATTCATCTGGCTGCAGAATACAGAGGGTCTGTTTAGCTTTAAAGTAATGTTCAGGGTAAAAGTTAAGCTCTATCGACAGCATTTATTTTCCATAATTTGATTAGTACAGAAAATGTTTTTTAACTTAATCCTTATTCATTTATTTATTTTAAAAAGCAAACTTTGTATTACAGCAAGACACTCACAATGGTTTAAAGGCGAGAATAAGCATGGCATGCACTATCTGTTTTAAATAAATGATATATAGCGGTTTTTACTAAAATATTAAGTAGCAGAACTGCTTTCAAGAAATGCTTCTTAAGCATCAAAAAAGTTTCAAAAAAATTTAATTTTTGCCTGAAAAATACTGAATGGTAAGAATTAACAAGCCTTTATGTTTTTCAACATGCTAGTGCTAGTCAGTGCTATAGCTTTGCTAGTGCCAATATACATTTATTTGCATGCTCAAGTATGCATTTATATGTATGTATGTATGTGTGTGTGTGTGTGTGTGTAACATATGGATAGGCAGATCTATATCTAGTCCCGAGGGTCTGTCGGTTCATATCACACCACAGATTCATAATGAGAGGAGACGTGATGTGAGCTAGAAGGGGCAACAGCTCTACCCAGCTGTTTATGCAATAACAAAGACCTAATGCAACAATAAAACACAACATATCAACAACAGCAACACAAATCTCTTTTGCATTGTATAAAACAGCTTTCAGTGACCTAGGAAATGGCTGTATGGGAAATCTCAGTTTCACTACTAAGGATGAACTTAAAATTTAGCATGAAATGTAAATTAATTAATTTTGTTTATTTGTTTGTTTGTTACCAAGGTTGGTTATGTTTCAACCATCAGTGAGTTTTCCACAAATTACAAATATTTTTCTATTTAGATTTTTTTTTTAAATTCCAGTTATTTGAACTTCAGCTTATTTATTTAATTGCCAAGGCAACAGTTTTAATTAAAAAAATTTAAGTTTTTCGTCTAATATTTAAATCTCTTTTTTCAGTTTTATTTCAATAATGAAAATTAGTTTTAATAGTTTTAGTTTTAACAGTACCAACTGAGATTTGTCAAGGAAACCTAATTTTGAGATAGATCTGATCAATGAATCAGTTGATCCAGGTCACAAAACAGGTCTGAATGAACTGATTCAGTTGTCAAGTTCAGTTCAGTGAGTAAAGGCATGAATTTCAGTCTGTTCTTTTACACAACACAAGTGAAAAAATGATTACAGGATTTTTATTTTTGTGTGAACTATCCTTTTACTGTTGATGCTCTCGGTTAACTGATCTCTTAGATAAATGACTGGCACAGATTCCAGTGCTGTTTGGGATCATTATGTAGATAGCACAGGTGGGACTGAAGCAATTGGACAAAAAACAGCAAGAGCAGATTTACTCAGCTGGGCACATGAGCTCACTCGAATTTAATCTTGCTGTTTTTGCTCTCCATTTGTGTGTTTTGTTTATTTGGGATATCTGATTGAAGGCAGACTACTTCTATTATGAACACATATTAGGTCTGTAGCCACGCAAGCATGTATATGAAATTAATAAAAAAAATTGTCACAAAGCTGAGTATTGAGCTCAATGCAGCATTGTCTCAGCATTATAATAATAACACTTATGCTGTCTAACATCCTGTTTTGCTAAGTGCTCAGATTGAATCAAAGCTTGAAATATGTGATAATGAATACCCAAACGTCATGATAACAGAGGGCAGTGAAGTGGCAAGCTTTTCTGTTCTTTTTCTTGCTGATTTGAGCGTGAACACTCTTCAGCATTAAGTGACACATCATTTAGATGCTCAGTTGGCTAACTTTGGACTGAGGAAGTGACAAATTTATCAAAAACATCTTTGAAAAAGACGTAAGTGCTATATCAATCAACACTTTTTATATCAGAAGAGTAAAATGCTGTTAATATTGTAGCCAATAAACTGTATTTTTTAACCTCCATGAATGGCCAGTGGACGTTCTTGTATTTGATCCTCCAAAGTTTGTTCAGATAAATGGCACGCACACGCGCAGAAACTCTCCAGGGGCCAAGTATTCTATCTAACCCCTCTTGGGAGAGTTCATTGTGGTAAGGCATGGATTGTCAAAAACAATTATCTCGTCCCAACTTTCATTCTTCCTTCTAATTTAAGCTGATAAGCATCTCCTCGTAAATTAGTGTCCAGCCACAGGGCCGTCTCAGTCTCCTGAGATAACGGTATGGCAAACTGTGCATTGTGAAGTGAACACCTAGACTCCCAAGAGGAGATAGACAGAGAGAGATTGAGAGAGACTGACTAATAATAGCCCTAGAACAGGGTTAGCATTTAGCAGGGCAGTGACCCCAGCTCTCCGACTTCACAATCAATAGTAATTTACTGTCACTCAGAGTCTGGGGACATGGCTCAGGCCAAGCAGCATTAGAGAATGTTTTCAGACTCTCTTCTCCGCGCTGGGCTGTTCAAACCAAGGAGGCCTATGTTACTTGGAGAGAGCTATACTGTACAATAATGCTCCTGTTCAATTCCATGCCTCTTGCTCAGCTGGTGAAGGACCACCTGGAACTATGTGATTTGATGTCTGCGAGAGAATATGAACAGTGTGCATTTACTGCTAAATTGCAATATATGGACCCTTTTCACATTTCCGGGGTTCTCAGAAACAGCAGTCATCATAGCTGGGTAAATGTCTATAGTGGTGAACGGAAGCTACACTTTTTGCATTTCCATTTTGCTCCAATAGCAAAAGAAAAAAAATCCATTATAGTGTTTCTATGACTTTACAAAAGAGGAAAAAATATTGAGAGATTGATTAGAGAAAGATCTAATTTGCTGTCATTCCCTCAGTCGAGGTATTAGAAACACACACGCAATGTTAACTAATTCTCTGCAATTTAATGCTAAGGTAATATAACACAAAGCATATTGTTGTGTTCAAATTAAAATATGACATTAACAATTTGCTAGATTTGTGATGTTAATAACTGAAAATGTGCCATCACAGTCAATGAAAAAAGTTAATTTAGAGATTACTTTAGTATGTACAGAATAATGCAAAATATTAAGGAGAATAAATGGAAATGTTTACTAAATTAATTTAGCATAAAATCTGGAAAAAAAAAAAATCATAAAAATGGGCCATTTTTGCCCATTTTGGTGAAAGGTGAATCTCCTAACAGTAAAATTATCAAGCCATCATCTGATTTAGTGAAAAGAATATAAATATAAATGTATTAAATAAAATGTATTATTATATAAATTCAAAAAATAAAAATATAGTTAATTTAAAAAATATATAATTTAAATTAATGAAAATATAAAATATTGCATATGCATTTTTTATTATATAAAAAGATAACAGCAATATACTATGAATTCAGACTGATTTAGCTTTTAGGTTATGATGAATAATGAAGAAATTTGAAATGCCATCTAATTACATCTGAAATACATAAATACATGCATCTAAAATAAATATACCTAATTCATTCAATTATTAAATAATGACTCGATGAAGTATAATAATTCTTAATTTATAACTTCTTTTAATTTATAACTTCTACTTCAATTCTGAGAGGGTCATCTTACCCCGATGGCACAGAATAGATATTTTAAGCTCAAAACTGTTTAGATTAAATACATTACACAAATTTTGGCAGATAAATAAATAAATAAATATATAAATTTGTAAAATATGTTTTACAGAAATTACATGTTTTTAAAAAAAGTTACATTTAGTTGCGTCTATGGTAAAGAGAAAAATTAAAGTTGGAGGCCCCAATATGTTATTTACAAAATTGCACTGAATTGAGAAAGATTTGTTTTTGGGACCAGACAATGCTAACCGGACATTCTAACCAGTCGAACCCTAACCTTCTATAAAAAAAACAGCCAAGATCCACATTCATCAGCTATATACTGTAAGAAAGAGGAATGAGTGTAAAGAATATTGATTAAAGTGTTCGCTTGACTGACCAGCGCCCAGCAGACTGTGTGTCTATGCAGTAAACCAGGTTAATTGTACTTTATACCTAAATGTGTACATCAAGAAGCTGGTGGCAAAAATCAATAACAACATCATGTAGATAATAAGCAGAATACTTTGAGTTTCTCAGTGCGTGAGTGAAAGAGTGAGTCAATCAATGAACGGATGAATGAATGACGAAAGATGTTTTTTGAAGAGAAGTTTACACACAATAACAGCGGTTTAATGTGAATCAGGTAGAAATGCACTCTTTCAGTGAAGCACTTTGCTAGAAATCTGTTTTGTGCGGATGGAATGATCAAAGAAATAGGAGCAATGGACCAGACACTCAGTCGCCACTATAGCAGCACACCCTTGTGAATGCTGGCACCAAAACATCAGCAAGAACAAAGTGTACATTTATCCAACACTTTACAGAGAGAGAGAGAGAGAGATGGAGGCAGGGAGAGGGAGAGCGACGGTTCAAAAAGAGTTATGAATAAATGCACTAAGGAGAGAAATAGACTTAATAAGTTCTTTTGAACACCTGGTTCGAAAGGGGCAAGGGGCCTTGTGCACTTGCTTTGCGCACAGAATGCCTCTTCAGCCAGACACGAACCAAATGAACTCAAACGACAGCGGTGTACACAACAGTTTATGGAAATCACGCATTTTGCACATGTATTCCCTTCTATTCTGTGGGGGCAGTTGCTTTCGCTTCGTGTAAGCAAAACTGACATCCTTTATGAAAGATTTATGAGGCTAAGATGCAAACGACACAGCACAGCATCTCCAGGGAAACAAAGCCTCCATCTGCGAGTAAAGTCACCTGTTTGCAGGTACGCCCGGGCCATGCTTGAAATTTTACCTGTGAAAACCATTCAGCGTGGTGAGGCTAGACAGACAGCTGGAGCCTTTTCTTGAGGAAAAAGTAATTGAATGTCCTAATGCAAAAATAAATAAATAAATAAAACTATTATTTTCAAAGATAGATTAATTTACCTTTGGAGTTTAGTGAGGAAAAAAAATGTAAGATTAAAAGAAAGAAAACAGAAAAATGGCCTGAGGCTATATAAAAAATAATTGGGAACATGTTCTTTGATGCATACAGAGTATTGAAGGAATCATTTATATTTTGCACACAAGCTAACTTTCTATGGATAAACATTGTCATTTGAAATGAGCATGTGAATGTGGATAATTTGTTTTTAGACATGTTGCCAAATCGAGGGCAAAACTTTAAGGTGACTGAAGTTTAGTTCTGCTCAGTGGATCAAATAAAACAGCTGTTTGTAACCGTCCTCACATTGGCACTGAAGGACGATTAAACAGTTTTAAAGTATTTATATTTTAAGCTTAAAGGCACAGTTCACCCAAAAATAACTTTTTTTTTTTTTTTTTGGTGAAAAAAATTTTTTTTACCGTTGGGAATTTCCAAAAACAAGGGGGA
>NW_015505181.1:3228782-3230909 GCF_001515645.1 Sinocyclocheilus grahami
AAACAGTTTTAAAATATTTATATTTTAAGCTTAAAGGCCCAGTTCCCCCAAAAATAATTTTTTTTTTTTTTTTTGGTGAACAAGATTTATTGTACCGTAGGACATTTCCAAAATCAAGGGGCAAAAAAATACTTTAAAGCAACGAACCACAAGTGACTAGGACTTTCTTCTGTTTTTTGTTTTTTTTCATACAATGAAAGTCAAAGGGGAGCAGAGTTGTTTTTGAACCCACTGACTTTCATTGCATGGACAAAATATCTTCTTTTATGTTCCACAGAAAAAAAGAAAGTCATAGATGTTTGAAACTGAATTTTTCATTCTTAATGAACTGTCCCTTTAAGTGACCAATGCACTCATAATTAAGCATTAGAAATATAGCAAAAAAGCAAAAACAGCTGATACTGCATACTACTAACTTAATACCCTAATTTGTGTAAGGGTGGGAGTATATACACAGTTAGCACAGTTTAATATAACCAGCCTGACCTGTATTACAGTCTAAACCCCAAAACAAACAGTTCCCTTTGTAAACAGCACTCAGTCTCCCAATGAGCATGTATAAGAATGAAGGAATAGCTACAAAGATTTGCTGAATTCTGTTCCTAGAGAGTCTCTTTCAACCACATCTCCCCATAGGCTCTGACTTAAAACAAAGAGAGCTTTGTTAGGTCGGGCAAGTTGTGTGCACACACGCACACACATATACACCCCCCCTCCCTGTTTCACAGGCACCCTCTCACCACCTATAAGACCCGCAAGACAATCCCATCCTCAAGTTCAAAGGGAGGTTGCACTTGTAGCTCTCATAACATTTTCTTCTCAGGACTTCCAACAACAACAGAGCTCTTCAGCCACTTCTCATTCAGGACTTGCCAGTATGAAAACGTTGTTGCTCTTCTCCCATGACACACTATTGGTCAGCCTACTTGAAATTGTTGGGGGGGGGGGGTTTTTTGAGCAATTAAACAGCATTTATTCCTGTGATGGCAAAGCTGAATTTTTAAAAGTCATTAGTATTCAGAGTCACATGATCCTTCAGAAATCATTCTAATATGCTGATTTGCTGCTCAAGAAATATTTCTTATTATCAATGTTGAAAACAGTTGTGCTGCTCAGCATTTATTTGAAATAGAAATCCATTATAACTGTCTTTACTTTCACTTTTGTTCAATTTAATGCATTTTTGCTGAATAAAGTATTAATTTCTATCACTGACCCCAAACGTTTGAACGGTAGGGTACATGCTAGTGAACTCCAAATTGTTGACTAAATTTGCTTTTAGCAACAAGTAGAGGAGTCAAGCTGTGCTGCCTGATGCAAGTCAAACATGGCTATGGAAAAAAGTAGGGCTGCTGAGCAGGGCTGAATAGTAGATTGGCATGTTGTGGAATAGAGAGATAGTGGAACAGTTGGATACACACGGCATGATTAAAACTAATCAGTATGGAAAGAATTCAAGCCGCGTTTTTTTTTTTTTTTTAATTAATACTTCTATTGAGCAAGCATTCAAAAGTGACAGTAAAGATGTTACAAAAAAATTATATTTCAAATAAATGCTGTTCTTTTGAAATTTATATTCATCAATGAATCCTAAAAATAAGACATTTAATAATAAAGAAATAATAAGAAATGTTTCTTGAGCACAAGATCAGCATATTAGAATGATTTCTGAAGGATCATGTGACTCTGAAGACTGGAGCAATGATGCTGAAAATTCAGCTATACTACCAAAGGAATAAATTACATTTAAAAAAAATCTAAAATATAATTTTTCTATTTGTTTCTCTGTTTTTGCCACGGGATTCATATCCCGTGGTAACTAGGATTTACACAAGCTTCAGTCTGGATCCAGAACACCTGAGAAGAGATGATGCAACCCCTCAGAGGACCTCAGATGATGCCAACCCTGAAACAACATACAGAACTACCACATTTTGCTATAAGTTTGATTGCATCATATAATAATTGCTGTTAATAGTGTTCATCGTCTGTTTGATTACGTCTTTAATTGATTTTTTCCGTACATTTCTGCCAAGTGTACATTGACTGACAGTCACCACTGATAAGCTACCACTAAATATTGTAGAAACTTAATTTGCTGTAAAGTTGCTTTGCAATGATTTGTAT
>NW_015505181.1:3233624-3304750 GCF_001515645.1 Sinocyclocheilus grahami
GTGTGTGTATATTTAAAAAAAAAAAAAACAGTACTACAATACGGTTCCATTATTTCATAATATTGTTGTTTTTACTGTATTTTTGATTAAATAAATGCAGGCTTGGTGAAAATAAGAGACTTCTTTCAAAAAACAAAAAAATTAAAAATAAATCTTACCCACCCCAAACATTTGAACATTACTGTAAGTCATTCTGTCATATAATTCAAAAATAAATTTGTTCTCAAAATAAACATGCCAATCTTTTAATGATGAAAATAGCTGGATTTGTTTAAATATAGCCCAAACCCTGTCCTAGTTCTTGTTAAAGAAAGGTTCCGTTTAATAGCTGGTATAATGGTTCACATACACATTTTCACACCTTCAGTACCCGCATCATAAAACGTTTGTGAATTGCTTTGCCACAACAATCTCTAAATACAACTGATGCAAGTGGAATGAATTCATACATGTGTTTCAAAAGACAATATATTGTATGCTTAATCGTCCTCTAATTTGCTAGAAGTGTTAGAATTTGAAATTAAATAAAATGAAATTGAATTCTGATTGTACATAATTGCCAGTCTTTTGAAGTTCTTTTAAAGGTTAGTGTGATTCATTATCAAATAATGCCTTTTTTTTAGATATAGGAGAGAAAATGTTTAGCATACAGTATGTTCCAAAGCCTAGTGAGCTGCCTACTTTGTATCCTAATAGAGAAAGAGTAACTGATTCGAAATTCCCTACATAGGCAGCAACTCTGCAAACCACAAAGGAGACTCGCATAATTTATTCCAATAGAGTTTGACATTAGCATTCTGCTAAGCTAAAGATTAGCTTCATAGGCACAAAGTGGGGCAACTTTCTGAAATGACCTAATGTGCACAAAAATAGATAGCACATAAATATATAAAAAAATAAAATATTAAATATTCCAATGGGTTGGGGTTCACAGCAATGCCATAGAAGAACCATTTTGAGTTCCATAAAGAACCTTTCACTGATGAGAACCTTGTATGATTTTTAACTGAGCTTGGGACATTGCATTCTGGGATTGTCTCTCCATGAAGGATACATGCAGTGCTGCCAAGAATTTTTAGACTTAACCCAGAATTATTTTTAAAAATGTCTGGTTATGTATACAAATGTAATCAAAAATGACTTTCTGATTAAAAACTATTTTGAACTCTGCAGTTACCTGCTTGTCTTTGAAGATGCAGTAATGGAAAACTGATGCAACATGAGCTGACCTGAACATGTTGAACTTACAATGTTCAGTAGCTGCATTGTAAACTTAATTTCTATTGAAATACCTGTAAGTGAGGAACTAATAGCCCAATATTTTATAATTAAACATGTTTATGCTTATATAACAAAAATCTCTATGCCATGCCAACAGAGTGATTGCTGGCCCCTGCCACCTATGTGAAAAATTCCTGCCTCCGTCAGCGCCTGTGACACCATATTAAACACACGCCGAGCGCTCCATCCTCTCACAAGACAGACCTTAGTCCTCCACTATCCTGTTTTTCACTCCGTCTTTCCACAATAGAGACTTGCTTAGTTCTGTTTTAAACCCCGTTCTTTCTTCTTCAATGTCAAGCACATACTTGTAAAATATGACAAATTTGTCACTGAATATCGACTGCACCTCTTGCGAGTGCCATCATTTAGAAGGTCATAAGCATTTTTCACAGACTGTTTTCATAGATTTGTGTTCAGCAATAGTAATTTCTCATAAGTCAAATGAATGACCAAGAAACATCCAAAGATGGGCGAAAAAATCCCAGACGAATGTAAAAGCAGAATGAGATAAATTATCCTCATCATGTTCTCCCATTTTAATGAAACGTTTCCACAGTGCTGTGGAAACCACCATCATTTAAAATCCATTATCATAGAGAGATGGGGATGTGGCCACCATTATACCAACATTAATTGCACCATGTGGCCATTACTCTTGTAACCTTTGACCTATAAAATGTCTATTGGAGCCAAGTGACGTAAAGCCATTTGGGTCAAAAATGAATTTTCAGCGATGGCCATTCATGGCCATTATTTCCTTCAACCTCAGATCGGCATTTTGCCATTTTGCCGTATCAAGTTTTCTTTGAAGTCCAGGGACACAGACAGGTCAAAGCAGACAGTAATAGTAGCCAGGATAAGGTCGCTGTTAATAAAATATCTCCTCTCTCTCATTTACTCTCCCTCTGAGTTTAGATCTAATTTACTCCATTTGACACATGCTGCTGAGTCGACTGAACTCACTCGCTGTCTATTCCTTCACTCTTCACTTCTCTTGGCCCAGTTCACCGCCCCACACACACACACACACCAAAATATTGAATTAAGGCATCGCCATGCATCACAGACCACTTTGAGAGGCAGACGCGCACACACAAACACACACCGCCACACTTCATCAGATGACCAGAGCTCTGTGAAGGGCGACCAAAGAAGAGAGAGAGATGGAGAAGTCGATTCAAGTCCACACAGGCTTTGCTTTGGGTGAAGAAGTGTGAAATATTAAATAAATGAGCATGATACTGGGCCGGTGATAAACAAATACACCATAATTACACACCAACAGAGAGCAACGATTAAGTGAAACGCATTTCAGAGGGGAGCATTGGTAATGGGGGACACAAAGATATTTATGACAGCAGTGACACTTCTAGTACACAGTCTCCTGACTACATCTACTATAAAGCAAATCAAATTATTTCCTGGCTTGCTGGTTTTAATGCTTCATTTGCAGTGAAAATAAACCACATAGGCTTAACAACAAAGAACAATGGTGGTATCATAGTATCAGATGTTGAAACTACGGTATTTTGATATCGAATGGAAAATGAATACTGTAATCATGGTATTTACACCAAGATACTTGAAAGAATACCATAGTATTGACTTTATACATACCCCAAAAACATAATAATACCACAAATAAGATGTAAAAAAACTGCTTTCATAATTGTCTAGCTGATCGGCTGTCTGAATGACAAGATGTTAGTTTTAAGTCCTGTATAAGTTTCAGAATTGAATTAAAATGCATTTTAAACTATAATTCAATTCCCACATTTGAATTACATTTAAACTGATTAAGAAAATACTGTAAAATTGTCAATAAAAAATTAATTAATTTTTTCATTCATTGAAATTCAAATTATGTTTAAAACGCCACCTAAAGAAATTTGTATTTAGTTATTTCATCATATTTAATACATAGTTTTGAATGGCAATTCAGTTTTAAATTCCTCTTTCTGCCGTTCAAATTCAAACACTCATGAACTGAAACTGAGACATTTTTTTAATTCTGCACAATTAAAAACCAGTTTTTTTATATATATATATTTTTTTTTTAATATTTTAATATATACTTTGATGAATAACTAACCCACTTGACCTTATGAAACGACTAGTTTCCTGACCCATCCTTTTACAGTAGCACTTTTTTCGCTGCACTCTTGCTGTCATTTTAAGCTTTCATACGGTGTGTATCTAGAACCAGAGCCCCTCTCTAGGGTCTACATTTCTCCATTTTCACCCACTTTTCAGGTTTCTCCATCACGCTTTCTGTTAGCCCAAGGCTCGGGCCTTGCTGACAGCGCTGGGACTCTTGGAAAGGAAGGGGACTGAGATTCTCATAATTGATTTGGGACCAATTCGCCGGTATAAGTGTTTGCACTTTTTTTGTTCGAACATTATGCCCCTGTCTTGTTGAATAGGATTTTGAAAAAAGGCTAAATTAGACCCACTGGCTAATCCAGCCTTGCCAAGTTCATGGAAAGAATGAGCGACACATTGAAGAGGGGCTTAGCACAGATACTATCTTTGTGTCGCTGTTGACAATGTGAGAATGGCTTTATGTCTGAATCTCGAGAAGCTAAACCGTTGGCAACCTTCGGATAAGTGTGCCGTTTACACTCAAGGGCAGCGTTGAGAAAACAGCTCGCACCCAGACAGACGCCACTTTTGCTGTGAGCTGTATTTTATGTGGGTCCGCATTAAAATTCAGTTTATTGAGTTAATAATGTCCCCAGTGATTACCAAACTGTCAGCTTTTTGCTAAAATTAGTAATGGGTCCCACTGGGAACAGATCCTGCAGTACTGTGAGGAGGTACCTTGCTCAGGAGCGGGTGAGAGGAAACATATGCTCTGTGTCATCATTCTAACAACAGGCAACACCTGTTTGACAAGTACCGGGGGAAAAAAGTTCAGTTGCCAAAAACTCCTCTTCTGAGCATTTCATGGCAAAATTTGGGAGATTAATAACCCACCCTGCTGAAAAGCTTATGTTTTGGGTGGGATGGGAGGCTGGTGATCCCATCAGGCTTTTTAAACCAACTTAACCACCAATACTTCAACTAGAATCATCAGAAAGGCCATGCTGGCCATTTCTACTAGAGAGACCACCACCAAACTAGCACTAACAATTTTAGAAACCCTTAAAAAACAAACAAAAAAACAAACAAAAAACATTATTTGATTTCATCATTTCATTTTTGTCATTAGTGTCTTCTTAATTGATTGTTTACAATCCTACTTAATTAGTTTTTCCTTTCTTTTTGCTGTTTGTTGTTGTATTCTTTCTAATTAAATTTATAAAATACAATTTTATTACATTTCTGACCACAAAATAAATTACAACAAGGAAAGTGCATAAATATTAAACAACAACAGCAAAAACAAAAAGGAAAACAAAAGGATCAACAGCCATGCAGAATTAGAAAACAATCAGTTAAGAGAGCTATAATAGCAAATAAAATGAAATTAAGTAATAAAATCTTTTTTAGCAGTTATACACTACTGCTAAATTCAGTTAAATAAAATAAAAAAGTATTTTACTTACAGAATATGACTGTTGCATTCTATTAAAATAGACAAAATATTAAAAATAAAATAAAATAACTTTTCAGCATATGTGCACAACTATATCACAATACTCTATAATGATATTGGTCATTAAATTTGTGTGGGAAAAAAATGAAAAATACAGAGGGGGGGACGGGGTAAAAAATAAAAAGGCTGCAAATTTCAGCAGATGGAAAAAGAGACAACTACAACAAATGTCACAGAGTTGCATAATCATACTTTTAAGGGCAAAATAAACTTTTCATGCCCTGTGGTTATTATTCCAGTGACATCACTGCCATGTTTAATTCATGTTACTAAAGACAAATGTTTTTGAAAACTTGTAACGGTGTGCGTGATTTCAGATTTTTTTGGTTGTTGAAAAGCTCAGCCAGATGGTAGCAGGAAGTCCTAAATGCCTTCCCTAAGTGAGTAACGCTCAGCTGAATACCAATTTCTCCAGGGAGGAGGTAGATTGAAGGCCTCCTGTTTTTTTTTTTGAAGGGGACTACAGGGGAAGGCCATTGTGTGTGTGTTCTATTTGCAGGACTATAGTTAAATTCTACGCATTCATTAAGCCTCAGTGAAAGAGACCCATGACACTGGAATTCCGTTCATTCAGACCCTGACATGGCCAAGCTGATGAAAAGTGATGGAGCCTCTCCAGTGAATAGCACAGAGAAAACAGCACAACTCAAACCCAATTAAAGAGTAATGATTGCAATTCTCAGTTACGAAGCCATTTTGTTCCAAGCTCATGTGGAGTAATTGAGAATCCAGACATACCAGTAGTGCTCACATCTTCTGGAAAGGCAGAAAAAGAAAGGATGGAGAGGAAGAAAGAGATGTAGACATTGTCCAGGCGCCTGTCCGTATATAGTACGTAGCATTCAAATGATGTTAGTATGGGATCCATATTCTGATCACTGTAGGGCTGTCAAAGAAAAATTCTAATTTCGAATATTCGTCAAATTTAAAATAAAAATCCACACTTGAATGCAAAAACGTTGCATTCCAATTTTAGGTGTGTGTTAAGGAGGCAGCCTTATCAGTGGCACACGAGATGCAATGACGATGTAAGTCATTGCATTTTAATGTTTTTGTTAACCTATCCAGTTGAAGCCAATAGATGCGGTGCTGCTGCATTGTTAATTACAAATATTGTGGGAAAAGAGAACATCAATGCGGAGAAGATCTTGTTTACGTCAAAACTGAAACCAAGCCGTTCACACAGAACGCATATTTCGTGCATTTTCTAGAGGGACATCTATCACCGTTGCACTCGTGTCTCGCACAAAAGAGCTGCATGTTTAGAAAGCCATGTGAAATTAATGCAAGTTCAACTTTGAAAAAACATATCTCGAGACTTTATGGCGGGTTTTTTCCCCCATCCCACTGCAAATTAAAAATGCACTCTGTGTGATTGGCTTCCGGCCCTTTGTATTAAACTATGCATACATACATGATGCTGTTTTGTTTATAGTTGTTTAAGCAACTTAATTATAATTGGTTTATAAACATTATTTTAAACACTATGCACTTTTTTTTACAGATAGTCATGTTATCTTACGCTTTGAATAAACGTGCATTAGTAATATTTTGCTCGATGCGCCCTCTTGTGGCCCCAGGAGAGAAGCCAAATGCTTTTCTTCACCCTAACTGAAATTATGCATTTTAAATTCGAATATAATTTGAATTTTGATCATATTTAAGTTACAATTTTGAATTTAGTTTTTCAGCCATTTTGACAGCCCTAGATTACTGTGACGGTCACACAATGACTGCACAATTATCTTGGACTGGAGTTTCTAAGAATGGACTCTCATACACATACACACACACACACACACACATACACACACACACACACACACATAAACAGACTGTTTTACTGACAAAAGTTTGGGGTTGTAATTTGTTTATTATGATAATTTAGTTGAACAGCAAAATGAATGAAATCCCTGCGGTCTTTGTGCGGTATCGTCTGTTCCAAAGCCTGAAAATTCCGATGGGGAAATAGTGGCGGCAATTCCTTGTTCCACTAAGTTTGTGAATGTGCCAATGGTTAATGGAGAATGGGTGTTTCAGGGACAATGCAACCGAGTTGTTCTTGTTATATTTTCCTGTTCAATGCATTGTAAATTATTATTTGTATTACATAAGAGAGTAGATTGCTTATTCTCAATGTTATGATCAAATGTTTCTTCTACACTTGATGTTTGTGGGAAAATGTTAAATGTGATATGTGAATTTGTCCCTCCACATGGGGTAATGGTGCTGGCCACCAGTATAAATGTGCTTGTCTTTGCTTAATGGAGTCAGTCTGTGTTTTGTTACTGCAGTGAGAAGTGTGGCCTGATGGCTGCAGTTATTTTGTTGCTTTTTCTTTTTTTTTTACTATTTAAGTTATTTTTGTAAAGTTTGTATTTTGCATTTTCATTAATTTTGGATGTTTTTGGCTGAAAATGTTTCCCTTCTTCTTTTTTTTCATTAATGTTATATTTTTGAGTCACCGATAATTCATGTTTTTCAAGTTTTTAATAAATATTCATTTATATGATACTTTTCTTGTATTCTCACACTGCCTCTGTTTAATTTGGTCATACATATTTTGGTGCCCATTACTGGGTTACCATTACAAATGTTAAGCCACTTAGCACTACTTGGTTAGTGATGTGGTTAAATACTAACATTGACTAAAAAACAACAGCTATATTTCTATCTAAAGTTGCAAATATAACTTTGGCTCAAAATTGGAATATCACATAAAACATTTGCGAATAAAGCACCGTTTCCATCCAACGAGTCAAAGAACAAACAAAATTGTCACTTCCTGATAAACTGGCACTAAATATCACTAAGAAAAGTAGGAGAAGCCACTGAATATAATAATTTTCATGCATAATAAATTAATTGCGCCTCAGAGTGAGCAGACGAAACACAATAAATGTGGTCATTGCTTTTGGAGGTGGATGCCTGCTGTATGGGAATGCAGTTCCGGGAGGCAATTATACAGAAATACACTGACTTTGCTCAGGCATTTCAGAATGACCATAACAACATTTCAGATGCTGTGCAACAAGATCAGTCCGCTGGTTAGTCAGGTTATGCCATCCCATCACACAAAGTCACTTGACATTTCTGATGCACACAGTGTAATTTATTCGGTAAATATGTTTCCATCTCCCATTATTTGCATTAACTCTTTTTTTGCACATGTCAAAAACCACCTCAAGCGAGCTTAAATACTTTTTTGCGAATTAAGGGATTTTTTTTCTCGAAATTTGGCATTTCCATCACTCGTTTCTGATGTGTTACTTCAAAATGCGCATAAAAACAGTATGATATAGTGCTATAGTGCTATTAGCTATAGCTATAGTGACGGTCCACTTTTTCAGTCACTATTCTTCTAGAAGTATTTTTCCCCATTAAAACCACAAACTTAACCAATAATCAATGAGATGAATTCCATTACAGTCTTTGAAATGAAGCAGAAAAAAGCACACATCTTTTGTGATGGAATGAACTACAATCCCACGAAGAACCGCATATGGCAATAGAAAGAGCATTATAATATTGACTTTTAGGCCTTGATTATAAGTATAAAAATAATATTTTATTTTATTCACTTTTTTAATTGCAAAATATTATGAATATATATATATATAGTTTGAATTTGGCTACTTCACACTTTTTTAATCATTTTTAAGAATTAAACAATACTGAATTATGACTTCTACAAAAGGATATACATTAGTTTAACAACAATAATATTTATACATCACTCTAAAAACTGTTTCTGTATGTTGTTGCATATATTTTATTGCATTTATTACATTTTAAATTTAACATTTTAAATTCAACAACAAAAAACAAAGAAGTAACAATTAACAACAATAATGCAGAATCAGAAACATTCAGTTAAGAAGACAATAACACATACAATAATAACATAAAATAAATTATATATTACTGTTATACATTACTGCTAAAATCAGTTAAATAAAATAAAATAGCATTTTTACTTGCAGAATCTGACTGTTGCATTCTATTACTGCATAAGAAATGAGCTCAAATCCAGCAAATACATTTTAAGTCTATTTACTGAATTCCTTCAGATTCAAAGCATAATCTGCTAAATATATGCAATGTATGGAAGCAGCACATGATTTCTTCTGAGAGACACATGTTCTTTAATATTTATGAATGCCCTGGGTTCTGGGAACATATTTTTTCCTCTACAGTCTAATCAACAGCAGCACCTGAAGGCCTTGCTATTTTTCTTTGACTATTTTCCACATGGACAGCTGTAGCCTGAAATAGCTGGCCACTGAAAACATAAGAACAGGAAGTTCTGTTATGATTGCTCACCCAGCCTTCCATCTCCTAGACCAAGAATAACCAGCACTAATCTAAATGAGCATGAACAAAGAGTTATCAAACTGGACATTAATGGATTGAATGGTTTAACTGGGCAAAACACTGGTTCTATTCAGTTTGTTCACTCGCTGTTAAATAGGATTTAGCCACTGACTTGCTAGACAATGCTTGTTGCTCATGTTTCATTTAAAGTTTGCATGTGCACATTTTAATGAGATAGTTTACCCAAATGTAAAAATGTGGTGATGTTGTTCCAAACCCATGTGCTGGGTATTTTTGAGAAACATTTATGCAGCAGTTTTCCATAGTGTATATAAACAGATCTTGTTGACCAAAATCTGTTAAGCTCCAAAAATCACAATCAATCAACCAATCAATCAATCAATCAATCGATCGAACAATAAACAAATAAATAATCATAAAATTGTTTATAATATTTAAAAAATATTATTTATTTAAAAGTAAAATTAAAATTGCATTTAAAAATCTTAATGACAATCATTAATTATGAAAAAATTTACATATAAATTTTCAAATTATTTATTTATTAAAGACGTTCTGGTGTTTCTTTGCCATTTTTGCATCTAAACAGCTGTGGTCACTATGAACTGTCAATGTATGGAGAGTATATCTATAATGAGTCACAGAAAAAAAATGAGGGTGGGTTAAAAAAAAACGATTTTTTTTTCTAAGCATAGGTTTAATTTTGCATGTGTGCCAGTCTATATTATCACGCAGTTGTGTATGTGTGTGTAATACAGCCCCCTTAGCCTCCTTGAAGCTAATACAAGCCAAGTGAACCAATCTAAGATCCATCACCAGAGGACAGTGTGATAAACGGCTCTGTCAGGCCAGACCGCCATGGCCTTGACTTGCAGAGAGAAAACCTCACACCTCACTCTGCACCTCAAAGCCCCTCCATGTTTTTCCCTGATCATTTTCTCCATATAAAAAAAACCTTTCAGCACACTTCCCGCCCACCAATGCTTTTGAAAGATGTAAAGACTCATTTGTGACTTGCATTTGTTTCATAAGCTGATCATTTTATTGTTTTTCTTTCTTTCTTTTTTTTCTTTTTTTTTTTTTTTTTTTTTTTTTTTTTTTTTTTTTTTTTTTTTTTTTACTTTAGATGGTTTTTAGAATTATAGTTTAAATATTTTATAGCACACATGGCAAAACCAGCACAAAATGTTAGCAAAGAAACATCTCCTCATTAAGTGAGACATTAAGAGTGCTGGGAATTAGCCCTAAAAGCACTTCACAGAGTAATTGTCTCTAAAGAAATGGGTGTATTTAAACCCTGATGTTCCTTTTGTTGCCCGAACATTTTACCAAATGAACCAAACGCGACATTGCCGAAAGCACAGTGGCAGTAGCTAATGAAATCTCATAGAGTTAATGAAGTCATTTAAATAAACTAAGCTTCATCACATACAGTCTGTAAAATTACAAATATTTCTGTATGTCTGGCACGTCTTTGGCCCTTGCTTGGGTGTTTGTGTGGGTGGACATTTGGACACTGTGTAGTTTTGTGTGTTCAACATTTAATTATATGTCTATCACATTTGTAACTTAATGCACATGAATAGGAGCTCGAACAATGGACACCAAGGTTTGACGATCGATCAAAATAAATGTGGATGTAAATATAAACAGACAGATAAATATAGACAGACAAAGAAATAGTCACCCAGAAGCAAAAAATGGCACCCTTCATCCTTCATCATCTTCAGCTCTGTACTAAAAATGACTCAAGGTCCCATGACATCAAAACTGGAGTTTTGTGGCTTTTAGACCATGTCTGTTAGCTTCAAGGTCATCTATATACTCATGTACTCCTAAAATTGACAAAAATAACATTTAGCAGAGTGCACATTTGAAATTTACAGTCTTTATTTTCTGGGAAAATGGACAAAATATACTGATACCTCCCTCTACTACCACATATCTCTGACTAGCAATGGCAAGTGGTCCATAACACCTAGAGACATCTGTTAGCATTGCCATTCATCTTAAAGGCAGTAACTTGTCTGGTTCTGCCCCAATTTCCTGTCTCAACAGAAAATATATAAAAATAGGCAACAACAAAAAAAAGCCTTTGTCAAGTTGTTTAATGGGGTCTGTGAAGGTTCGCTTGCATAATCTCCCCCTGCATATCACTCAATTACATCAAAATTGACCATTTTCACTAAGGACCAGAGGAAATCTTCAGTCAATTTGTCCCTCTATGTATGATGGGTCGTGCATATAAACAATTCGGCAGACATGCTACTCATGACAGAGAATCCAAACACCCCCCTGGGGATGCTTGATTTAAATGATTTCAAAATCCGGACATTTTCAGAGACAGGAAAAGCAATATTCTGATGATTACTGTGTACAGAATTCTCCAAACTTGACGGAACTTGAAGTTTTAATCCATCATAAGCCGATCCGAGAAAGCAGTGGCTGGTAAACCTACGTGATTGTTTCACCAAAGGGTGTCCGTGCTCTAAACCAATAATCGCGACACTGCAGTGTGTGTGAGATCTGATGAATAAGATCAGAATGAGCCTTTATTTATCTGTATTAAATATGTTAGTCACTATTCTGTGTCTCTTTTCATTCACAATCATTTCACTGTATGCAATGCCAAAAAAGTAGTTGCACTGTCAGCGCGTTTTTAAGGCAGTTTTTTAAGGCAGTTACCGCACATTCATTCAGTCATTTTAAACCCTGGAATAAAAGCACCAATGCACACAAGCAATACTGCTCTTACAAAAATTTGCCATGGTTTTACTACAAATAAAATAAAAAATTTGCAATTGTACTTAAGCCATAGTAACCACAAATTAACCCAGGTTCTGTTAATCTAACCATAGTTTAACCATGGTATTTGTAGTAAAATTTTGGTTATACAAAATGTAATCCGCAAAAAAAAAAAAATAACATGTTTACTACACTTTTACTATAGTAAAACCATGGATAATTTTTAAAGGGTGTTTATCAGTCAAATTCCTTTAAAACAAGCACTGGACCTCAGCAGGTTAGTTGGGAAATATATTTACTATTCAGAATGCACATTTGGAAGGGAAATATATTTATAGGAACATTTCATCAGGTTGAAGATAATTCATGTTAACACAGAGAATATGATTAATTGTTTTAAAAAATGCCAGCCCTAAAACGTAGTAATAATCTGCATTCCTATGAGATGAGATCTTATGAGATGTTCTTATTCTTCTATGTATGGAGCTGCGCTATATATTATATAATATAATATAATATATAATATGATATACTATAATAAGCTTATTCTGAATCTTAACTACTGTTTGTAATTTAAGGTAAAAGAAAATTTACACAGACAAAACAGAAATTACTAATATAACAATCATTAACAAAACTACACAGGAATGCGAACAAACAAACAGGAACATTAACACAGAATCTTCAAACGTGATTAGACTACTGTCTGAACCAATAAATCAAATAAACAGAACAAAACTAGGTCTTGAGATGAGGCTCATAAATAACAAATCAGTGTTTCACTTGGTTGCATGTTCATACAATCTAAATAAGGTTTGGCATGGAGGCGTACAAACATGAGCTGCCCCAAAAGACACTTTAATCACAATAACAAGAGACACATTATATTAAATTCAAATCCTGCCCTCCACCACAGTTCCCAACTCTAGGCACTTTTGGTTCACAATACACTAAGTTTCAAATATGCTCAGATTATATCGGACAGCTATGGTAAACAACATGAGCATGACCATTTGGGTGAACCAACACTTTAATAGCATCTTATGCGCTTTAATGTGGATTTGATGTGCAAAATAAGGTTTCTATACCTTGAAATATATTTCTAAATACTTTAAAAGACTTTTAATGTTATGGGACGTGTTTGGTTAGCTAATTACCCCTATAAGGGGGTGGAACCATACTAAACAACAGCTAAATAAGTTTAGCTGTAAGAGTGAATTCTAGGACTTGTTATCAGGTTGGACAGATGGATTCTGACACCTGTAGTCCTTGTTTCTGTTTGAAAAGCACGACTGACCTCCCAGGGCCCAGCTTCTTTTTGCACTCTTCTGTCAGCTGTCACTGAGGCAGAGACCCCTCGGGCCATCAGCATCACTGTGACAAGAGTTACTGTTGGTGACACACGAATAACTCCTGGGACCTGGGCGCTGGCTCACGGCCTTGCTTGTAAACAAAAGTCAAAGGTCACTGATACTGAGATGTTAGAAGAACATTCAAATATTATGTATAATACAAATAATAATACATATATTAAATCATCTGATTTACTAATAATGATTTGTCAATAACCCTGTAGACTACCGTATCAAATTTCTAAGGCCTCTAAATTATTAACAAGATCAAAACTTTGCTGAAAAACCTGTTGTACACAGACTTCTGCATCCCTTCTGTCAACTGATTGACCGGTTATATTATATTCTGAATCTGTCCACTTTAAAGAGATAGTTCACCAAAAAATGTAAATTCTGTCATCAGTTTCTTCCTTTTTTTTGAACATTAAAGAAGTGTAGCGTCTGGACCAATCAAACACACAATATATATTTTGTTAGCTATATTTAACAAATACTCTGTAACCCCCCTCAGTTAACAAGCCATATGAGGACCTATGGACCCTTCCCCCGAAATGCGTAACAACTCAGGAAGGCAGAACAGGCCTCTGGTTCCATGGCAACCAACGCTGATATCACTGGTTTTATTGCTTAAAGGAATGCAAGCAGAGAAACTTACACCTCATTTACCCTTAGGAAAGACACACAATGCCCAAAAATTGACTATTCTCTAATTAATTAATAGAAAAACCTTTCTGTGAATGAACACACATGTCCTTCAGGTCATGTTGTCTTTGATATTTTATACTGTTTTATGCAGGCTTATGATGGAACCACTCATTCCTGTCATCTTGCCTATATGTAATCCTACCATGTTTAGTATCTATGAATTCGCCTTCTGATGATCTAAACGAGCGTGTATATTATATGTTGGTACATAGGCAATATATTAGTGTCCTGAGAATCTTTAGTAATTTCGATTCAAGTTCCATATGCAAATTACCATGCTTCCACACAAAGGGTCATAAAACTCCCCAGTATTTCCAAACTCCCGCTTGGGATTTCAGCATTTCTCATTGGACAAGCCCATCTCGAGAGGCTTGAGAGGCGGGAATCTTCTCAGACCTTAAAGGCCTCACACCAGGTACCCGCCTGCAGTCTGCGGTTTGGTTGAATTCTGAGAAGATGAAAATGTGAGCTACAACGCTCCAGGACACCCTAAGTTTTGTGCCAGGCCTCGGGCCTTGACTTTCCATTCACCAAGATAATCTGACTCAAACTGGTTCTTTTCCATCAACCAAATTCAGCAAACATCAACTTGAGCCTTCAGATTGCATCGGGAATCTCTGTCAGACAGACAAGACTTTTTAATTGATACATTAGCTATCATTCGCACCTTTTTACAAAGGTGTGTTTGAACTAAGAATCTGATGTTTCCTTCAGGATGTAAATCTGCTGAATATCAAATGGTTCCATAACGTCATTCTTTATTTCTCTCCTTTTTACTGCTTAAGCTTTAACCCTTTTCCTATACCAACTGTATGCGTGTGCGTGTGTATGTTAGACTAGTTTAAGTGTTTATGTAGTTAATAAAGTCTTACTTGTGTCACACTTGACGTTGTTCATTGTTTGCTCATAACTGGAGTCCCTTAATCATGCAAATTTATGCTGCAGGCTCTGTGTAGAATTGTACAGTAAGAAAGTTATTTCCCTTCACCAGGAAATTAACGTTCTTAGAATTGACAGACAGTTGACCCTGAAAGGTCAAGTAAATACTTACAGTGGATCTAAATATTTATAATTAATTATAACTAGTTATGATTCATTATTCATATTTCCCCGTGAGCTGATTCGCTACAGAAGATATTTTGAAGAATGTGGTTAACCAAACAGATGCTGGTCCCCACTGCCTTACACAGTATGAAACAAAACAAACAAACAAACAAAACTATGGAAGTCAATGTTTACTCTAACTTTTTGGCCATATAAATATCACTGACTGCATCGAAATTTCATATTTTTGCTCAGTTATACTTCTATGTCTAAAGGTTCAATAAACTGTTCCAATTATGCCATGCGGTATTCTCCACATATAGCACGTTCTGAGCCCTAAACACATTTTGTCACAAAAGCCGGTATCGTCCACTGTCAAGGTATCGCGAGTTCAAGTTTTAAATTTGAAACGGACAAGCACCCTTGTTGTTTGTGAACACAACCCGATAAGTCCGATTTAGTGAATCAGCACACAGTATTCAGGTCAGGTGACAAGGCTGCTAGTCACTTTCGAAAAGACAAGCTAGCTGAGAGGAGTTTCGTCTAAAGGAATTTCGTCAAAGCTGACTAAAAGTGATCGAGGATGGATAATTTTGATGAACTTGATGAACCCATGATATCTTCTTCGGGACGTAAAAGGAAAATAAAAGCTGAAACCTTTTCCCGAAACCTTGCTAAAGCAGCATGTTACAGTGGTGAGGGAAAAGATCCCTGCATTGCGTATAATCACAACAACAAAGTTTGTCAGGCATCTACATTGTCAGTTGAGGAGATTACGAAGATTAACCGAGTGTTATCTGCTTTTGCCAAAAAAAAGCCTGTTGGAGTTATCATTTGAACTTTGTGTAAGCACGTCATAAATAGAATGAGGCATCAGTTTACTGTCGGGAATTTATCGTGTCCAGTGTAGACAGCATCAGTGATTATAATGGGTTCTATAGTATTTTGTCACGCCGCGCCAAAAAGCAAAAAAAAAAGTTTTTGTAAACAAGGCGTAATCTTTAACAAGCCTTATTTACAAGGAAACAAGACTTGTTTGTAGCTGATAAAATTGTACTGCAAGTGATTAGTAAATGTGACGCAGATTTTTTTGCGGGAATACCACATTTGTTTAGTGAACTCACCCTTAAAGTTCATACAAATTGCTTAAGCAAATGCTAACAGATCTTTTCACAGTAATATACTGAGAAATTTTACAGCAAACCATGTTCGACTCCATTTGAGCAACTTTGTTTCATCAGCATAAACCACAAATCCAGATGGTAGAAAATCTCATTTTCAGCCAGAAAGGTGCCAACAAGAATGAAAAGATGGCAGCTGCGAACAACCACACCAGCAGTCACATCTCACGTTCGTAATTAGAGAAAAAACTATTATTCTCTCTCTCACAAAGACATGAGACAGCTGCATAATCCCGAGGGCACACACTATGGTGCTCTTTAAATAGGTGATTTGCTCATGATTCTAGAGTCAACATCCATGTCTATGCATAGTTAAGCATGTTACATTGCTGCCAAGGGGGTGTAAAGAAATATGGCATTGTGGGCAACGAAATACATTTGATCCGATGTCAACAGTGTTGGGCAAGCTACTCCAAAAATGTAGCAAGTTAAGCCACTAAATACTCTACAGACAAATTCAACAGAGCTAGCCAGTCATGCTACAAGCTACATAAAACATAGTAAAAATATTAAAACATTAAAACACATTTTAATGATAACATATAAAAAACTGTCAGCTATAATTGGATCTAATCAATGTTTCAACATCGCTAAAAAAGGTGCAATAGAAAACAAAATTGTCAGAATAATCATTTTGTAAATAATGTTAGTAAAATTGATAAAAATATAATATGTAAACAAGTGGAATGACAACAATATATATTTCTAATTTCTGGCAATTCTACCAAATGTAGAATTATTGCCATATTCATGTACTGTCTATGACATGGTAAAGCACAAGGTATTTTTGATACTTTGTGTATTTTGCACTGTTAGTGTTTTGATATTCTTCTGGTTGGCCAATGTAGCTCCAGTACAAGCTGCACATGTACGTGTAGAATTTAATAAAGAGCTTCTTCATCTTCACCAAATCATAGGATGCATTTTGCAGATTTAGTTTCATCTGACTGTAAGTAAATATCCAGCTCATCCAGCACTCATTTTGTTCTCTGCATTCTGTAATATCCAGTTACTGTTGTATGAACAGAGAGTGTATTTCAAATGAATCATTTCGTTTTGCTAACCCATTCAACCTGTTTATTGTGAAAAACTGCCATAAATGAGTGCCTCACTCACAAATTAGTTCTGATTCTAAACATCTAAAAATGTCAACGCTACCCTGTTACCTCATCAATGTATTGGTGCTACTACTTCACTAATGTGAAATTTAGATACAATAACAGCTTCACAGTCTGTAGTGACACAACACTGCATGTCAAATCCGTCTTCTCAAAAATATTCATACAATTTTGTTCTAGAAGAACAAAGAGACTATATGCTACACATAATGATAAATATACAGATATACTGCATTTTAAAGAAACAGTTCAATAAACAAGAAGTTAATATTGACTACCATTTTTGGCACAATGTGTCCAGTTACTGTATGCTAAATTGTCTCAGAGAAATATATTGTAGTGTTTTGTTTCTGAATAAATCCATGTTTTTGAACTAATGGGATGATTGAATGATTCAATGACTCACACATTTGTTTTCGTTACTGAACGAATCAGCATTTTTGAACAATTGAACAAAAGTGAAGGATCAGGAAGTAACTTGCAGCCTTTTGATCTGTGTAAGTTACCAGTGATGGTGCTTCCTTCAATGTCATTATATTTACAGATGAAATCACCTTCTAGGCTCTGTAACATAGAGTGTGTCTTTGAATGGATGTGTGCACATACGCTCGGTGTGTTTTTGTGCACTTTTCCATCCATTGACTATGTGTGAGTTTGTGTATTTTCTAAGCCGTGCAGCTTCAAAGCAATAAAGTGAACCTTCAGTTTTGTAACTCTGTGGGTGTCAGCAGGGAAAATCCTGGTATTTCCAATACTGATGTTTGGAGAGAATATAGAAGATTCCCACTGCTACAGCTGTGAGAGGTATTTCTCCTGAGATCTAAAGACAATGACATCACAGAATGCAGCTGTTTAACGGCGCATTTGGGTTGCAAGGATCTGGGTTTGTGTGTGTGTGTGTGTGTGTGTGCATATGCACACACGTGTCTGAACATCTGTGCATCTTTGTGTGTTGTGTTGAGTTTGTATTTGTGCCTACGGAGTAGCTTGTAGAGGGGCTTTTTTAAACAGGTGTGCTGCTTAAAAGAAATATTTTGGGTTCAGTACAAATTAAGCTCAATCAACACACTTATGGTCTAATGTTGATTACCACAAGTATTAATTTCATGTCACCCCAACTTTTCTTTTTAAAAAAAAGGCTAAATTCTTATAGTGAAAGTTAACGGTGCCAATCCGTAAACAATATGCATGTTCACATGATTGAGTGTGAATAAAATTACTTTTATCCGATTAGCTCAAATAATACACAAGTTTTAACTAAAAATGAACATACCCGACCATTTAAAAGTCTGGGGACAGTAAACATTTTTTAAAAGAAGACTCTTATGCTCACCAAGGCTGCAAAATCAATATTTTTACCATTTAAAATAAATGTTTTCTATTAAAAATATTTGAAAATGTAATTTATTCCTGTCATGGCAAAGCTGAAATTTCAGCATCATTACTCCAGTCTTCAGTGTCACATGATCCTTCAGAAATCAATCTAATATGCTGATTTTGTGCTCAAGAAACATTTCTTATTGTTATTAATGTTGAGAAAGCAGTTGTGCTTCTTAACATGTTTGTGGAACTCTGATACATTTTTTCCCCCCAGATTTCTTTAATGAATAACAAAATAAATAGCTTTACTGTCACTCTTGTTCAAATGAATGAATCCTTGCGGAATAAAAGAATAACTTCAAAATAATAAAAAAAAATCTTACTGACCCCAAACTTTTGAACAGCAGTGTATGTGTAGGTGTAAGTCTCATATTTTCTTTTAAATCCTTACTTAACTTGTTTTGAACCCAAGATATTCCTTTAACCTTGCCAACATCATTCACAAAATCATATATACAAAATCAAATATACTGTACATGAAGAGATACAAAAAGCTCCACACCAGCAGTAAAGCCATCTGCGGTCTACTGGATCCAACAGTACAGCCAAAACCACAGGTATATTATTTAATGACTCTATTAAGATTAATTATGTGGTAGAACCTCAAAAGACGCTCAAAACTTCTTAAACTGTCAGAGGCACGGCCTAGCAATATAATTCTGTCTGCTAAGCTTGTCTCTATAATTGAAGGAAAAAATAAATACATAAAATATTAAAAGAAAATGCAGAATTCAAAAAGCGATGTCTGGATTTTCTGAATGTGAACTAACACTGTACTTCACAGCATTGATACAATAAAAACACTCTGCTGTACATGACCTTGGCGATAATTAGTTTTTACAGCTCCAATGTCATTTGCATTGTCAAGCATTCCTGCAGAATCCCAACTCTATGACAAGAACATTACCCATCCCAGCAACCAGACTCAAGGCTTACCAAGTGACCTTAAATACATTCAGACATCCATTTACCTTTCATCAATAGATTCATTTGATAAATTAAAGCCATTCGGAAACATGATTCTGGCTCTTTTGTCAGTTCTTGGTATAGACTTCAAGTGCTTAATTAAATCCGTCTTGCAGTTATATGTAACCAGCAAAGCAAAATGTTACAGGGTAATTTAAAATCCTGACTTTACTAGCGCAAGTGCAGTAATGACTCAGTGAGTGAAGCACAAATGGATTTATTTGTGCTATTTAGTGAATTATCAAATCCAGCACAATGGCCATTGGACATTATGGACTTTTCATTCACATTCAGGTCTCATACCTCACCTCCAAATTATCTGTTGTAAACAGCATTCATGATTTGAATAAATAAATAAACCAAATATCAGCCAAGGGTCTGGTAATGTTTACTTTTTTTTTTATATGAAACAGCTGCATTTGGTGATAATGAATATTGTACACACTTGCAGAATTCAAAATTAAGCCACTGGTAGCCAGGGATGAAATTTAAATAGTCCTTTTGCAATTTTTTACCCACCAACGGCCAAGCTCTTTATCAGCGCAAAAGTGCTGAAGCCTGTGCCACCATACGTCTTTTTAGTTACAGACCACAACAGTTCAGTGAAATTCAGTGAGCTTGTTGCAGGCCTGTGGAAAATTTATAGTCTGAAGAGGACAATTTAGAGTCCGAGCACTTGCAGAAGATATTTTTTTGATAATCATATTTGCATTCCTGGCCAACGTCCAAGGAACTTCAGCAAGCTTTGGGAATATAGGAAGACACAGACCTTGAATCCATTTTTTTTTCAACTCTTTTTCTGCTTCTGCAGGTGAGGCTTCACCTCTTCTCGACATGCATTTCGTTGTCCTTCAGCATTTTTACTTTTCAAATAGGTTTGTGTTTGTACGAATGCAGGTATGAACGTATAAATAAAACTACAAAGATTCTTTAGAAGAGCTAATCAATGCTATAAGTGAGTGACCATGTTGAACTGGCAGCACAGTGGAAATTTATATTGATTTTTCCTCGCCTTACTCCAGTCGCCATAGCAGCTCCAAGAAGCGCCTACAAGTTTGAGCTGATATTCATAATTTACAAGAGATGCCTCCCCGTTATAGACAATATAAACAACTTAATAACAAAAGAAATCAATGAAAGGACAGACGCAGAAATGGATAGTTCAGTCTGTTCCCAACTGTGATTGTAGACAATGGTTTTGAAAGAATCGATAGTCAAATACTTGGGGTTTATATTATAAAGTGCACAATATTTCCATTACTTTCATTCTCTTCTTCATAGTCTGATTCATTAATCTGCCATTTCACTGGCCTGGAAAGTGTATTTCATAATTGTACAGAAGTTGTTTTCAAAAAGTGTGCCTCAAAGCAAACTTCGAGGAACAGTTCAAGGAAGTCGCCTCATTCTGTCACATTTACACATATTGAACGTGAATGAGGATCAAAAGTCAGTCTATAAATGTCATATAGATGGTAAAAATGGTGAATCGGTATCATTTGATGCAGGTTCTTGCCTGCCTTATTGTATTGACAACAGAGATATCAAGGCCGCCATACTGGATTTGACAGGTACAGGTACATTATTCCATTTTCATTGAATAATGGCTTAATTTAGGTACTTTTTTCATACAAATCTATCATATGGCCAGTTTTGTTGTTGTTAAGGGAAACTAAAATTATTAAAAATAATCTCATTAATGTAAATAAAGCCAAAATAAAATGTAAATATAAGATGAAAAACTAAACTAAAATAAACTAACAAACAATCATAAATAAAATAAGTATGGCTGGGTTTGACACAAATTTCATGATTCAATTCAATTCTCATTCACAAGCTTGCGATTCAATTCGATTACCAATTCAATTTGATTCGATTCCATATCGATTATTTTGGATATATATCAGGTACAGTACATATGCTGTAAAATATACATGAGTCAGTTGGTACTACATTACTATAATATATAATGTTAAAAATAATAAAGTTACAATTACATAATAATATTTCTACTTCAATTCGTTTTATTTTTTTATAGGCTATAAACGGTGGCTGTCATAAACTTGATGGATTAATTCAAACATAAATTAAACATTGAAGAACAGTCAAATTTATAATGAATATGTTATATGATGCATATATTTTGCAAAATGCCCCTATCTACAGTTTATTTTTCTATCTGACTAATGAGTTTATGGTCACCGGATATGTTTTTCTGAGGTAAATGTGACGTTACGTGACATTGTTTACAAGACATTATATTGACGTCTTTGCGTGGAGGAAACACTGATTGAGCAATTACATTACAGACAGAATACGGATTGTAAAGTTGTACTCTTTCTTTTAACTTACCTTCGGATGTTTAGTCATGTTTATTTTGTGCTGAAACTGGTATTAATGTGGAGGAGATAATCAGTTCACGTGTGCCTCGCGCCTGCGCTCATCTGCAGACAGAATACGGATTGTAAAGTTGTACTCTTTCTTTTAACTTACCTTCGGATGTTTAGTCATGTTTATTTTGTGCTGAAACTGGTATTAATGTGGAGGAGATAATCAGTTCACGTGTGCCTCGCGCCTGCGCTCATCTGTTGAACTGAGGCGCTACAGCGCGATCTATCACTCCACATTAAACAGCACCAAAATGGCATTTATTGTTTGAATACTGCAATACAATGGACAGAATTTGAAATCTGAGACTTTGTTTCATATTAAAAGTACCAAAGCACAATGCGTATAGTGCCCTTCAGTGTTCCGTCCATTAACTGAAAACAGGTTAGACTAATCGATTCTTGGGATTTAAGAATCGATATTGTTCCAAAAAAATGCGAATCGATTACTATCGAGATATCGATATTTTTTACCCAGCCCTAAAAATAAGAAAGTACCAAAACTAAAACTGAAATACAAATAAATCTAAATAAAAATACTTAAAAACTAATAAAAATGATGAAACTAAAGCACGTAACAAAATTAATAAAACCTCAACTAAAATTAATATGAAATCTAACAACATAAAAATAAAAGATATATACATTTAAATATTAATAAATACTATAGCAATATAAAAATATTACTGAAATTACATTGTATATGGCTTCAGATGCACACAAATTGTGACTTTTTTTCTTTGAAATTTGTATAATATTTTAATGTGCTTTTTAGTCATTTTGGACTTTGAGGGCCAATTTTACAAAATGTAAAAGAGCAGCCAAGTCTTTAAAAAGTCGCCTAAAGAAAGTTAAATAGGTTTAAAATGACATGAGGGCGAGTAAATAATTACAGTATTTTCATTTCTGGATAAACTACAGTATCTCTTTTAACAGAACATCATATACATGACAATATCACCTACAATGATACCAGGTTTCATAAAGATTAGGAAAACGGAGTGAGATACTAAAAGACTAATCCTCTCTTCCAAACACCAAAGTTTCCTCTCTTCTCTCTCTGTCCCTCTCTCTTCCAACTCCTTAATGAGTCAACAGATTGACAGCTGGATTACTGGGCCAGTTTGTAATCCTTTAATTTCTCCATTTAAGATAATCACTCACTGAATGGAGGGATGCTTCCACTAAATGTGGCCCTTGTCAATCAATTCAAAATGCTGCAAACACCGAATGTAACCCCAAAGAACCAATCAAATGACAAACTGTCAGGCTTGAGAAGAGTCTGCGTGCCCGTGTTTGTGTATGTGATTCAAATTCAAGACGTCAGCCAAATATTCTCAGCAACACCTTTTCTGTTTGTCCGTGTGTATTTATGTCTCCTTGTGAGTCCTGCATTTATATAAGCAAACAGACTAAATGCATGTCTGACAGTCCGTGACCACAGCTCTCTCAACAGAATCTCTTTAAGACAGCCTGAGGTCTTGAAGTGAAGCTGTCTGCAAGCCTCAAAAAAAGGAAGAGAGGGAGAGAGAGAGAGATTCTCTCTCTGTCCCTCTCTCTTCCAACTCCTTAATGAGTCAACAGATTGACAGCTGGATTACTGGGCCAGTTTGTAATCCTTTAATTTCTCCATTTAAGATAATCACTCACTGAATGGAGGGATGCTTCCACTAAATGTGGCCCTTGTCAATCAATTCAAAATGCTGCCGTAACCCCAAAGAACCAATCAAATGACAAACTGTCAGGCTTGAGAAGAGTCTGCGTGCCCGTGTTTGTGTATGTGATTCAAATTCAAGACGTCAGCCAAATATTCTCAGCAACACCTTTTCTGTTTGTCCGTGTGTATTTATGTCTCCTTGTGAGTCCTGCATTTATATAAGCAAACAGACTAAATGCATGTCTGACAGTCCGTGACCACAGCCCTCTCAACAGAATCTCTTTAAGACAGCCTGAGGTCTTGAAGTGAAGCTGTCTGCAAGCCTCAAAAAAAGGAAGAGAGGGAGAGAGAGAGAGAGAGAGAGGCGCACAGATAAGGATAAACTAAGGCTGCATCTTATGAATACAATTAGCATTCCTCACCTCCTTTTTCACATGCTCCCTTCTTCATCCCCCCCGGCCCTTCTGCGATCTCCAACACCGGGAAAAAGCGCTACACCTAACCTCTTTCCTATTACCTTCTTCGACTCGGTTTAGATTGGTGCCAAACCTTGAGATTCTCTGGGCTGAATCATGTTCGCTTTCCCGGTGGCGTTTTAGTATTTGCTCCTTAAAATAAACCCACCATGTCAAAGGAAGAAGTAATTAAAACAGAACCTAAGGGCATGATGAGGAAATAAAGACACCGCTAGGTCAGAGTCATGAAACTCGTAATGGCCCGCTGAGAACACACATACATACGTACATTTAGAAAAAGTGAGAGAGTTTGTTTAGTTCCACATTCATGATGTGTAAAAACAGGTATTTTGTTATACATATATTATATACCATAAGATAAATACTCTTAAACTATCAGTACACCCAAACAAAAGGAAAATTATGATGAAAAGTAAAATAAAATTAAAAATAATTTTAGTTGACTTAAATAAATCTGAAATAAAATATAAATATTACATGAAAAACTTAAATTAAATGAAAATGAGAATTGTTGCCGTAGCAACGAACTGAGATCAAATAAAATAAGGTTAAGATTACTTACTAAATTACTAAACTGAAATAAAAAGTCAAATACTACTAATAAAAAACTACTAAATACTACTAAAACACCTAAAATTATTGAAATTAAAATAATAAATATGATACAGTAATAGTATATAAATAATGCTCAAATATCACTGCATATGGCTTCAGATGCACACAAGTTTCATGGACTGTTTTTGTGGACAATGATAGCACTTTTTATTTTAAGAAAAAGAGCAGCCAGTTTCACTCTATTTTACTCTGTGGAACAAAAGAAGAGATATTTTGAGGAATGTGTGAGTCATTTTTCCCCACACAATAATGAATGGGAACTGGAACACAAAAGCACCATAAAAACAGTCCATAAGACTTGACCATTGCCCTAGCTGTCCTTGCCCTAGATGTTCCTAAGAGAAGCACCAATGCCAATTTGAAAATTAATCGTTCTTTTGAGTTAAATGTGTTCAATGAATCTGAAGGAATGAGTCTGAAAATTTGATCACAAGTAAACTATGTCCTTGTATTTTGTTCTAGCCATTCTTTGATAGTCTGATCACATAGAAATGTTTTATAGATAAAAGTTGTGCTTTTGGATTGTCGTGTCCTTGCGTATGTGTCATATTTTTCACCCTTATATATAATGAAATTACATTTCTATTAAAAAAAGAACTATTCACGTTAATATTCTTAATAATGAATGAATCAACATAATTATTTTTTCAATAGCAGTGTGATCAAGGCCTTCTATCAGAATCACAGCCCTCTTCTGCCACATTGGTCTCAGGTTAACAACCTCAAGCACCAAAGCATCTGAATATGTTAGATCAGAATGTAACTAAGTGACGGGGCCAATGCAAAAGTAGAAATGCCTTGCTGGCTAATAGTACACATGCAGCCAGCAGTGAAAAGTCTGCCTTTAAGATGAAAATCCAATCTGATTTACATTCAAATAGACAGTGAACCATGGTGTCATAAGAAAACTTAATAAAGAACTGTTAGGTGAGTGGTAGAAATAGAGCATGAGAGAGGGATGGGAAGGAAAATAAAGATAGAAGGAAATCAAGATTTATCCCTTTAATATTGACTGATATATTGTACTCACTATGTACAGTGTGGAAAACTAGATGGAAATGTGACGGAAAAATAAATCAGGCATGAAACAAATCAAGTCTGTATGGTACACTCCTGAATGCTTGGTCCACTTGAGCTGAGTAGCAGACCTTGCTGGTTTCTGTTCAATAACAGCAGATAATGCAAGAAATATCATCCTAGAGAACAGCATAAATCATGTTATCTTCAGCGATATAAAATGTAAGCATCATTGAGCAATACAAAACAAATAGAACATTTTTGTTTCAATTGCTGATAGCGCTGTTTATTATGAAATCAAAAGCTGTAAGTTTGTAAGCTGCTATTTCACAATACATGCATGAAATTGAAAACTCTGCTTTCTGCTTTATAATATTATACATCATTTTCATTTATATATTTATTATTTTTTTTAAAACAACAATAATAATTTATACTTTTTAGCAGTAATTTAATTTTTATCTGCTGTTTAGACTGATTTTAATATAGCACATTCAATCAGAATTCAGTTGAAACTTTCCGTTTTATAAAAACAACTCTTAACCTTGTTGTGTTTGTGACTGCAAAGCTCCACACAGGGCTCAAGCAGTACCATAATGAGCTTTTGTGAATGTCTGTATCCATGAGAGGTTCCACAGCACAGTGTAAGTATGGAGAGCAATGTGTTTGCTTGATAATGAGGCAAACTTCAAGACATGACTGGAAAGCAGAGAGAGAGCCAGGGAGTCCATGCGACAAGCATCTCCATCTCACAGGTGGAGTCCTAGTTCTGGTTTTATTGTAAAACTGCCTTAAGATGTCTGTGCGTTTGGATTTAATGAATGTCCTTGTGGGAGAGGCATATTTTTTAAAGTGAAAGGATATCTGAAGTGGGGACTTGCTATATTTTATTGATGATAAAAATGTGGTGTATGCGGAGAATATCTAAGAAATCCAAGCAGGCACTATATGTTGTGGCACTGCAAATGTCACAAATCTGCCAGAGAAGTCAAATGACTCTGACTATGCATAAGCACTAGTAATTAAGATGATTAATGGCCGCCTCTGAACTAACGGCAAAGGCGACTGACTTCCGTTTCCCACCAGCACTGTTTCGGATATTAAAGGGTTATGCACTGAAGTTCATCGCTCATGTTCTCTTGAACAGATTCTGACAGCATCCTTTCAGACCACCATTTAGGGGTAAGTGCAACTCAAATCAGATTGTTCTTTTGTGTGCGAGAGTGTACCTGTCCTCCCCCCATCTCCATCTCGCTGTCTTTAGCTTCAAAGTGCCTGATCCTGCTCTTAGGCCAAGATGATGGTTTACACTACAATGTGCAATCAGTGGAATACCCGTTTTCATGGTTTATCTCTCCCAGGTGGGGTCCTGCTCTGAAAAATGCCAGTGCTCAAATGCTCCATTCGTCTTCATGGACAATATACTCTCATATAAAGGGTTTGTATGTAGTATATGAATCCTTCTTTTTTTCTTCTTCTAAATCTATACTGATCTGATCGCATGAACATTACTGTTCTAATGTTTGAGGTCAGTAAGGTTTTTTTTAATACTTTTATTTGGAAAGGATTTCATTGACTATAAAGATATTTATAATGTTAATAAAGAATTCTGTAATTGTAAATAAATGCTGTTTTCCCTGAACTTTCTATTTATCAAAGAATGCTTAAAAAAAATCACAGTTTACACAAAACAGTTATTTTAAATTGTAATAATATTTCACAACATAACTGTTTAACTGTATTTTTGATATATTAAAAAATGCATCCTTGGTGAGCATAAGAGACTTCTTTAAAAAACATTTAAAAATCTTACCAACCCCAAACTTTTGAACTGTAGTAACACCCAAAAAGGGTCAAAAGGATTTTTTAAAAAAAATTCTAATTCAAAATTTCTAATCGATTTTGTTTTGTTAAGTAAAATAAATATCAGCTAAACATTGCTGTAAAGTTACAAAAAAGACAAAATAATATAGAACAATATAAAACAAATATAGTCATATATTGTAGCTAAAGTATGAACATTGCACAATATACAAAATATGCATATATACTCTAAGTATACATATAACTTGTATATACAGATACATTTAAATTTCTGTATTTCTTAATATTTGGCTTGGTTTTATTTAATTTTTTTGCTATTGCTTTATTGACAACTCTGACCCTTTACAATAAGGCCCTAATTAGTAAACGTTAGTTAATGTACTGACTAACTATAATAAAAAAACTGTTAGTTCATGTTAGCTCATGTTGGCTAACAGTTCGTTCATGTTAGTTAAATAATAAATACATATAGAGCTGTTCATGTTAGCTCGTGTCCATTAAATAATATATACAGATACAACTTTTGATTTAAATAATGTATTAGTAAATGCTGAATTTAACATTAACTAAGATAAATAAATGAAACATTTACAAAACATTTTCACTTTAAGTTCATGTTAATTAATGTAGTTAACTAATGGAACCTAATTGTAAAGTGTTACCATGACAGCAGCACGTGGGCTTCCACTGGTTCATGACTTTTGCACACAGAATCAATGTCACAAACTTGCACAAACCTCACACATTCTTATTTTTAAAGACTGTATGTAAGACTGTATGTAACACTCCTTCGTTCCTTTAAATCTCATATTTTCAGTGTGGTCTCAAACACTTAGACCCCACCGTACATGTCACGCAAGATGGGCCCTTTATGCATGAGTTTATACGACTATAAATGGTTGCATAAACGCCTGAAGACATGACATAACACAATAAAACCTCATAAAATATAATTTTCTCCTGAGCTAGACTGCCTACCGCAATAACGAGCCATGCTAAATGATCGCATCATCAGTCAACGTTACACGCGATTCGAAACTTCCCATTTAGAATCTGGAATCCAATCTTGTAAAACACAAATGCTTACCATACCTATTTACCGTGGCCTTTCATATGCTCCTGGGGCCAGCTGAATACGTGACAACCCTGGCATTTATTTTGTCAACATAAATGATGAATCTTTTCACATGCTGAGTGAAGATGAATCACGTCTAGTGAGGCAGAGTGCCTGAAGGGACTCACGCTGTCTGTTTTTACTGTGTAAAGGTATTAGAAATGTTGGATGGTTGAATTATAACCACTCCAGTCGACTTCATTCGAGGGCCGTGTCTTTAATAGGCTCGTTATCCATAGAAGTACAATAAAAGTGATCATGAGGATTAGAGGATAATAGGTATAAATGCACTGCTGTTGTCATAATATCCAAACTTTGCTATAATTAAAAGCCCAGTGCGAACAAACACCATTGTAAATGAATAAAAAATAAACACAATTAAACGGAATCAGCAAATTGCATCGCAAGCAGCTGTGAGACCAGCGGACAGCTGGCAGACACCCCGACTGCTCTGACCATGAAAGAGTAGTCGTATCTGATTCTGTTTGGATAGCCAGGCTTTAAAGACCAATGCTAAGCAGTACCTAGAGAACTGAGTTGTCCAGTGCACCACAGCCATATTAAACAGTTATGGAAGCAACTCAAGCGGAACTTTCTACTCTCGATTCCTCAGCCGAGTTCAACTCTTAGACCACTCCTGAGAATTCCCATCTCAGCATTAGCATTCTCAAGGTGTCAGGCCAATGTTTACAGTCTTAGCTAAATTGACGCTGGATTTTCTCGACTTGATGCTTGCTGGCCCTACCGAGCGCACCAGCTCACCCATTACTCTCCCCTTTGACGGTTCTGGGTTACACAAGGCTGTTATCATTAATGTCCCTGTGAGGCGACCCCACTCCCCGATTACTATGGTTCCTCCGAACACATCACCCTTCCACCAGGCCGGTGACTGTACATTAATCACTCTCTATAAGGGCTCATACTGCAGCCTGACGATATACACCCAAGTGCCAAGTTGTGCTGGGGTAAGCATGTTTTTAAAATGAAGAGTGCTCTATTGGATATTGAAGGAATGGTTGCCGCCTGAACGCTGGTGGATATTGTGGGCACAGGCTTGAGAGCCGATCGCAGCAAAATGCTCATATCTAAATCCGCGAGTAAACAAAATGATTGACTCATGCGCAAGCACTTGGACACGCACGCCAACACTCCACCGACTTGCTGTGTAACAAGCACATCTGTCATGTCAATGACTGACAATGTTCCCTCAACACCTCTACAGGCTGGAATCAAAACAAACAGATCTTAGACGTACAGTATACGAGGAACATTTCTAAAAGTATTGAGAATAAAATATAAATGATAAAAACAGATCGTGCAATTACTGCGAAGATTCGATTTTGTGTTCCCGCCTCAGCGCAAAAGTTGCAGCCAGAATGAGAACAACAAATAAATCTTCCTCTACACAACCACGTTCATGTGAATAAAACCATTGATTAGTCTGATAACAGTTATAGTCAATCAAAGTTTGAATGCAGTGGGGGGAAAAAAATGGTAATTGATCGAATCAATGTGCCATTTTCTTGTATGATTTGTTTCTGCAAGTCCAATTTCCCCCCCGACATCCTTTCTCTTACCGTAACAGCAAAACAAATTCCATAGATAAAGCATATCCCCGCATAACATGTGCATACACACACACACACACACACACGTACAATGGCAATGAAAAGCGACAGAATAAAGGGACGGCTGAAATCTTGCTGAAAAGAAGTGGGAAAGAATAGAGGAACTGTATTAGACGCAGGACAGAGGGGGAGTGGGGAAAAATAGCAAAAGCTTAAAGCGGCAAAAACACCCAGCGGGAGCCGAACAGAAAATTTAAATGAGACTTCTGTAGCCAGCCGGGCCACTGAACTATCCATTAAATTCAGATTATGGGTTTCTTTCCATTTTTTATTTATTTATGTTTTTAATCATCCAGCCAAGGTTTGTCTGATAGTCAAACTAAAGCTGAATAATATGCATATTGATTGTGATCAGTAGGAGACATGGGCTTTGTGCATTTTATTAATGCAGACATGTGCCAACTGTAGCTCTCAACGATTAGGAACGCATATACATTACAACACCCACCTAGATGAGAGCATCATTTTTGGCACAGCATGGATGCGTTTCTTTAAATGCATCACCTGACATTTTGCCGACCTTGAAAATTGCATTTGAAAAGCATTGTGTTTTTTAAACGTGTTCTAATTGCATTACTGGTCCTGTGTGTACTATCAACATTCAGCACGCTGGCATATCTGCATCTCCGCTCTTCCGTTCTAAACCATTTATTTGTGCTTGTTATTCCGCACTGTGCTTATTTTGAAGCCGGATGAAACTGGTTTTAGATCACTGTTATCACCTTTTGAGGAATCATACAACTAATATAAAATTACTGCATAGGTACTGAAGAATATTCAACAAGATCTCCTGATTATTTGGGAATTATTGTCTATAATTATGCAATAATAAAGCTAGAATAATTTTTTACATATTAAATTTAGCCAACACACAGAAAGAGGGAGAGAAAGTGATGCACAAGTATTTACATTCACACCCACAGACCTGTTGCTAAAGCTCCACTGAGATTAACACACATACATTTAAACCTGCGCCGAATCGCGCAATGCACTGCAAGCTCTTACCTTTGTGAATGTTCAGGCCTTGCAGCACACCCCTGGGGACAAATACGGTGTAGAAACTCTGGGAGAAACCTGGTGTGCATGGAGCGTTTCCGTGACTCCCCTGAGAAAGACAGACATTATTGGCTATGAAGACACAGGAGAGAAGAAGTGGTTAGGCAAATTGATTTGTGACCACAGGGTTGTGGTTCTTATTCAAGGTTATCGAAACCGATATAAATACCTTCAGGAGGCAAACTCACAGAGTAGGGATGCAGTCGTTTTACTGTTAGAGAAGAATCGTTGTTCTATAGACAAGTTTAAGCCTTTTTTTGGTCTAATGTACCCTCCACTTTGCCTTTAGAAAGGCTCAAGCAACCTAATCAACAGTAAACTAGAAATGTGTTTCTTTAAACTGGATACAATTGAGCTTTTATTATTTATATTATTAAAACTTCACTTTTAATAAATTGGATCATAATCACTTTTAGTCAGTCAATAAAAGTAATTGAAAATAAAATAAAATAAAATTGGGAATAATACAATAAATGGAAGAAAACATTATGTTATGAATATCATCCGTACAAAACTAGCACAATTGTTTGGGTTTTGGTTTAAACCAAAAATGTGTTCCTTTTTAATGGATATAATTTATCTTTAATAGTAATAATATTAATAAGTCAGTTTTCATAAATGATATAATAATCACTATAGTCTGTCAATATCAGTAATTAATATCAGTAAAATCAATAAAATCAAATAAAATATGAAAAAAAAACAGTTCTAACAAAGCAATATCTCAATCTCTTCAAGCACCCCCTGTTACCTGCTTAAATACCCTCTGGAGTGTGCACATACCCCTCGTTGCATATTACTGCTATAGTCCTGTACAGTGTTTGCATATTCAATGCCTCCATGAAAATAAACACATTCATAATCAAAAACGGCAAATCTCTTAATTCGCATTCAGAGGTCTGCATTCCCTAATGGTGGTTTTAAAGAAATTTACACGAGTGAAAACATCAAGAGCTTCTCTAAATTTTAACAAGAGCTAAACGAGCCTGTTTGATGATTAAAACAAACCGAGGGAGAAAATGGGGATGCGATGGAAGACAGGAAGTGCAGAGTAAAGAATGTTGTGCTGGAGTTCTGCCATGTAAATCAGTAGAGAGACTGTGCCCATTACAGTGGCATCTATTTTAGGATAGTGACCTAGTGTGCGTGTGTGTGTGTGTGAGAGAGAGAGAGAGAGAGAGAGAGAGAGAGAGAGAGAGATAGAGAGAGAGAGAGTGTATGTGTATGCATCAATGGATAGTGCTCACCACTGAGATTTAGCATAATTAGAAGGTGGGTCATATTCAGGTTATCTCGGTCTCAGTATGGTGGGCTTTTCTAAAACGATTCAGGGTTCAAGCTCAGGCCTCGGCTGTGTCTACACTGAACGAGAAGTTGCCTTTAGGGGTCTCTCTCTCTCTCTCTCTCCCTATATTTTTCCATTCTAAAACAGACAATTATGAACCTGAAAAATCAAGACAACAAAGAGCCGATGCACTAAGCTCTTTCATATATCCACGGAGGAACAGTCAGTGTCAAAGCTTCCCTACAGATCACATTAGTCAACGGGCTGTGAGATGGGTACTTTCTAAAGCAGCGCTGCCTCTGCCCACCATGTGAATACAGCTCTATAGCTACATTTCACCCCCCAGCTGGATACAGATTTTATTCTGAATGAGTCATCAAAGAGAATGTCAATATCTGCCACATTCAACAGCAGCGTGTCTTATATCCACAACTTATATTTACTCAACACCCAGCATCTTCTAGATTTCGTTTAATGTTATACGTGCGTTTTTCTTCTTCCACTAAATCCTATTTCCTAACCATAAGTCATCACTAACCAAGTTCTCTAGTATCCTACAAGTTCCTGATGTTCCTATTGAATGAATCTTCTATAATGAATCTTCAATAACATGAATATTAATATGAATACAAATAATTTGCATATTCCTCCAGTAAGGACAGAGCAGCACTATTACTCGCAGACACCACAGGCATCGCCGCATCCTCTGCAATGTGTGCTAAAAGTGCAGCTGCAAGCCACTGCAGCTACCTGATAGACGACCAGTGTTCAGCAAACTGATTTACTTCTTCGAATGTTATTTAAAATAAAAAAAATCGACTGTTACAGAAGTGCTACGAAAGCAATTCTGGATTTCCAAACAGACAAAGTAAACGCTCGATGCACCACTATTCTTCTAGTAAGTGAGGACATAAATCGCACAAATACAAGCGCACTGTTCCATACGGTCAGTCTACGGGTGTTTAAATTCAAGTACTATTACTTACAGAATGTTTGTAGATAAAACATTTAGTCTTACCAAAGAGGTGCCCACAACTAAGGCACACGCCACAAGAATCGCGCAGCCGGTTTTCATTTTGGCCACCAGCAGAGGAGGCAGATGTTTGTTATTCACAAACGTGGAGATAATTCCTGCGAGACGTGCTGTCGGTTGCAGCGTTCCGCTGAGCGATGCGAGAGAATATTGCCCCGGTCGGTCTCGCACCCTACTGCAGGTGGACAGGCGCTGTTCAGCTCAGCACCACGGCTCCGCTGGCGGCGTCACAACCGCTACAACTCCTCCTACCGCAGTGCACTACTTAAAGACACACACGGAGACGCACTACAGCACGCCTGACAGTTAAACCGGCACGTATTGTGTACATTCTGCTTATCTGCTTTAGATTAAAATAGCCTGCCGCTGCAGTCAGGTGGCGAATTTTGGAGGAGGGGGTTTATAGGGGGGTCTGACCACCTTATTTAAGGGTTGGGGGGTCTTAAAGACGCGTAGCTATTCTTTGTTGCGTATCATTTTGATATTTTAGCAGCAAAAGTTAGGTTACAAGCTTCCGCTAACTAGCCTATTAGTTAGTTAGTTAGTTAGTTCGCCTGAGGAGTAACCATAGCAACAGTTCGCTGCTCGAGCGCTTTGCGTGAGGAAAACTCGGACAAATCATCTAGAAACAATAAATAAATAAATAAAAAAACACTAATTATTTATCACTTTATTATAGATCATCGCAATTATACCACAAAATGTTGGTGATTTGTTAAATTTGTTTTTAAAATCGTTCAAATACTACAAGCCTGCCGCTGCAGTCAGGTGGCGAATTTTGGAGGAGGGGGTTTATAGGGGGGTCTGACCACCTTATTTAAGGTTTGGGGGGTCTTAAAGACGCGTAGCTATTCTTTGTTGCGTATCATTTTGATATTTTAGCAGCAAAAGTTAGGTTACAAGCTTCCGCTAACTAGCCTATTAGTTAGTTAGTTCGCCTGAAGAGTAACCATAGCAACAGTTCGCTGCTCGAGCGCTTTGCGTGAGGAAAACTCGGACAAATCATCTAGAAACAATAAATAAATAAATAAAAAACACTGTAATTATTTATCACTTTATTATAGATCATCGCAATTATACCACAAAATGTTGGTGATTTGTTAAATTTGTTTTTAAAATCGTTCAAATACTACAAAAAAATTCTAAAGAGTATTTGTTAAAAGTGATCAAAAGTTATTGCATTGTGGAATCTGGCTTATGCCATAGTATGATAATTAATAAATACATCCGCCCTTACGATGTCAGGCAATCAAAACATCTTCAGAATGTTTGGGCAATCAATTATTAAACTAACATGTGACACTAGCAACAACTTTTCTCGTTTGGAAATTTACCATGGCAAAAATTACTAGAAACAAAAATTATAATTAGCTATGTTGGGTGTAATGCATTAAGAAGTAATAATTGCTGTAATTTATTTACTTTTTCCTTGAAAAAGTAAAGTACGGGATTACTCTCAATTTTTCTGTAATTTAATTAGTTACCTCTGATGTAACTGCATACTGCATAGAACAATTATGTACTAAACAATTGTGAATTTAACATCAACATTTGACATCTAATGTTAACATGTTTTTAATGTTACTTTGTCCCTTTAAATAATGTATGCAATTTTATATTATTTATTTAAAAGAATTAAAAGAGCAGTTTCAGTTCAACTGGTTGTGGTTAATATCATATTTAGAAAGTATTAGTAATAAGTAACGTAATACTTTTTAGAGAGAGTAATGAGTACAATAATCTGATTACACTGTCAAAAGCAATCAATTATTAAACTAACATGTGACACTAGCAACAACTTTTCTCGTTTGGAAATTTACCATGGCAAAAATTACTAGAAAAAAAAAAAGATAATTAGCTATGTTGGGTGTAATGCATTAAGAAGTAATAATTGCTGTAATTTATTTACTTTTTCCTTGAAAAAGTAAAGTACGGGATTACTCTCAATTTTTCTGTAATTTAATTAGTTACCTCTGATGTAACTGCATACAACAATTCTGTACTAAACAATTGTGAATTTAACATCAAAATTTGACATCTAATGTTAAAATGTTTTTAATGTTACTTTGTCCCTTTAAATAATGTATTGCAATTTTATATTATTTATTTAAAAGAATTAAAGGAGCAGTTTCAGTTCAACTGGTTGTGGTTAATATCATATTTAGAAAGTATTAGTAATAAGTAACGTAATACTTTTTAGAGAGAGTAATGAGTACAATAATCTGATTACACTGTCAAAGATGTAATTAGTAGCACGTAATCATTACTTTTTTAGAGTAACTTACCCAACAATGATAATTAGCCACCGTTATGAAAAAATAGATTAAACAAAATGAAAGAAAGATTCTAAAAGCTACTCACACAGTTAGAGGATCTGCCATTTGCGATATAATTAAAGTGGAGTTGCAGCAATATTTTTTGTTTGTGGTAACTAAGATTAGAGGAGACCAGGGAGTGTTGAAACCCCATCAGTTGAAGAGTGAAATCATACATTACCAACATTTTACTGGGATGACACTCTATATAAAAAATACAAAGGATTTACAGGGCAAACAACAAATGATTATTAAATAAAATTTCGAGACACAAACCACTGCAAAAAAGTACTGAGTTACAGACGTTTAAACACTCTCCAGTCTTATAATGGTGCTTCTGACCAGAAGTGTAAACTCTTAACTGGCTCTTTCCATGAATAAGATAGGCTGTCCGTAGGCAAAAACTGATCAGGGTTGGAGCTAAACTCTGCAGCGCATTGGACCTCCAGGGTAAGATTTGAGGAACCCTGCCCTACACCATAGGCGTAGCTTGACATTTGAGTTTGGGGAGGCCAAACCGAACCAGTGGATTTGGTCAGACGTACTTTTAAACACATTTTAGTTTTGCTATAGTAAATCTACATATTCACATTCACATAGAGCTGTGGCAAGTGCGTGAGGTTGTCATGGTAACCACATACATTGCCCACGAATTACAGCTGCGCTTCTATTTTGTCACACTAAACTTAGCAATAAACACGTTTAAAATGCACAATAAACATGTCTGTCAAAACGATCTCAAATTAGGTTTTTATTAAGCACATCAAGGAGTGAATTACTCATCCACTGTTTTTAAAACAGACATTCGTTGGGCTTGATTCAAGTTAACGCACAATGAGGCGCACACTTTTTATTTAGTCTTATTGAATAGACGATAAACAGTTTATATTCTAAAATCTATTTAAAGGTTGTGTTCTGTGAAAATTAAATAACATTTGGATGTAAATGGTCGGCATATAAGTAAACCGGCTGCCTCCTGTGAATCACCTTTATCTGATTGTCCGGGTCCGGAATCATTAAGCACGGCATTAATATCTTCATCTGAGTTTTTCATTGTCTCCAGATTTCTCTGCAGTTTGTGTATGTTGTTAAAAACGCGGAACATCATTTTATTCCACACAACAGGCAAGCATTACCGTTAAGTCTATTATCCACCAAAATGCAGATTCATCACGTGACAATTCTTACGCAAATGAGATTGAGGGAGACGTTAAGTTTGTTTTGATTTATTAATTTACTTACAATAACAATTTTAAATGTATTAACTTTTACGTATTCACTTTTACATGTATTATTAACCGCATTATATGCATTTTTACTTCATAGAAAAAACTTAATAAATAAATATTTAGTACAATTCTTAAATCGCTATGGGGGAGCCAGGCCCCCCTGGCCCCCTGCCCCCCCCCCACAAGCTACGCCCATGCCCTACACCAAACCCAACCCTAAACCTACCCGATAGTGTTAACAATCGTAAAACTGATATAAAAACGCATTTGTTGATGCAACCGTGCCATTTGAATTTCCTTATATGCAGATTTGAACTGCTTTGTCAAACCGTGGTTACACGGGATTCGAACCGGAGCTCCTCACCTCTCACGTACGTCTCTGTAATCCGTGAGCTACCGAATAAACATACCACCTATGAAAACCCATAGATATGAAGCTGGATATGTGCGATGCTAACGTTCAAAAGTATCAGTTTTCAAATCTTCCAGCATATTAATATTGCTTTGAAGTCATAACATGATATTCTTCAAGTAATTGTGTGAAAATTAAGCTTTATTAATCAAAACTCTGTACATTTGTGTTCTCTGTAATCCGTGAGCTACCGAATAAACATACCACCTATGAAAACCCATAGATATGAAGCTGGATATGTGCGATGCTAACGTTCAAAAGTATCAGTTTTCAAATCTTCCAGCATATTAATATTGCTTTGAAGTCATAACATGATATTCTTCAAGTAATTGTGTGAAAATTAAGCTTTATTAATCAAAACTCTGTACATTTGTGTGAATAAAAGGTGTCGGAGTTTTACTGCCTCTAGTGTTCATTTATTTTGAAAACTGCAGTGATATGTACATATTGGTACGTATTTCGTGTCTCGCTAAAAAGTGCACCCAGGTACATTTATGCCATGAGACCAGGTAGAATATAGTGCTCCAAGTTATTCATAATGTACTTCCTTGGCGACAGTCTTTTTGCCCAGAATGAAAGTAATCAAAAGGCCGTCGTCCCCATTTTAATGACGCTGACATTTTCTCGCTCATCTGAGTTGGTAGCTCAATTTCCATATCAGAAGGACGATGCCAGTCTGATCCAATCAAAAGAAACATGAGAGAAATGTGAGCGTGCTCTTTTATGCCAATTAGGACAGACCAATTCGTTTACCTGACTTTTTGACATTCTTCTGTGCATACTAAATAGAGGATTGGTTTAAGAGGCTCTTTTGGTACAACTTTATTACTCAGTGAAAATTAAAACAAGAAGTATAATAGGTGCTGATATCAAGCACTCCACCAAATTTGAATGAATTCCCTGCTTCAAGCTGCGAGATATTCTGCATCCACATGATATGCCATGTTTGATTGTAGACACATCTTTACTTGGAGAAAGAATCATTGCGGGATGATCACAAATCTTGGAGGAACCAGAGTTTGTTGACTCTAATTCACAATGTCAAAACCAGTTTTGCCCATTCGCAAACAGACGGGTATCCAGGAAAGTCTTTTTCTCGTCATTTTATTGTTGAGCTGAATATCGGCACAGCAGCATGTGGTGAATAATTCTGAGTTCAGTGGATTGCAGAGCTTGGAGGTACTCTAGTGTATAGGGCTTTTTTAAGGTGTGTAATTTACTCTACTTGAGTACTGAACATTTGCCTAATAAAAACACCATCTGGGCACTTGAAGTGAATTGGTTTAAGGCCGTGTTAAATTATTAAGCAAATCTCACAAATTGGTCCCACTTAACGTTTTTTACAGAAGACGGGAGTTATGGGCCAAACACTGTAGATATCTTTGAATACTTCGTCACAATTCGAGAGCCACACAACAGTTATTTTATTTAAATGGCTTTGCTCTGGTTACACTGACATATTTAAAGTAGTTTGGCACTAAGCTTTCTCTCACGGCTTTCGCTCAGCTGGTCTGCAGTTTCTCCATTTTCGCTTGTTTGACAGAGGAATAGTCACACCAGACGTTAATACCCATACTTAGCATTCTGCAGTCTGGCTTTGTTCGTCCAACCATACTCTACTTTTAGTCCCTGTATTCAAATGACGTGATTAATGTAATGCAATGAATGAGAAGCGTAGCATAAACTGAATGACATTTCCATCCCAACCAAACTGACGCCTCAGCTCTGTGTGGACCGTTAGTTTTATAAATAATCCATTATTACATTTAATAATTTATGGCAGTGTAAGTTGTTGGTGTCATCAGCTTTAATGGTTTCAAGACACCTGTATCACTCTGGCTACTTGAGGGAGTCCAGGATTGATTGTCCAAGCACTTATTTAAGTGTTCCAAATGCCTCACGCTGCAATTTGCAGATAGGGCCGATTTTATGAAAAGTATGCGCAACTCAGTGCTTGTTCTTGACTGATAATGGTGTTGCTATTTTGTATTAAATGCAGAAACCATGTTTTCAAAACCAGTTCTAAGAATAACATCAATGAGGGTTCACAAATTCGTGGGGTGAAAATAGAAGAGCTTTAATCTAATTTAATTTAAGCATTCACAGTGTTGCGTCAATCCCTGGAAAATGTTTACAGCAGACACAACACACTAGCGAAGCACAAAAAAGCAAAAAGAGGACACAGACTCATAAAGACTTAAAACATTTTCTTCAAAAACAACAGCTTAGAGATAAAAAATAGCCTTTTGAACAGAGAAACAGCACTATATTTCTAATGAAATGGATGTGATTTCAGTGCATCATATGAAACCTCTCAGGTTGGCACAGTGAAAGCAAACCTCTTCCAAAATATTGAAGGAATTTAAGCTCACAAAAGCATGGTGATTACCACAAAAGGTCCACCTGTTCCTCCTTTTCTCTCTTAAAAAAATTACTTACAATGGATGTGAATTGGGCCAATTGTAGCCACAAGACATTACAAAAACTATAAAAACCAAACTATAAAAATAAACCAGACTGCAACTGCTTTTATAAAACTATAAACTTCACATCTCTGCCTTAAAAATTATCCCAAAACAAATCTCTGCTTTAAAATTCTCCAAAAATTGGCCCTTTTCCACTGTAAGTGCCTCATAACCTCGATTTGAGAATTAATTCAAATTGACATTTTTGATGGTAATCAACATTATGCCACAAATGCTATCCATTGAGCTTAACCCAGAATATTCTTCTAAAACACTGCAGAGAGAATATTTCCACTGCCTATCAACATGCAAAGTAATTGTGTGAAAATTAAGCTTTATTAATCAAAACTCTGTACATTTGTGTGAATAAAAGGTGTCGGAGTTTTACTGCCTCTAGTGTTCATTTATTTTGAAAACTGCAGTGATATGTACATATTGGTACGTATTTCGTGTCTCGCTAAAAAGTGCACCCAGGTACATTTATGCCATGAGACCAGGTAGAATATAGTGCTCCAAGTTATTCATAATGTACTTCCTTGGCGACAGTCTTTTTGCCCAGAATGAAAGTAATCAAAAGGCCGTCGTCCCCATTTTAATGACGCTGACATTTTCTCGCTCATCTGAGTTGGTAGCTCAATTTCCATATCAGAAGGACGATGCCAGTCTGATCCAATCAAAAGAAACATGAGAGAAATGTGAGCGTGCTCTTTTATGCCAATTAGGACAGACCAATTCGTTTACCTGACTTTTTGACATTCTTCTGTGCATACTAAATAGAGGATTGGTTTAAGAGGCTCTTTTGGTACAACTTTATTACTCAGTGAAAATTAAAACAAGAAGTATAATAGGTGCTGATATCAAGCACTCCACCAAATTTGAATGAATTCCCTGCTTCAAGCTGCGAGATATTCTGCATCCACATGATATGCCATGTTTGATTGTAGACACATCTTTACTTGGAGAAAGAATCATTGCGGGATGATCACAAATCTTGGAGGAACCAGAGTTTGTTGACTCTAATTCACAATGTCAAAACCAGTTTTGCCCATTCGCAAACAGACGGGTATCCAGGAAAGTCTTTTTCTCGTCATTTTATTGTTGAGCTGAATATCGGCACAGCAGCATGTGGTGAATAATTCTGAGTTCAGTGGATTGCAGAGCTTGGAGGTACTCTAGTGTATAGGGCTTTTTTAAGGTGTGTAATTTACTCTACTTGAGTACTGAACATTTGCCTAATAAAAACACCATCTGGGCACTTGAAGTGAATTGGTTTAAGGCCGTGTTAAATTATTAAGCAAATCTCACAAATTGGTCCCACTTAACGTTTTTTACAGAAGACGGGAGTTATGGGCCAAACACTGTAGATATCTTTGAATACTTCGTCACAATTCGAGAGCCACACAACAGTTATTTTATTTAAATGGCTTTGCTCTGGTTACACTGACATATTTAAAGTAGTTTGGCACTAAGCTTTCTCTCACGGCTTTCGCTCAGCTGGTCTGCAGTTTCTCCATTTTCGCTTGTTTGACAGAGGAATAGTCACACCAGACGTTAATACCCATACTTAGCATTCTGCAGTCTGGCTTTGTTCGTCCAACCATACTCTACTTTTAGTCCCTGTATTCAAATGACGTGATTAATGTAATGCAATGAATGAGAAGCGTAGCATAAACTGAATGACATTTCCATCCCAACCAAACTGACGCCTCAGCTCTGTGTGGACCGTTAGTTTTATAAATAATCCATTATTACATTTAATAATTTATGGCAGTGTAAGTTGTTGGTGTCATCAGCTTTAATGGTTTCAAGACACCTGTATCACTCTGGCTACTTGAGGGAGTCCAGGATTGATTGTCCAAGCACTTATTTAAGTGTTCCAAATGCCTCACGCTGCAATTTGCAGATAGGGCCGATTTTATGAAAAGTATGCGCAACTCAGTGCTTGTTCTTGACTGATAATGGTGTTGCTATTTTGTATTAAATGCAGAAACCATGTTTTCAAAACCAGTTCTAAGAATAACATCAATGAGGGTTCACAAATTCGTGGGGTGAAAATAGAAGAGCTTTAATCTAATTTAATTTAAGCATTCACAGTGTTGCGTCAATCCCTGGAAAATGTTTACAGCAGACACAACACACTAGCGAAGCACAAAAAAGCAAAAAGAGGACACAGACTCATAAAGACTTAAAACATTTTCTTCAAAAACAACAGCTTAGAGATAAAAAATAGCCTTTTGAACAGAGAAACAGCACTATATTTCTAATGAAATGGATGTGATTTCAGTGCATCATATGAAACCTCTCAGGTTGGCACAGTGAAAGCAAACCTCTTCCAAAATATTGAAGGAATTTAAGCTCACAAAAGCATGGTGATTACCACAAAAGGTCCACCTGTTCCTCCTTTTCTCTCTTAAAAAAATTACTTACAATGGATGTGAATTGGGCCAATTGTAGCCACAAGACATTACAAAAACATGAATGTTAACATGATTTTTGTGTGAAAATAAGACTGCAATTTATTTTTTAAAACAGCTTAAAAGCTGGAATAATACAGTACACAAGTTTTCACTGGAAAAAAAATAAATAAATAAACCAGACTGCAACTGCTTTTATAAAACTATAAACTTCACATCTCTGCCTTAAAAATTATCCCAAAACAAATCTCTGCTTTAAAATTCTCCAAAAATTGGCCCTTTTCCACTGTAAGTGCCTCATAACCTCGATTTGAGAATTAATTCAAATTGACATTTTTGATGGTAATCAACATTATGCCACAAATGCTATCCATTGAGCTTAACCCAGAATATTCTTCTAAAACACTGCAGAGAGAATATTTCCACTGCCTATCAACATGCATGGCGCACAGGGGACGGAGTCACAGAGATATGAAAATCCAGAATGTATAAGCAATTTCATCCATGGATGAAACTTGGAAACCACTTGACTCCTGGTGCAAAGTTACAGATAAATATTTGTGTGTGTACACTACACAATCCACACAATAAGTAAGAATGTAGTAATATTGCAGCATAACGATGTTAGCTTGTTGCGTAGATCGAATCACAAAGGAAGAGAAAGAGAATAAGCAGCTTTCTCGCACCAGCCAAATGCTACAGACAAAAGTTGTCATCCAAGTAAATGCATTACGTATTACCGGAGATAAATGGGAGCGGTGTGCTGTCTGTTTCTTTGCATGACCTTTTGGCTGCAGTTTCGAAACACAATGATTGCTTGATAGGCGTGCAGAGCCAGCGACATTGACAAACGACGGCAGATGTCATTTGTATTTTCATTTGAACCGTTACTCTGGAATACACTTTGCTTAATTAACCTCACGGTGGCTGTTCCTCTTGGAGGACTTCCTATTCACATCTTACCTTAGGGAAGAGGTGCAATCTGCTCCTGTAGATCTTGCATTTCACACACAATTTACAACGATGGAGATGTCGCACGTCACGGCACCACAATGAAATGAACAATGTTTTCTATCAGTCAAAAGGGTCATTAAAGTAATGTAGCTGTTCGGCTATAAAAATGCATTCTTTGATACTAACATCATCAGACAACATTTGCGGAGTGCATAGTTATGTAACCCGGCGCCTCCGGAATGTGATGTGCAAATGGTGTAACGCATTTCAAATGTGTTAGTTTAACTTCTATAGCTGGAGAGAAGTCCTCATCATTAATAAGGCTTTTAAGAATATTCCAAGTTCAATACAAACCCTAAAATAACTGTAAAAATGACTAACTACTTTACAGCTCAAACAATACACCAGCTTTAACAGATGAAAGTTGTTGTTTTTTTTAATTAAGCTTCACATTTCTGCTTTTAAATCCTCTGGAAATTGGCCTCACTTCCATTGTGAAAGCCTCAATGAAATGTCTATTTATGCGAGGGACAAGTCAAAATTATTTCTTGTGGTAATCAACACTATTCCACAAATGCTGTAGATTAAGCTTAACGTGTATTGAACCCAAAATATTCATTTAAAGCTGTGATGTAATGGAAGAAGCGACAGAAAAAGGTGGTTGGGGACTAGGATCAATTCATTGGTTGTTGATTGGATGGAGACGAACCTGAACACGAGCTTGCAGTTTATTGTAAGAAAGGGGCGGGATTTAAGCAGACAAAATGATTGGACAAGACTGGCATATGTTGTATTGAGCAATGACAATCTAAAGTCGAAGTTAAAAAAATAAAATAAAACAAATGTATGCACTAATGAATAGTTCACAATAAGATCAATAGTATGCATTTAGAAAATAGATTTCCATTTCATGTCAACATGAATAGTTCTTTATCATTTCCTACTTTTTATATTAAATTTTTTTATCAATTTAATGCAGGTTTTATTTTTTTGTTTGGTTTGTTTCCTGCTTCACTGATAGATCTCTTCAGGCAAACAAACAATACAGCTGGCCAAGCAACTTCACCACAGCACCAAGAGGATAGAACTTTTCCCACTTCACCATTATATCAGCACAATGCCTTGCCATTCCAAGCAATAATATAAACAACAGGTTTTTGTGCGTGTGTGGGGGGGGGGGGTTGTTTGTTTTTTTGTAATGCTCACACTGAAAAATGTTTTTTTTTTTTACTCATTTTGAGTAAAATGCTAATGCTGCATTCTAAAGGAATGCATTCTAAATCACTTCTGTGCTCTTTGTTTGGAGGTGGCGGGGGATAAATTAATAATAAATGGCATCTCGGGAGGGGTTTCGGGGAGAACGTTTTGCTGTTCAATAATGCCAACCTCACGAGTTCTTATGTTTCAACAAAAATGCAATAATGTGCAAAAGTGTTGTTTGAATAATGCAGAGGCTGCATGCATAAATAGTACATTAGAAATTATTTAATTATGCCACGGAAAGCCTAGTTTGGTATTAAACAAACAAATGCAAAAAAAGCAGAATGAGTCGACCCTGTGGCTCTGTGATCACCCAACTCCCATACTGGTACAAAAGTTCATTGTCTGATTCAGATGCATAATACACCTGTTTTGTTTTTCATTCAAGAGGCACAATGGCAGCAGCAGCAGCCCTGGATCTCTGCACGTTAAAATGCTGAAAATACGTCAGTTTCGTACGTTTAGAGGCTGAAAATACGTAAGTATTGTACATTTTAGTGCCTGTAAAAACGTAAGTAAATGTACGTTTTATAGAACCACATTTTACGTAAAATACATACGAATTATCATGAGATCACGTTGCTGCTGTAGGTAAGATAAGACATGAAAAAGAAAAACTTCTGATTCATTCAGAAATCAAAAAAGTGAATGAGATATTGAATCCTTCACTTAGCCAATTTATTAAAAAAACAATGATTCATATAGGAACAAAACCATTGACATTATGACATACAGTACGCTGTATCCAAATATGCCTACTTCCATACTACACAGTAAAACATTATGGGGGGAAAAAAATCTAAATTCATTGTATTAGAAAAACAGTAGGCAAACATGTTGGATGTAGTACATCCAAATTTCACATATACAACCCATAATGGTCGCAAAGCAAGTTTCAATCAAAACAGCTAGTAGCGACAGTATGGGGCTTGAAACACTTGAGTCATTGAATCATTCACACAACAGTTCAAACACTGGTCAAAACACTGATTCATCCAGCGAGGAAAGGTGACAGTTTTTATGAACAAGTCATTGAATCACTGAATCAAAAGATCTCAAAAACGGAATCATTCTGGAACGAAACACCTTTGGGTTGATGCGCAAAGGTTTTGCTGTGGCTTTGTTTGGAAAAAAAACAAATTTCAGAGCAAAAACAGATAGTGACTGTTTCTCAACATTACTGACTTGTTTATTTAAGTATTGTATCACACAATCATGCTGCATTTTATTAAGACAGTGTTAAGACAGGGTCCTTTAATATAATAATATGAAAGTAGATTATATAAAAATATTTTTAACAATATTTTAAACCACAGACATATACAAACCAAGAAAAACTGAATTTGACTGGCAATTATCACAATTTATCTGACACTTTAATAATGCAACTTTATTATTAAATATAGGCCTACTAATATATACTGTATATATATATATATATATATAAAATTATATTATATATGTAAAATCATGATCTGTTAACAACAATGTATGAATGTGTTACAACTTTGTCTTATTTGTATATGCTATCACCTTCTGCGAGATGTGAAACGTTGACCTTGATCTGCCTTCATTTTGACTCAGTAACTCTTATATGGAAAGCACATGGCCTTTTTTAAGGCAAGCTACAGAGCTTCGGGAAAAGCAGAGGGTGAGAAATGTGAACTGATTGGTGACTCCCTTTCTAGGTTGGGGAGTTTAATATGAGGACCTTAATCTGGACTGCACACCTGCACCATCAGAAAATAGGGCTTGGCAGAAACGAAGTGAAGACCCAATCTACCTAGAGCCCATGGCTAGCATTACACCGCACCTTTGAAAGTGATATTTCACCATTATCATGGAATCCTGCCCTGAGAACAAATCAGGCCTTGTTCAGAGTTTCATAACTCTGGTTAGAGAACACTTTACTCCTGCTCCTCTTGAAAGAAACGAAGCAACAGTTACACCATAGAAAATCTGAACTGTAAAGGTGCACTTAGTAAGTAATTCAGAGTTTGCTTCCTAACTCTTGTTTTCCTCTATATATGGTTTAGTTTGTTTAAGCACCTTGAGTACTGGATAAAATTGCTAGATAAACACATTATTATGGTTATTACAAACAGCTTTTTCTAGAACAGGGCCTTTCAAACATTTTGATACCACAGATCTGCAAATATGATGGTCACCTTTTTAAAAGAGAAATATATTGTTATAAAAATCCATTTATATTGTGGAAAAAATATATATTTTAAATGTGTCAAATATTATCTTGAAAATATATTAATATATTATTATTGTAGGATATCAGACCGAATCAGACAATCTAAGATTTGGTCAAAACATGGTTGAGGCACGAGGAGTCCAAATTCCACAGAGGCCCAAGACAACAGGATGCTCATAAATCAGACCCTAGCCGTCTGAAGCAAGCCTAACAAACTCTTTCACAGAACAGCTTTCAACATTAAAACAAAAGAACACTTATTGACAATTCCAAGGAGATTGTCAATTTTGGGGGCAAGTTATCAAGAATAATGGTCAAAAGAGATGCACAGCGTGACCGTCACATGGAAACATGTGATAGTGATCACAAGCTCTTCGAATGGACATCCCCCCACCTCACGACTAAGAACAGACTTTCTAAAATTCCTTACAGACATTTTAACATCTCTGGTCTTCATACATTCACAGAACATGTCCTTATGTTCACAGAATGGCACAAAGAGTGCTGTCTAAACTTCAACTGCAGACCACAGCTCCGCGTCGCCAGTCAACGCCCAATCACTGGCTTCCCAAGACTGAACCTCCAGCCAATCAGCAACCTCGGGAAACCCCTTTCGGTAACCAGACAAGGAAGGAAACCCCGCACACAGGAAAACAAGTACCTCCAGATCCTAGCTGAACTGGTGCATTTAATATAAATGTTAACCTCATTGAGTGACTCAATGCGAGGGTTAATTAAGTGATTGATGGTTGTTCAGATCTATGCAATTGCACATATTGCTGTAAACTTGGGATTTCACATTTTCATTCTCTTAAACTAATTATTTCCTCACTTTCTCTCTTTCTGCAATGTGTGAATTCGTGTGTTCATGTGTTAGATTAGTTTATATGTCTTAGATTTATCCAATAAAGCCTTATTTATATTGAAAAGAGAAGTATCTCGTGTTTTGTGCTCACAAGTTAATGTCTTAAACTGCCGATCTTGTTACATGTGCTAATTAATAGTGTTTCACTATATTTTGGATATAAATATCCATTGCAGAATTGATGTCATACAATCGCTGTCCGTCTCAGTGATCAGCCGTAAAACAGCGATTCTGTCCTAATTCCCTTACATATTATTGGTGGAGTTCCTTTTAAAATATTAAATGATTCCCTTTGAGCTAAATTGACCTGTTTCCCTTACATTATTACGTACACAAATAATAAGTAAATAAATATAAATAATATATACACAATACATTTAAGTGTAGAAATATTGTAAAACATTTTAATAATATTTCAGTATTATATAATAAAAAATAGCATTCTATTTATTAATGGAATCAAAATATTAATAATAACAGTATATAGCAGAATGAATAATAACAAATATTTCATATTTAATAATAATAATTTCTCTGGAGGTATATTCCATTATTATTATTATTATTATTATTATTAACAACAACAACAACTATTCTTTCTTTTTACATGTTCTCTATTTGCAAACCCATTTTAGAAGACAGCAGGCTGATGCACATATGATCACATTTAATAATGTTTCTCAAAAGTACTATTCCTTTCCTTGTGAGTAGAACTATTACGATTACAAATTATTACTGAGTGCACATTTAGGGAAATTTTGAAATTTAACTTTTTAATACCAGATTGTTAATTACAATGCATTTGTTTGCACCAACAGTGCTGCACATAAAAATCTGTGCAAAGACAAGAAGCATAATTTCTGAGATAGATGGTGAATTGCTTTTAGACATTTGACCTTTCATCGCCCACTTTCAACTAGCAATGCAGTCAAATGTGCACACCGTACATCTTTGCCTATTTGCATTGCGACTGCCCTCTGTATCTCCTTCAAGGTATAGATATGATATATTGACTGGGGAGCTCAGGGGATCTGGGTCCCCTCAGCTATTCCACTATCAAAGTGTCAACACAGCAGATGGGGGGTAGAGAGGAGAAAGAAACAGACAATCTAAGAGAAAGGCTTTGAAAAAAGAGGGAGAAATGCCTGGGAGAGAGGAAGATGCCTCTCAGAATAGAGTACATATAAATGAATGTGGGTCATAAAAACAGATCGGGGTCCCTTAATGGGCTGTAATTACATGCTAGTGGTGGATTTGGCTGTTCTGTGGCAAAAACCAAAGCAAAGGCGGGAAGGGGAAAGAGTGGGCTGTCTGTGGGTTGAGCTATTGTAGCCGCATTGAAAACAAACAGTAGCTTTGTCATTATGCGTCTAAATGAGAACAAGTGTGTGAGAATCAAGGGTTCTTTAGTTACTTGTTTTCTCTCAGCAAGTTGATTGCAAATCATTTTTGGTTTGCAATGCTTCTTACAGTATGAATGTCCATAAAAGCATCAATATCTAAATAGCATGCAAAAACTTAAATTAATGAAAGCCTCTTAAGCCCATTACGTGCACTAAAGCAGATCTTTTACTGTTCATCAAAGACAACGGGACTTTATAAATAACAATAATGGATTTTGATTAAAGCAAAGCCTTTGTAAACTGTTCCTGGGAATTAATGATACCAAATAACATAAGCTAAAATAGCAACTGTCAGTAGAGAGAAAATAGAAGAGAGTATCTTTTTTTAAATAATCATATTGCACCAATAATAATCTAATGCACAAGTGTTTCTCTATATCAAGCTATATATGATTATGAAGTATTTCACTTCAGCACACATATCTGTCATTGTAATAATCTTCTGTTTTCTGCATTTGTTAAATTTCCAGTCAAAAAAATCCCAATTTTAGGTTAAGCGAGAGTGGCAGAGCCCCTCATAATGACCCACATCGCATGCGATCACATTAAATGCATTTTTCTTGGGTTACTATCATTAATCTCGATAAAGTTAAACATCAATATTTCTGAAACCTCGCCAAAGGGTTTCCAAAGCCATCATTATCAGTTTTATACAATTCTGTAACATTTAATCACTTTCAGCAACTCAGCAATATGACTTGTAATTTCTAAGTTTGGCAGCATTTTCACACTTCAAGGGACAGTTAAATCAAAAATGTAAAAACTGTCACCATTTACTCACCCTCACGTCATTCCAAACCTGTATGAATTTCTATCTTCTGTGGAACATAAAAGAAGGTATTTTGAACAATGTTTCATATGTTTTTTTTCCATATAAGTGGTGTCCAAAACAACACTGGACCCCATTAACCTTCCTTTTAAAATGAAGAAATTTACAAAGCTATTAATTTTAAATCTCTCTCTCTCTCACACACACACACACACACACACATATATACTTTTTTTTTTATTAAAAAAAAATATATTTAATATTAATAAATGCATTACATAAGATACACTTTATTATAGAACAGCACTCTACTTCTTACAATACTGTATGCAACGGGTCACAACTCTATATACATCAGGGGGTCTGACAAAAGTTGAAGAACCTGCTTTGGAACACAAAGGACCACTTCAGATTAAAAACAAAATCAAGACTGGCATGCAATAACAGTCCTCTCCCAAGTAGCACTAGAAGTACTTCATTCATTAACTAGTGACTTGAAGTAATAACAATATTAATACAGGAAAGCAAGTATTATCCCATGTGGGTATCACAAGTGCCACAAGTCCTCTTCTTAAGTACGCTTCATTTGCTTTCTCTCAGGAAGAACTAAAGAACTAAATCATACCTCTTTCAGGCTGTGAAGTTCTCCCACAGAAATGAATCTCCTTATTTAAAAGAAGGTCATTTGAAAACACTACATAGTTTACTTAACCTGAGCAGTAGGTGTAATGCATCTTTAAAATACGTCACTTTCATTTGCATTTAAAATAATGAACAACGCTTAAGATCCAGGACAGCTCTATTTATGAATGGAAGGGTTTCATCTCTATTACAGTGTAAACAAGTCTCAGACCTGGAACTGGGCCTAATATAGATTGGGAGGAAACTTTCTGAAAGACTGTGTGACAAAGAGCACTGAACATGTGAGGTAATGGTTACACGTGCAAAGCCGAATTTACACCGTTTCTATTATTATTTATTATTAACAGTTTTATTATGAAGCTGTGCTGCTGGGAGCATGAGGATCTGAATGATTCTTTGATAATTGGTTTGAGAAGCCACCTGTGTGTCTTATCTGAGAGGTGATTGTGGATCTGGCTCATGTCAGGACAGCTAATAATGAATGTTGTCCTTTCAGAATTGCTTCCAGAGAGCACAGAAACTGTTGCTGTAATTCTCATTTATTATTTCTTTTCCTTTACATTATTATTCACATATGGGAGACTGGGGCTAATTGTCATACGTTTTAATCACACTTAGTTTTCAAGGTACATTTAGTTTTTAAAGTACGTTTCTGTACAGGAACATACCTCAAGGTCTTGAGGTGAAAAAAAGAGAAGAGAAAAAAATGAAAATAAAAACGATATAGTACACTGAAATTAGATGTAATATGTGGCAATTAAAAAGCCTCTTATTTCAGCAAATTTGAATTTGTTTGGCATATTGATTTGGCTATCAAAAATTCTAATTAATAAATTGCTGAAAATTATAACACATTTACTATTTTACTCATATATTAGTAAATGTGTATTGTGAATGTAAATGTGAATAAATATATTAATTTATTTACTAATTTTAATATGTAATTTAAACATAATTTGCCATTGTTTTGTGTTGATTCTGTCGTCTAATATATGCACTTTCCATATGGCTGTAATGCTGTGCAAAGGGTGATGGCTGAAGGACACCAGTGGAGATGGGACCAAGGAACTGACTTTTTGAGGTGGGAGAGGGAGGCTGGATGGGCATTCAAAAACAGGGGGCGCTGAAGATACAGGGACATTAGGTTTTACCTCCCCAAACCAGTCTATTAAATCCTCTTCAAAACTGTCCATTATTTCTTCAAATAACCACAAGAGGTTCTAACCATAGCATCCACTTTGGCGGGGTTGTGGGCAGGGCTTTCCTCCAAGCCGTCAATCTCCACTAATACTCCCTCTGCAATGCACGATGTTGCCGGCTCACAAACTGGTCAGACACGGTTTGTGGTACGGGCTCCGGGGCGATGATTCCTTCCACCCCTTTCTCTGGTTCGGGCTCACCCGGGCAAGCCGGTTTTCACTGTCTACAGTGGGCACTAATGTCTTCGTGCAGTCGCTTGCTGGTGGATGGCTGAACTCTGGGTCACAAACTGTAAATGAAACTCCTCCATGCTTGAGCATCCAGCCCAAATATTCCAGCAACAGCTGTTGTTCAGGAAGGAGAAGAAGGTGCAAAGCTGGTAAATCCATTGTCCCTTTTTAATTTAAATATACTCAATCTGAGGGTCCTGTCTTCTGTCACGGTCATGATATTAAGCGCACAATGACAGAGAGGCCAAAGAAACACTTTATTATAAAGCAAAACAAACACATAGGAGAAATCATGGGAAACCAACCACTTTACATGAAGTAACACAGACAAGACAGGACAAGGTACTAAACAAAACAGGGAGTATTTATACTTGAACTAAATGAGGGAACTAATGAGTTAATCAATGAACAACAAGTGAACTGAACGAAACTAACACAGACTAGAAACTAGATCAAGACAGGAACAAAAAAGCATACTCCTGACAATGTTGAAGCTTCATTAATTTCTTGTGGTACCAGGGAGTGCATCTCTCTGTAATTGCAGGAGAGTCTGCATTATCTTCAAAAGTTAACTGATAAGGAGTAGCCTCCTGCCACGGACACTGAATTCTGATTCATTTGTGCTTTAAATGAGATGATTGGAGATTGTGTGCTTTTTATATCTGGCTGTGAATGACTTTAGATGCCTATTCTATTTCTTCCTTGGGAGCTCTCATGATAAAGATGCCTCACACCATCACACTCTGCAGCTGAATTTTGGCTTAAATAACAGGAAATATAAGAAAGGATTTAGTGATTTTATTCAGTATGCAATGGAAATAAAACATGGATTTTCTTTTTCATATTTTTTACAGCCTCATGCTTCTCTGATTATTAGTAATAACTAGGACTTTCAATTTAACATGTTAGTTTAGTAGAATTCAGTATTAATTAAAAAAAATAAAAGTAGAAATAATAATGCATTAATAAAAATTGGACCGGACAGTAGGCCTTAGATTAACATAAAAGAAATGTATATTTATCATCAGGAAGCTACTTCTTATCAGTTACCTTTTGAAGATAATACAGACTCTCCGGCAATTACAGAGAGAAGCGCTCCCTGGTACCAGAAGAAATTAATGAAGCTTCAACATCGCCCTTTGCAGAGCATTACAAGTCATACAGCGACTGCATATATGAAATATTTAGCAGTGAAAATCAATATATAACCAGGGTAAAATAATTCATATATACACATACATAATCACACATATATTAATTTAAAAATTTATGACAATATATGTATATGAATAATTAAAATTTATATATAAAAATGTATGCAACTTATTTGTTGGCCAAAACACTGGTTAGAAGTCAGAAAGAGTTTTATTGTCAAGTATGTTCACACAACCAAGGAATTTGTATCGGCGACAGGAGTTTCCAGTGCAGAAGAAAGTATAGTGCAAACATACATGATCATGCAGACATACATAGGAATTACACAGTACAGATTAAATAGAACACTAATATAAGAAAAATCACAGGAACCTGAATTTGAGGCTCCACTATCATTGGGTTTTGTCTGATCAGTGTTACCCCTAGCCTCGCGTAGCCAGACCTTCAGACTGACGGCAGAAGGTCTGGGAACCTTGGCCGCTTTAAATGGAGCAAGGCCCGCCCAAGAAGCCATATGACTGACAGGTAAAATAACCAATAACATTTAATTTTGTGCCGCGTCATGTTTAGGGGCATGGAAATGTCCCCACAATAACAGACCGATGTGTAAAACCCTTAGACATATTTTAAAGATTCTATCCACAAACTTTAAATATTTCACATACTTTTGAAAATCCAACTTTTAGTTCATCCTGATAAGTGCTCGTTGTCACAGTTGTAAACATGCCAGCTTTCTTCTTTCATGAGGACGTTTGGCTTCACTGCATCTTTGTTTCCAGGTGGAACGTTAAAGAATGTGTCACACAAGTCTCCCGGAAATTCTGTATAATTCAACCAATCCGATGACGACTTCGAAACTCCTGAAGTGTTTCCAATTGTGTGTGCCACATGCATCAGACGTTCAGCCAACGGTCCGTGGCCGTGACGTCTGATTCTGAGACTATGTTACCCCTGTTGACATCTATTCATAGTTTTCACGTGACGTCACACCCTTACAGGAACACCCACATGGAGGGCAAAATAAGGCTCTTCTGACCGCCAGGTATTTTTACGAGGATTGCATTAAGTAGTAATGTAGTAAGACAGAGATATTTAAAGGCCAAATTCAGTATACAGAATATAAACGCAATGCGCAAGTTTTCACATTAAATGTTTTCCCATAGCAAACCATTACAAAGAAAACACTTAACCATTTAGCGCATTGCGTGTGTACTGAAAGGGTGTGTACTGAATTTGATCTTTTAATATCACTGTTTTAAAGGCATTTTAAGTGTTTTCACATTAAATGTTTTATAATGTCATGCTGTTTTTAATTGAAATATTGCGGCGGGTGTTTTATATGTATTGCAAAAGGCCAAAACTTGCATTTAGTTCACATATCTTTGCTTTATCCTTTTGAGAGATTATCTAAATATCTGTGGATTGGAAATAGATGGAAAATTAACAGGCTTGTGCTGCAGTTCTATGGATGTTTTGCCCGCCAGGTCTTCGAGCCAGTCACGTGACCGAAAACTCGGTGCTTGTTTTCTATGGAATTACTTTTTGGGGGCAGTGGATCTCTTGTACTACGACTACATCCACTGGGTCAGCATCAGAATTTTGTTTATGAAAAGGTTGCTCCACTCAATGACTGTGTATTCCCTATTGCTTGAAACGTTGTTTTCAGTCATAATTATTTGCATGTATTAGGTTTTTCGCCGATTGAACCGCCGTTTGTCAGTCTTGGAATGCCTGAGAAGTAACATACTGTACTCGGTCTGCTGTCTGGCCTTAAAAAAGGGACAGTTCACCCAAAAATTTAAATTCTGTTATCATTTACTCACTCTCATGTGAGTTTCTTTCTTCTGTTGAACATAAAAGAAGATATTTTGAAGAATATGAGTAACCGTATGAGTAACAGTTTCTGGTATGGAAAAAAAGCATAGTACGGAAAAAAATATTATGGTAGTCAATGGGGACCAGCAACAGTTTGGTTACACAATCAAAATTTCTTATTTTTTGTTCAGCAGAAGAAAATAATTCCTCCAGGCTTGGAACAACTTGAGGGTGAGTAATGATGACAGAATCTTTAATAAAAATAATAATATTTAAAAAAAAACTATGTTGAGAAATAAGTGTGAAAAAAGTGTTAAGAAAATGTGAAGGAAGAGCAATAATAAATTAAATAAACAAATAAATGAACAATACTCAGTGACAAAAATCAATCATCTTTTGAGACTTTTCTCTGCAAATATTGATATACATGCGAGTAATTGCAAATAATTTAAATAATGAATTAGTATAACAATTTAATCGATTGACAGCCCTAGTAATAACTGAACCGAACCTCTACATCTCATAGAACTTACATTGTCTGCATACTTATCTGCATCTCAGCATAAGCGTATGTACGTGTATATACTATACCAACCTCTATTCATTGGTATTTCTGTGTGAGCACACATCCAGCAGCTGGATATGGAGGTAAATATATGTACTTGCTTTTTGTGTACCAGTATTTGTGTGTCTTGCTTGCTGTGCATTTATATTTATAGGAGCCTCTCACTCTGCACAAGTACGTCTGTGCATTTGTCCCTCTGTGTACAGGTGTGTGTTTGGTCTTTCTCTGTCATGTCCCTGAGGGCTGAGAGCTGGCAGCAGAGGGCCAGTGAGAGCGAGAGCGAGTGCTCATTATTTAGTCCTCCAGAGGCCTGTCCACTGTTGCAACAACAGCTTCTCTCAGGGCCCGTAGCAGCCTGACTGACCCCGTGTCTGCTGTTTATGGAGACATGACTTCATTAGCACACTGCTATGCTCAACAGACAAGGGTGCGCCATCTGCCTCTCAATCACAGCCAAGGTTAAATGTGCTTGCCTCTGGTCGGAGTCAGGTTTGGGATGGAGCACGACGTTTTCATTGCGGCGTCGAACTTATAACAATGTGTTCGACGAATCCTAAAAAACAAACAAACATGTTTGTGTCTGAAAGCAAACAAACCATCTTTAAACAGCCTAGCCTTTTGGAAGTCACAACGTGTTCACTTTAGGTGCCACAGACGCGCACAGGTTAGCCTGTAGCTAAGTGGGCTCGGTAATATGGCTAATTGTCTTACCTGCTCAAATGAGGGAGTCCATTAGCAAAGGCCGCGGCCTATCCCTGGAGCTCTGATTCAGCGAGGCAATTAAAAACAGCATTTTAAAAAGCGCTTTCTGCCAGAAATGTCCTCTCTAAACTAATACCGCGGAGAATAAAGGGCTGGAAAAACATAATTTCATCGTTGCTAACTAGCAAGGCAAAGGAAATTGGCATCTTAAAAGCATATAGTGTGGAAATGCGTACGTCCGCACTCATAAACATTTTTCCCTGGCTAAAGACGGCTGAAGCAATTTGTTGAAAATGATACAACAAATTGGATTACACAATAATCGTCAGGCACTTTGCAATGGCGATAATGAAGAAGAATGACCCTTTGGAGTGGGATTGGGAAGAGCAAACAGTAGCTTCTCAGTTTACACAGAGCATAATGATCATTAGAGAGAAGGAGTGGAGCTCCTCACAGAACCCTTTACGTCTTAACGAGCGCCACTAAAAGTGCACTGCCACCGCGCTGGATAGCTTATATTAAAACAGAGAAAAGGTTAGGTGATTTTTAGCCCTGTCCCCATGAGTCTAATTTAATCCTCCGAGGCCCTTTTCAATAAGACATGATGTATTACTTCTTGCCTGTCCCTAATTAATATCGTATCATTTAATATTAGGAGCTTTGATTCACTGGCTCCCCCCTCTGTTTATCTCCAGCTCATCTGCCAAAGATCTCAACTGAGGCTTGCGGAAATGCTGGGTAATACAAATAATATTTTACGCCTCAGTGACGGCCGTTCACAGCCAGGAGGAGAGTTAATCATTCTCTGAGGGATGATGGGATTGGAAATATCAAGGCAGAGCCAATGAGGTTATTCTTATCAAAAAGTCAAATGAAATCAGATACTGAGACAATTACAGAATCTGGGACACAAAGGACTCTGCACTGGTCAAAGCTGATGCCAGAACGGTGGATTTTTACCATATGTTAGTTCTCTCATTCCGGCCATTGATTAAAAGCTATCCCTGGTGTGTGTGTGTGTGTGTGTGTGTGTGTGTGTGTGTGCGTGCGTGCGTGGATACGCTGAGTGCTGATCTCCATACAAATCTCCATTTACTTGAGGCCCAATTACACACCAACTGAGCAGGAGAGAGAGCCAGAAAGGAAGATGGCATGAGTGAGGGAAAGGGAGAGGGAAAATAAGATGGGAAAAGTTGCCTCGGCACCACTGAGCAGGCAGCACAATGAGAGCTCTAATGGCCCTGACCGCATGATTGGATGCAGAAATGCACAGCTGTAACACACTAGAATAATGACAAGCCATATCATCAGGCTGAATCCAGCACTGCAACATATATTGTTTCTTAAAGTGAGTGTGAAATGAAGCTCACAACCTATCGTACTTCCATATTTCATATTTCACAGTAAAACAGACGCTCAAAATAAGCAGATCATTACGCAACAATTGATTGGAATGTGATGTATAAAAACAATTAAAATACATGAATAAATAATTTGTAATTGATTTATAATTGATGATTTATTTATAAGGTTTAATTTATTAAGGAACATTATAATAAATACACATACACACACAAATGCAAAATGCAATCAAAACAAAAATCACCCAAAATCACCCAGTTCACCCAAAAATGCCAATTCAAAATGACAGTCATCATTCACTCACCCTAATATCATTCAAAACCTGTATGACTTGCTTTCTTCTGTGAAACATAATACAAATATTTTGTGAAATGTCTCTGTGTAATTTTTTTTTTTGTTAAAAATAATAAATAAAAATTAAAACATACAAATATATATTTTTTTTTTTACAAATTATGAAAACAAGTCTTATGTTGAACATACAGTGCACATCGTTCACAATAAAATAAATAAATAAAAATAAACTGGATGTAATAAATTGATAGTTCAATTCAATTCAAAATGACAAGGTCATCATTTACCCATCCTATGTCCAAAATCTCTCTGACATGCTTTCGTCTGTGAAACATAATACAATCGGTGGCTGACTAAATACTTTTTTTCCCCACTGTATTTTTGAGAAACATGTTTTTTTTGTTGTTGTTTTTTTTGTCCATGGAAGTCAGTGGTAACAAGAACTGTTTGGTTACCAGCATTCTTCAGAATATCTTCTTTTGTGTTCTGCAGAAGAAAGAAAGTCATGCAGGTTTGGAATGACATGAGGGTGAGTACCTGACAGAATTTTCATTTTAAGTGAGCTGTCTCTTTAAGAAAGTACACAGGTTGACAATTAAAACATGTTATTTTTGCTGTTTTGTGTATTAAACATAGTCTGGTATCGATTGTTTAAAATTGTCTATTGATAAACAATTAAGCTACCTTCCATTTTGCTGACTTTGTTACTTGCAGTGCACGTGTCACAGAAAACCACAGTCGTTTCAGCTAAGGTTCACAATTTTGTCCAGAGCATCTCACAAACACACACACACACACACACAAGCGAATGCACTCATACACCTGCCTTTCACACAAGAAAGGAGCAGCAGCCTCTTAGCAGAAAGGTGAAGCAAGGGACAAACCATCAGAAAGCAGTGGGACAGATGTCTTACAGGACCACAAACTGACAAGCCGAACAGATCTCCCTCCTTCCCTCTCTTTCTTCCTCTTTCATGCCTCTCTCCCTTCTTTTCTCCTGCCTCAGCTGTCTCCTCGCACCTCGCCATCACTAATCATACAAGCCTCACCTCTGCAGAGAGGACAGTAGGATGAAGGAGGAAGCTGACAGCAGAAACTGTCAGCGCAAGGCGTGAGCCGTAGCCGACAGCAAGGATGTTTAGATTTCCTCAACACCTTGCAAAAACTGTAAAACACAGTAGAGCATAGCTCCTGACAGAAAGTGCTATAGGGGAGAAATGCAAAGGGAAACAACAACTGACCAAACAATATGTGCTGAATCTACTGCACCGTTGAGTATTGTATGCTGTATGAGTCAGAGTTTCTGGTGCATTTTTCTTCGCCTTTATACTGCTTTCATTTCTGAAATAACTGCAAAGGATTTTTTTATCAATGGAGGGTTGATGTTAAAAGTGCAATTTAGTCATAAATTAAATCAATGTAATCAATTACTTGATTTTATGTCGTTACAAACCAAAAATGACTTCTTTTCTTTTCCAGAATACAAAGGAGATATTTGGGTTAATGACAAGATGATCATTCTTTTGTCCAATCTATTAATTTAATCAAAAATAAATTTCTCACATAAATACACTTCTTACTTGATGAGCATGTTTTTTTTCTGAATTAAAATTCCTTTTAAATCAATGAAAAAAATGTCAGGGTGATTCAAGTGTACTGGTATCACAATGAAGAAAAAAAGTGATTAATAGAATTAAATCACTGAAAAAGAAAACTTTAAGTACTTCTATTGTCCCAAAGTCAGAGAGGCTTTTGAACAGGTTTTTGGTTAAATGCCTGAAATAAGGTAAGTGATTAACCCTTTCCCCGCCAGAGAAGTTGCCAGCGCCAGCATTTTTGATCATGTTCACAAATATTTTGCAAACCCCATAATATATTGTTTTATGAATATGTAAACAGTGAATAAATCAAAAGAAAGAACATAGAGACTGGTAAAAAAAAAAAAGTGGGTAAATTCTATCAAAAAAACATTTCAAACAAAAAGATGAGAAAATTGCATTGTTGTCAATTTGTCAAATCAGTTTCAGAACAATGATCAAAACATAAATTATCGGAGATCAAGTCCATCAACGCCACTGAACTGAATAGTAGTATACCCGTGGGCATCATTTTTCTTAGTAACATTAGGCAGTTTTTATTTATATGCTGTTGAATGATTGTTGATCATGTAAGCTGTCTGGTGTGTAAACAATTTCTATACACTCCTTCTGGTTTACATAGATCTTCTTTGCTAGTTTTTGGATCCGCAGATTTTGGATCCATTTGAGCTCAGAATATTTCACATTTCATTATATGACACAAAAGTACCCCACTCATAATTTAGCAAGCTTTTCCGTGTTTTGAAAAGGCGGCTGGTAACAAGTGGCTAAACGGGACTACAAAAATGGTCAGGCCAGGAATGTCGACCAGGAAAACTGATACTCACTAGTTCGCTTTCACAGCCTCAATGTGTTTATAACTGCACTCATACAAACTATTCTATCTCTAACTTTCCAACTTGTAGATTTTAAATATAGATTGAAAGAGTTTTCGAAAGCTTAGTGGTGACATTGAGGTTTGTTTATAGCTTTTTACTTTTGATGATTATATTTAGGCCTCAAAATTCATTAAAGTTGAGTTCATTATTGAAGATTTTGATTAACAAAATTTGTAAAAAAAAATCAATCAAAATCATTTATTTTTTTCTGCAATAATCAAACAGCCAATGGAAAAATCCTATTGACTTTTTGTTGAGGGAAACAGGGTGATGCTAACTTTCAGATTAATATACAAAATTACATCATCCTCGCAGCACTACATTATTTCTACAAATATCAATTAATTCAACCTTTTACTGACATGGCAAGGTTAGTTCATGTTGTAAAATGTCAAAAACTTAATGAGATTTATAAATGAATCGATCATAATATTTGTAAACATATTAATAATAATACTTTTTATCACAAAAAAAATATACACTGAAATTCATTAAAGTTGAGTTCATTATTGAAGATTTTGATTAACAAAATTTGTAAAAAAAAATCAATCAAAATCATTTATTTTTTTCTGCAATAATCAAACAGCCAATGGAAAAATCCTATTGACTTTTTGTTGAGGGAAACAGGGTGATGCTAACTTTCAGATTAATATACAAAATTACATCATCCTCGCAGCACTACATTATTTCTACAAATATCAATTAATTCAACCTTTTACTGACATGGCAAGGTTAGTTCATGTTGTAAAATGTCAAAAACTTAATGAGATTTATAAATGAATCGATCATAATATTTGTAAACATATTAATAATAATACTTTTTATCACAAAAAAATATACACTGTTATAAACGCAACACATTTGTTTTTGCCCCATTTTTCATGAGCTGAACTCAAAGTTTTAAGACTTTTTCTATGTACACAAAAGGCCGATTTCTCTCAAATATTGTTCACAAATCTGTCTAAATCTGTGTTAGTGAGCACTTCTCCTTTGCCGAGATAATCCATCCACCTCACAGGTGTGGCATATCAAGATGCTGATTAGACAGCATGATTATTGCACAGGTGTGCCTTAGGCTGGCCACAATAAAAGGCCACTCTAAAATGTGCAGTAGCTTTGTGTGAGGAACATACTGAAATTACAGTCGTATTCAGCTTGACGGTCATGGTCACCATTCCCTTTCACTGTATGAAAAAAGCAGGTTAGACAACCTGCTATAAATATTTCCTTCTGTTCTCCTCAGAAGACTGAAAGTCATGTGGATATGAAAAGAAATGAAGGTGAGCAGGATGACGGATTTTTCATTCCTAGGTGAACTATTCCTCTAATTCAAATAAGACAAGGGGTGCAAAAATATGCGAAAAAAAAAAAAAGGATTCTCTCACCACAGGGCAAAACGATCTTGATGATATCTAAACTAAGCCAGCTATTCCCTGCAGAACAGGTGGTAAACACACCATATCCATATTACAGCCATAATGCTTTTTATAGCCTGTCTGCAGAGTCGAAGAACTGAAATGGGGAGTGAGTTATGACAATAATAACTCTGCCTCTTCATAATCAGGTAATCAATTCAATCTTCTGCCAATTGTCTCAGACAAATGCTTCTTCCGCATCCTCTGTAGAATGTAATTGAAGGGTTCTGTCGTTATTGACTCATGTAGAGGAAACACCTGTGAGGTCGTCATCTGTTTTTGTGGGCATCCATTAATTTCAGATGAGAAAGATTAACAAAGTGTATGTAAATTCATATTTTGCCACTTGAAATTTCTTTATACATCTCGAGGTCCCTCATTAGCATTACCAATAATATGTCTGTAAACTGTAGGTTAATGTAATGCAATTTTTATACAAATTCAATCTTTATTACCACATAAATAAAAATCTGCAAACATCTCACTGGTACACTTAAAGGAATAGTTCTTCACCTAAAATGAAACTTTGCTGAAAATGTACTCACCATCAGGCCATCCAAGATGTAGATGAGATATCAACAATGGATCCTCTGCAGTGAATGGGTGCCACCAGAATAAGAGTTCAGATACAGTAACTCATGAAAAACATCACAATAATCGACAATCCACATGACTCCAGACCATCAATTCATGTCTTGCAAGTGAAAAGCTGTGTTTTTAAGAATCAAAATTCATCAAGACATTTTTAACTTCAAACCACTGCACCATATAAAATACAAGATCTTTATCCATAATATTGCTTTCTCCAGTTAAAAAGTTGTCTCGTCTGAATCAGGAGAGAAATATGCACAGATCAACACTGTTTAGAAGTGAAAACAGTCCAAAACAGTTCTAAACAAATATGTCTTTTTCACTGGAGGAAGAATTATTAAGGATTATGGGCTGGTATTTTGGCCAGAAGCAACAGTTTAGCATCAAAATGCCTCAACGATGGATTTTTTTATTAATTTTTAACAGTTCTAAACAAATATGTCTTTTTCACTGGAGGAAGAATTATTAAGGATTATGGGCTGGTATTTTGGCCAGAAGCAACAGTTTAGCATCAAAATGCCTCAACGATGGATTTTTTAATTAATTTTTTACAAACATGCAGCTTTTTACTTCACAGGAAGTTAATTTATGGACTGGAGTTGTGTCTTCCATTTATGTATTATTGTGATGTTTTTATCAGCTGTTTGGACTCTCATTCTGATGGCACCCATTCACTGCAGAGGATCCATCGGTGAGCAAGTGATGTAGCCTAATGTTAAATTTCGCCAAATCTGTTCCAATGAAGAAACAAACTCATCTATATCTTGGATGGCCTGAGGGCAAGCAAATTTTCAGCAGTTTGTCAATTTGGGAGGAGAACTATTCCTTCAAAGAGGATTTTCTTTGGAAAAAAATAAGATATTGTAGATAGAATTAGTATTAGGGATGTTCATTTCGATTATTTTTCCTAACCGACAACCGACGCTCGTTAACTGATTATTAACCGTTAACCGACAAGATTATTTTTTTTTTAAACACTTGAATGTGGATAAGTTTCATAAATAAAAAATAAAGAAATAAACAACATTTTGAACAAAAAGCTGAAAAAAGACTATGAATTGGATTCAGAATGATAATCAAAACGTAGATAAAGTTGATCAACACCCCAAAGCTTGACAGTTATTATTACCTCTTCATTGGTCAACATTTTATTCCATAACGTTACACAGTTTTGATGCTGTTTTATGTCTGATGATCGTGTTAGATTACATGTGGAAGCATCTGTTGTTTTGGTTTCTTCTTCACTTGTGTTTTTTGGAAATTCTGTACAGAAGATGTGTACTAGTGCCCCCTACCGTATAACCATGAAAACATGGATTCTAGGAGCACAATTATAGCTAAAATATATTTAAACTTTTTCTAAGTATAAGTCAAGTATACTTAAATGTAATTTTAAGTATATTTCTGAGAAGTGCACAAAGCCCATTTCTGAGAAGTACATAAAAAGTAGACTAAAAGTATACTTTCCTATTTTTAGTTTAAAAGAAGTATACTAATAGCACACTTGAATAAACTTCTTTTTCGTAAGGGGTATCTGCATGGTGCAGCTGAAACAGAACAGCATACGTTGTTTACGTATGTGATACTCTCCAAAATGGCGCTACAGTGTGAAGCGGAGGAGAGTGCTTGCTGAATAAAGTCGTTTTTTTTTTCTTTGTGCACAAAAAGTATTCTCGTAGCTTCGTAAAATTACGGTTGAACCCCTGATGTCACATGGATTATTTTACTGATGTTCTTGCTACATTTCTAGACCTTGATCGTGTTAATTACATTACTGTCAATCAAAAATATCTTAATTTGTGTTCCGAAGATGAACGGAGGTCTTACGGGTTTGGAACGACATGAGGGTGAGTAATTAATGACAGAATTTTCATTTTTGGGTGAACTATCCCTTTAAGACCAAACAGAAGCCTTTTCCAAACAGTTGAGTTGACAAAAGTGGCAATTCTGTTATTTCTATTGCTATTTCTACCATAATGTCTTGCATGACTATTACTACCATAACCATTACTACCAGCAAATCAGGCACACTGTAAAAAAGGCAAAAATTATTGGGGTGTTTTACAAGAAAATACTATTCCAATTTTTTACTTCACAATTTGAATTGTTTGTGACAATTTACTATTTCTGAGCGAAAAAAAATTTCTACACCATTTTTTTAGCATAGGATTACTTGTCCAATTGAATATTAATTACCTGAAGCCATATAATTAATATTCATAAGCCAAGCTGAAATGATTTATCTAAATCACAATCTAAACTGTTAGATTTGTCTATGTGTCATCATCCTGCTCTCATCACATAATGTTTCTCTGCATCTCTTAACCGAAAATAAAAATGCACACACTTTACCTTCCCCTGCCTCTTTCTCATTAATAGGCCACAAAGATGCATCCCAATACATGCTTTCTATCTACCCTGGACTTAGATCAATACAGAGGCCTTACTGCACTATTAGCCTTTTTCTCTTCATTCATTACAGCTATTCATCAGCATACTACATGCTCTAGATGCTCCAGTTATTAGAGGAGAGAGGAGAAACACTGCTGATGCACAGTAGCTACAGTGAAAATGCTGGAAATACAACTCAAGTGCTAAGGTTTTTAGAGATATTTTTCTCTCTCTTTTCTTTTTTTATTGATGATTATTGGAATCGTGTTGGAAGCGTTAATTGCCTGCTAGCAAATGTATGACAGAAAAACAAGTATTGGATCATCAACAACATTACAAACATCTCTGGCTACCTAATGGTTAGCGCAGCATTTAGATATTGATTTCCCTATTGATCATGGATGTCTGCAGCCTGCTTGACATTAACACAAAAGCAACGTGCAAGGAGCATATTGATATGTGCCGTCTGAAGGTTGACGAGATGGTGCATTTTAGCATACCAACTACAACAAAAGTGATCAAAAACACAATTAATCATCGATGATAAAGCAGTCAAAACCCTGCATAATATTCAACATTGATACAGCCCCTGTAAGGAAAGCATAGCGTGCTAAGATATATGTAAAAGAGACTGGGGGTAGTTGTCACAAGGGCTATTTGGGTGAAAGGTCCAATTGCATGTAAGAATTTTTTTTAAATAAATTGTAACTTTTTTCAACAAAAAAAAGAAAAACAATAAAATAATTGTAAAAAATAATAAATGTATTTATTCTTTGATGCAAACTAAAATTCAAGTGTGTGTGTGTGTTTGTGTGTGTATATATATATATATATGAACAGTTGCATTTAACATTAACAAATATTAATAAATGCTGTAACAAATGAACTGTATATTTTTTTCTGAGCAATAATATTGAAAACATTCAATAGCTTTTTCTGTAGCCAAGACTTTAAGGTATGTGTTTATACAGAAACTGACATTCAAAAATAAACCTACTCTTACAAATTTTCACTTGAGTAAAAAAAAGTGTGACAACTAGCCCCGGACTCCACTCTTTTTATGTTTGTTTATATGAGATAGAGTCTGCAAATGAGAAGTATATGCGGGGAGGCCACATTCCCTGCATGTCTGTTTGAATATATCGTTAGGCAAATGTTACTGTAATGCAAATTACGAGATCGGCTTGTGACAAGCTGTAATTGATAGAAATCCCTCGTGCTTGCATGTGTGTGGTAGACCGCTCAGTCTAGCTTTCCAGTGCCTGCATGCGGAGAGCTCATATTTCCTGCTGTGACAGGTCTTTTTCATCAGCTCTCTGGATTGTTTAGACTCCTCTTTGCTTGCATGGCTCTCTGCCAGCAGCCCGGCACACCTGGGTAATCCTGCATGGCACCGAAGCCCTGTTGGGACTACACAAGAACATATTATCCAACCCTGGCTAAGGCAGATAAATGATTGTGAGTGGCAACTGTGGACGTGGGGGGAAATGAACGGCAGAGCAGCGGGGAGGAAACTGGCAGGAATACTGATGAAGTTTGAGGGAAATTCAAGAGCACTGCAAAAGATGTAATGCATAGACTTTACAGTATTACGGAGAGAAGATTGTGTTTGTATGGATCATCACGGTTTGTCTATAATGCTTTGAGCCCGAGTGCTGGAGGTCTTTAGTGTAAAATTCAGGTATTTAGGATTGGGAGGTAATCTCAGACATGGTGATGTTGTTAGTGTCTGTCTCAGGGGTCTAGTCTCTTGCTCTCTTAACCCCCTAAAAGAGCTGATAAGAACTCCTGATTGGATTTCTTGGAAATGCAAGATCTTCATGGAAGCGTTTCTTAGACTACCTACCCAATTTAGAAGTACTGGTGTTATTGCACTGATGGCTCCTCTGTAACTCACATCCTTCGAACACCTTTTGAACATTCTTTAACATCTCAGTAAGAAATCTCAGTTTGTCTGCTGCTTGCAAAAAGTGGTAGAATAGGCTGCAAATCGCTGTGGTTTGCATTCACAGACTCATCTCGCAATGGATGACTCGCAGCTCTAAGCACATCATACAGGGATTCTGCAGGGCACCCAGCTTATGAATCCATTTTTATTACCAAAAACGGAGAGCCTGCTGGGGCACTGGAGTTCACGGAAGTTCACTTCGTTTGATATTTCTATTACAGACTCACTTTCCTGTGTGAAGTAATGCTCACTGAGATGTCAGATAACGTGCTTTCAAATCTGGCACAATTTTTCCTTCACTCCTTTTTCTTGAGGTTATGTAATAGTTTCCACTTACTGTAGGTTGAGACTGTAATTATAGGATGTTTCATGATATACACTGAACAAAATTATAAACGCAACACTTTTGTTTTTGCCCCCATTTTTCATGAGCTGAACTCAAAGTTTTAAGACTTTTTCTATGTACACAAAAGTCCTATTTTCTCTTAAATATTGTTCACAAATCTGTCTAAATCTGTGTTAGTGAGCACTTCTCCTTTGCCGAGATAATCCATCCACCTCACAGGTGTGGCATATCAAGATGCTGATTAGACAGCATGATTATTGCACAGGTGTGCCTTAGGCTGGCCACAATAAAAGGCCACTCTAAAATGTGCAGTAGCTTTGTGTGAGGAACATACTGAAATTACAGTCGTATTCAGCTTGACGGTCATGGTCACCATTCCCTTTCACTGTATGAAAAAAGCAGGTTAGACAACCTGCTATAAATATTTCCTTCTGTTCTCCTCAGAAGACTGAAAGTCATGTGGATATGAAAAGAAATGAAGGTGAGCAGGATGACGGATTTTTCATTCCTAGGTGAACTATTCCTCTAATTCAAATAAGACAAGGGGTGCAAAAATATGCGAAAAAAAAAAAAAGGATTCTCTCACCACAGGGCAAAACGATCTTGATGATATCTAAACTAAGCCAGCTATTCCCTGCAGAACAGGTGGTAAACACACCATATCCATATTACAGCCATAATGCTTTTTATAGCCTGTCTGCAGAGTCGAAGAACTGAAATGGGGAGTGAGTTATGACAATAATAACTCTGCCTCTTCATAATCAGGTAATCAATTCAATCTTCTGCCAATTGTCTCAGACAAATGCTTCTTCCGCATCCTCTGTAGAATGTAATTGAAGGGTTCTGTCGTTATTGACTCATGTAGAGGAAACACCTGTGAGGTCGTCATCTGTTTTTGTGGGCATCCATTAATTTCAGATGAGAAAGATTAACAAAGTGTATGTAAATTCATATTTTGCCACTTGAAATTTCTTTATACATCTCGAGGTCCCTCATTAGCATTACCAATAATATGTCTGTAAACTGTAGGTTAATGTAATGCAATTTTTATACAAATTCAATCTTTATTACCACATAAATAAAAATCTGCAAACATCTCACTGGTACACTTAAAGGAATAGTTCTTCACCTAAAATGAAACTTTGCTGAAAATGTACTCACCATCAGGCCATCCAAGATGTAGATGAGATATCAACAATGGATCCTCTGCAGTGAATGGGTGCCACCAGAATAAGAGTTCAGATACAGTAACTCATGAAAAACATCACAATAATCGACAATCCACATGACTCCAGACCATCAATTCATGTCTTGCAAGTGAAAAGCTGTGTTTTTAAGAATCAAAATTCATCAAGACATTTTTAACTTCAAACCACTGCACCATATAAAATACAAGATCTTTATCCATAATATTGCTTTCTCCAGTTAAAAAGTTGTCTCGTCTGAATCAGGAGAGAAATATGCACAGATCAACACTGTTTAGAAGTGAAAACAGTCCAAAACAGTTCTAAACAAATATGTCTTTTTCACTGGAGGAAGAATTATTAAGGATTATGGGCTGGTATTTTGGCCAGAAGCAACAGTTTAGCATCAAAATGCCTCAACGATGGATTTTTTAATTAATTTTTTACAAACATGCAGCTTTTTACTTCACAGGAAGTTAATTTATGGACTGGAGTTGTGTCTTGCATTTATGTATTATTGTGATGTTTTTATCAGCTGTTTGGACTCTCATTCTGATGGCACCCATTCACTGCAGAGGATCCATCGGTGAGCAAGTGATGTAGCCTAATGTTAAATTTCGCCAAATCTGTTCCAATGAAGAAACAAACTCATCTATATCTTGGATGGCCTGAGGGCAAGCAAATTTTCAGCAGTTTGTCAATTTGGGAGGAGAACTATTCCTTCAAAGAGGATTTTCTTTGGAAAAAAATAAGATATTGTAGATAGAATTAGTATTAGGGATGTTCATTTCGATTATTTTTCCTAACCGACAACCGACGCTCGTTAACTGATTATTAACCGTTAACCGACAAGATTATTTTAAATTAGAATTGAATTAAATTAGAAAGGATAAGTGTCTGACTCGTTAAAAATACTAACATTTGTTTCCCGGGGATTAATTTTACATGCGCAAAAAGCAGCAAACAACAGAACATGAGGATTCACATTTTCTTCATATCACATCACGCACCTGCAGCGCTTCTGCGAGTGGAGAAAAACATATATATATATATATATATATATATATCACAAATAAATAAGCCTATACGAGAAATATATTTTTACTAAATAAATTAAGAAAATGAACGAAAAACGCAGTTTCGGTTCATTTTTGTGCTGCGTGAAAGGAAAATAGACGGCAGAAAGAAACGGCATCCTATTTTTCTTTAGGCTTATTTTACGCAAAGAATCAAAATTCATCAAGACATTTTTAACTTCAAACCACTGCACCATATAAAATACAAGATCTTTATCCATAATATTGCTTTCTCCAGTTAAAAAGTTGTCTCGTCTGAATCAGGAGAGAAATATGCACAGATCAACACTGTTTAGAAGTGAAAACAGTCCAAAACAGTTCTAAACAAATATGTCTTTTTCACTGGAGGAAGAATTATTAAGGATTATGGGCTGGTATTTTGGCCAGAAGCAACAGTTTAGCATCAAAATGCCTCAACGATGGATTTTTTTATTAATTTTTTACAAACATGCAGCTTTTTACTTCACAGGAAGTTAATTTATGGACTGGAGTTGTGTCTTGCATTTATGTATTATTGTGATGTTTTTATCAGCTGTTTGGACTCTCATTCTGATGGCACCCATTCACTGCAGAGGATCCATCGGTGAGCAAGTGATGTAGCCTAATGTTAAATTTCGCCAAATCTGTTCCAATGAAGAAACAAACTCATCTATATCTTGGATGGCCTGAGGGCAAGCAAATTTTCAGCAGTTTGTCAATTTGGGAGGAGAACTATTCCTTCAAAGAGGATTTTCTTTGGAAAAAAATAAGATATTGTAGATAGAATTAGTATTAGGGATGTTCATTTCGATTATTTTTCCTAACCGACAACCGACGCTCGTTAACTGATTATTAACCGTTAACCGACAAGATTATTTTAAATTAGAATTGAATTAAATTAGAAAGGATAAGTGTCTGACTCGTTAAAAATACTAACATTTGTTTCCCGGGGATTAATTTTACATGCGCAAAAAGCAGCAAACAACAGAACATGAGGATTCACATGGTCTTCATATCACATCACGCACCTGCAGCGCTTCTGCGCGTGGAGAAAAACATATATATATATATATATATATATATATCACAAATAAATAAGCCTATACGAGAAATATATTTTTACTAAATAAATTAAGAAAATGAACGAAAAACGCAGTTTCGGTTCATTTTTGTGCTGCGTGAAAGGAAAATAGACGGCAGAAAGAAACGGCATCCTATTTTTCTTTAGGCTTATTTTACGCACAAAGATTTGTTTTTATTGTGAATGTACACAAATAAAGGCAAACCGTTTACAATTCCGATTATCGGTTGCTTCCACTGTTTATGACTAAAAGGAGTAGTTGCTTCCACTGTTAGAAGGAAAAAATTCAAGTGATTGTGCCGGCGCCGCATGTGTGCACTAGGGGTTGCACAGACTAATACTTCAATGCTCTGCCATGCCGCTTTAAGCTTGACGTCGACTAGTCGCTGGTCCTATAGAGGGTGCAACAGCATAAGAAACCTTTGAAGGAATTCCACATTTACGCTCAGTTTCCAATCAGTTCAAATGACAGATAAATGCATACTCTGAAAGCGCTCCACAAGACATGTATGATTATATTACTGGATGCTCGAAATTGAACGGGAGAATGCACGTTTTAAACAGCTTATTGTACAGGTAAGTTAATCG
>NW_015505181.1:3304839-3308067 GCF_001515645.1 Sinocyclocheilus grahami
AAATGACAGATAAATGCATACTCTGAAAGCGCTCCACAAGACATGTATGATTATATTACTGGATGCTCGAAATTGAACGGGAGAATGCACGTTTTAAACAGCTTATTGTACAGGTAAGTTAATCGCCGTTCTAATCTAATGCGCTGCTGCACTGTAACGCACACACATAGACTTCAGACAGTAGCGCGTACATCACGCGCATAGAATCATTCAATGCGGAAATGTATTGTCAACACTGTTCTGTGATTTTTCAATAAAATAGCTTAGAAACTTAAAAGTTCAAGCATTTATTTCTTAATAACTAAATTCCACAGCTTCACTACTAGTAGAGAGACGCTGCCAGGTAGAATTAATTCACACACGCAATCGCTCTCACTAACGCATTCATATTAATGTAATCTTTACTGTGCTACTTTATCTGTATCTGATTTAGAACGAGCAGAAATCTGTGAGAAATATAACGACCCAAATACAAAAGAACTGATAAAAGAGCAGTTATAGGCGCAACAGCCATGTGGGCAGCGCTGTGTCATATGACATAGATGTGCACAAACTGTTTATCACAACTCCAGACTTATTCGTTCATTAATGACGTCATCAGCGACTAATCGACTCCGACTCGACTTTCATCACATAAAAGTCGACTTCAAAAAATCTGAAGTCGTTCAACCCCTAGCGTGCACACAGTTAAGCTTTGCTACCTTGACAATGCAGCCTGTTCATTATCATAATAAAATACAGTCAGTCAAACTTATGGGGAAAAAAACACTGCTCAGTTTAAATATGTAGAAAAATCTGTGCCATAATTATCACCATACAACGGTGATGTTAAGCAAAACATTTTGTTTTATGTGGATATTGGAAAGCGAGTGATAGGCTACATAATAAATAATAATTTGGCATTCAAATACAATCGCAAATACGGAAACATTTGATTTTGTGTCGAATGAGAGACCCAACATTGGTTTCAGTTTCGGTTTAGCCTAAATTAATTCGTTTTGGCTTGTCGTTTATATTGCTAGGCCTATAACTTCTTATATTTTTAATTCTTGTTATTTTGTAAATACTGTTAATTGAAAGGATTTGTTGATAAGTGAGGGGAACTAAAATAGCCTAGCTATGTTTACAGTGTTTATTATAATGTTTGTAAACATTTCGCATTAGCATTAGGCCTATTTCTGAATGAAACAATAAAATGTGACTTATTCTGTGTTTTTTTCTCTAAAAAACAAAATAATTTAACCATGCAGCAAACCTTTTTAAATATTTTGATAAATTACTGAAAATAAATAAATAAATGACTTTCTAAACCGTTTAACTGATTGTATTAATCGGTCAAAATGCTTAACGGTCGGTTAACAGTTAACCGGTTAAAATGAACATCCCTAATTAGTATAATAGTTTTATTCTCTGAACATTTCTTGAGCTTTTACTGCTGAGATATAAAAAGACAGTTGATGTGTCAGCCTCTCCAGGCAAAAACGAGGGGATCTTTCCTGCAGAGGAAATGCTAAGCTGTGGGAGAGATGCAAGGAGCAAGGAGCTGTATCGATCGGCGCTTTAGCTAAATCTACCGTTGCATCTGTGCCAATGAGAGGAAGAAAAATTAGATCAAAACCTTCTGTCCGCGATTGAATCATGCTGGTGTCACTCACAAAATCTCACGGCTCCAGAGAAATCAATATGGCATGGATAGATATTAATGTTCGGTATTATAAAGTCCAATTGAAATCACATTGAACAGAAGAGACCTAATCGTTTTATTAACAGTTTATAGTCAAAGTGTCTCTTCCATCTTTTAAAAGACAAACCCACTAGCACTGAAAACAGCCATTGTCAAAGTCATCCAGCTAAAAAAATGAGTCAGTATTGATCTGAGCATTCAGCAAACAACCGTGTAGTACCATCTTGTAAATCAGAGAGATGAAAGCATGACAACAATTGGAAAATGACACTCTTAGTATTTTCTTTAAACAATTGTGTCAGTGGTAAATATTTTCTTCAGTGACTGGGTTTGACCCAAAAGCCCTATTCGCACTGGATTAGTATTACCTGGTGACCTCTAGTAATTTGTAATAATCGCAGAGATTGTCTGTGATCTTAATCCCGTGCAAATCGGGCATGTCTATAATTTGTAAAGTAAAAATTCAACCGCAAATGACCTTCCATATTTCGCCGAACACAGAGGTCCTGTGATAATATTAGTTCCGTGCAATTCGGCATCTCTGTGATTTGGCCTGGATTTGGCGGGGTTTTATATAATTTTTTCAAGGTTTTTCTTTCCTGTGCACCTTTTTATCCATCTTTCGCGAAGAATGGAGGCTGTGTTGGAGTGTTTTAATAGTATTTTGGGTGTTGGGTCATATCGCTAAATAGGGGAGGTCCTAGGATTTGATCCACAGGCTGGCTGAGCCTTCAGACAGACCATTAGATATAACAAATTACCTAAATTGTATAACCTAAATTATATAACCTAAAAAGTAAATATACACAAATATCCATTAAAGCTACAGTTACTTAGTTAAGAGCAGCCAGTCATTCTCTCTTTTTCTTTTATTGTTTGATTTTATTCTTTTATTGTTAAAGGGGTCATATGATGCGATTTCAATGTTTCCTTTCTCTTTGGAGTGTTACAAGCTCTTGGTGCATAAAGAAGATCTGTAAAGTTGCAAAGACTAAAGTCTCAAATCCAAAGAGATATTCTTTATAAAAGTTAAGAGTAAAACACGCCTACCTAAAACGACTCGTTCTAACACGCCCCCACATATCGCTGTCACTATGTGGGAAGATTTGCATAACGCTGCCCAAATATTCACGCAAAGAAAGAAGGCGTAACTTTTATTCTCGCTGTAGTATTGTTGCTGCCGCCAGGTCGCGAAGGCGCTGTGTGTTTCGTTGTGAAAGTGAAACTACTTTGTTTGGCCTTTCAAAAGAGGACGATATCTGCTTCGTCATGCCTGGAGCTGATCCGTGCTGGTTGCTGAGGAAATACAACAACTTTGTGCTGTGAATCACCAGATCGGCTTTCACCGTGGACGAAGCGGAGTCTAGCCCGGTGTCATCACATGTGGTTGCCGCAAGCCCTCCGGACGCTCCTTCGTCGAATCCGCCGGCCGCGCCGTTCTCAAGCCCACCGCCTCTGCTCACTCAAGCCGGGCTCCGCTCACTCTAGGCATCCAGCTGTTCCTCACTCTAGCCTCCGGCCTCCGCTCACTCTAGGCTGCCGCC
>NW_015505181.1:3308172-3308513 GCF_001515645.1 Sinocyclocheilus grahami
ACCCAAAACAATTAGATGTGTGCAGCACATTTTATGGAGGACCGTTTCCTGACCCTGGGAGAGTAGACTACAATGCCGCTGTTCTGAGTGTAAGTACGTTTTTTATATTTAAAGAGCTTTTATATTTTATATTTTTTATAAAGCGAGTTTTTTGAGCTGTGTAGAGTAGGGCTTGTTGTTTGTCATTTCTCCGATCACAAATGCAGACATGATTTTATGTTTACGCGGTGCGATGCAACGCAACGCATAAAAAGACAGTTTAAGTCATTATAATCCATAATTATGTCCCCACTGGATGCAACGAATGCCTCGTTTATAATGGGTTTTCATGTTTTTGAATC
>NW_015505181.1:3310125-3332578 GCF_001515645.1 Sinocyclocheilus grahami
TTCGTTGTGAAAGCGAAACTACTTTGTTTGGCCTTCCAAAAGAGGACGATATCTGCTTCGTCATGCCTGGAGCTGATCCGTGCTGGTTGCTGAGGAAATACAACAACTTTGTGCTGTGAATCACCAGATCGGCTTTCACAGTGGACGAAGCGGAGTCTAGCCCGGTGTCATCACATGTGGTTGCCGCAAGCCCTCCGGACGCTCCTTCGTCGAATCCGCCGGCCGCGCCGTTCTCCAGCCCACCGCTCACTCTAGCCGCCGGCTCTTTTGGAAGGACACGACTAGAAATCAGTGGTTAAGTTGTATTTACAACTCTGTTCCAGAACAGTTAGGCCGCCGTGTGTGACGCTGTGTTTCGTTGTGAAAGCGAAACTACTTTGTTTGGTCTTCCAAAAATGGACATGACTAGAGATCAGTGGTTAAGTTGTATTTACAACACTGTTCCAGAACACTTCAACCCAAAACATTTAGATGTGTGCAGCACATTTTATGGAGGACCGTTTCCTGACCCTGGGAGAGTAGACTACAATGCCGCTGTTCTGAGTGTAAGTACGTTTTTTATATTTAAAGAGCTTTTATATTTTATATTTTTTATAAAGCGAGTTTTTTGAGCTGTGTAGAGTAGGGCTTGTTGTTTGTCATTTCTCCGATCACAAATGCAGACATGATTTTATGTTTACGCGGTGCGATGCAACGCAACGCATAAAAAGACAGTTTAAGTCATTATAATCCATAATTATGTCCCCACTGGATGCAACGAATGCCTCGTTTATAATGGGTTTTCATGTTTTTGAATCATCGCTCCGGCCCGACAGGGCATCATCACAGTATGGCGAGGGGCGTAACATTTCCGTCACACGTTTGAGGTATTCGACCAATCATAACGCACTGGATAGCTGGCCAATCACAGCACACCTTGCTTTTCAGACCGATGAGCTTTGTAAAAATCGACGCGTTTCAGAAAGGCGGGGCATAGAGGAGAAACAATAATGTACAGTATGTGGAAAATAATGTGGTTTTTTAACACATTTCATTACACCAAATACACCAAATAATGTACTTTTTAGCAACATCATATGACCCCTTTAACGTTGTTAACATAGCCTAAGAAATGAACAGGTTCGTTAATGCGCATCCGATATTTTCTGAACTATTTATGTTCAATTAAGACGTAACCATCTGTTTTTACGTCGATACTCGTCAAGACAGTCATTCAGAGGTAATTTTTTGCCAATTTTCTCAAGACCTGAAAAAGAACTCAATTTGGTATTTGCTTGCTGTCTGAAAGACGGCTTCCTTGTGTGCACGCACAGAGACTATCTATGACAGAGCGCTAGTACCGCATTGAGATCTCTTTCGTGCCGTCTTGTGCTTGAATAGCTTAAAATCACTTAAATGTTTAAACTGACAAGCCTTAAAACACATGAGAATGATAAACTTTGAGGAAGCAGCACTGGCCCGATCGTTCAGATAGTTTTAGGGGGCTGAGACGACAGGTAGGGGGGCTGAAGCCCACTTAAAAAGGGTCTAGAACCGCCCCTGTCTCTATACACCGATACACCTATACACAATTTGCAGAAAGAGAAAGCTGAAAACCATCAGAAGAGCGAAAACAAAAAGAACGATTAGATGGATGACATGTATAACAGCATGGAACATTCATATCCGGGAGATAAGTAAATTCGAGCAAAATCACAGGCTTCGCTTCTCCCGTGCGAATGTGCCACACAAAATTCAGATGTGGTGGGGTCATTTCTAAATCACACGAGGTCCCCAGATAATACTAATCCCGTGCAAATAGGGCTAAAGAGGTCTTTAAGAAAACAAAGATGTGAATCACAACCCCGGAATTTTGCTGCAGATCTCAAGAGTGACAAGTTTATTTTGCGTACACAGCAGAGGATCAAAGATGCACAGTGGATGATGGCAAATCACACAAGAAAGTAGCCTATGATAATTGCATACCAGTAATGCATAGTGCTTTTTACAGTGTGAAGATGATGTCATCGTTTTCCAAATGTGCATTTTATTTTTATCATCTCAGGGTCACGGTGGTCTGTCTATGAAAACCTGAAGCAGAATAAAGACACAAACATGACTAGCTGTAACCTCAGGCAGAAACAGACTGCAGAATTCATGACAGTCAAATCACAGCTCTCTGTTTCATATAGCTAACTTTATAAGGCATAAAGTTTGATTGATTGGAAAGGCCCAGTTAGCCCCTGCTGGAAGATGCTGCAACTACAACATTCTGGCATTGCTGGCTATTCAAAACATGCATATACTAGGGGAAAATGGTGTCAGATTTACTTTAAAACAATTTTCACAAAATTCACAGTTCATTTCACAATTAATTTACAAAGAAATGGCAATTAACACATATAATTAAACATGAATTTTTAAAGTAGAAATAATAAACTAGTATTTATTTGCAAAACCTACTCTAATAATCCTTAGTTACAACTTTGAAAAATAATTTAACAAGTTTTTTCAGGCTCATAATAAATTTAATTTCAAAAAATTTTTTGAAACATGATTATAAAGCATCAACTGCCTTTAATAATAATAACAACAACAAAATCCAACAGGATCTTTAAAATTAACTTAAAGGGGTCCTATTATGCTCTTTTACAAAGTCTTGATTTTGTTTTGGAGGTGTACTAGAACACGCTCTCATGCTTGGTGGTTCGAAAAAAACGCATTATTTTTCACATAATTTACATGATTACAATACCTTTCTCCCCAGCATGGCACAAACGGCTCGATTAGTTCCGGGTTTGATGACGGCCCACCTTCCGAAAAACAGAATGTGTTGTGATTGGTTAGCCGTCCCAGTGCGTTGTGATTGGCGAACAGCTTAGACGGTGTTTCAGTATTACCACACCCCTTGCCAAAGCAGCAAGTTCTGTCTGCTCCGGTTTAGTTAAGGATGGTGTCAATATTGCCATATCAATTTGAGCCGGATTCAGACCCCGAGAATATTGCAGAGGATCGCGAGGATCACCTTTACATGCATGGATATGGACGGACATGTCGAAAACTTGATGCTACAGCAGCTCTTCTTCTTAATTTTTCTCTGATGCACTAACTCTGCAGCAGCACTTCTTTGTCGTCGTCTTGTCTGATGCACTCAGCCAAGCGACCTTGAAGTCCCTACCCCCAACCATTCAAATTTCCGTAGGTGGGAATTATTTTAATGATATTCTAATGGGCCGCTTTGTGACATCACAAAACCCGTAAAACAACGCTGTAGTCCAAACGAGCCGTTCGTTGTAGTTCTTGAAAAAAAATTTTTTTTTTTAATGGAGTGGACTTTGAGATTTGTAACTTTGTAGATCTTTTTTATGCTCAAACATTCACACTACACACCGACTAAAATTCAAAAAGTGAAAAAGCATAATAGGACCCAATAAAATAAAAATAAAAAATATGCTATTATTTATTTGTAAATGTATTTAGTATAGCATTACTATATATTAGTACTTTTATTATACTATTCAGTTAAAATAAAACATTTAATACACAATTACTATTAAAAACTAAATATATAATAATATTGTTAAATAAATAAACGTATTTATTAGGTATATTATTAGTACTATTATTATACTATTCAATCAAAATAAAACTTTTGATATACAAGTATTATTAAAATAATGACAATCAAACAAACAAAAAAATTAAATAAAAAACGTAATATTCACGCTTTAAAATTTAATGGGTTAATTTGAGTCACAATGGACCATGACACAATTGTTTGGCCTAATTTGTCTATTACCTATCCATCACTGCAAGATACTGTAATGATTATAATCAGATTAAATGAATAAGTCAAGACTTTCCACAAAAGACTGACAAGATTAGTTTAACAGTGCAGTGCTCACTCAGTGTGGTTTTTCCAATCCACCACCATGCATCTGTGACAGGAGGACTTTTGAAACACAGATCATTTATTTTTTTGAGAACAGTGTCTGTCTGAGTCTCCATGGTGACAGGTTTATTAGGTAAAGATGTGTTTTCAAACCTTTTTCTAGGGCTTTGGATGGGGACCTAATAGGTCATTTATGGCCTTTGTGATTCACTCTTTGCAGGCTATTATAAAAAATATATAGTGCTGGACGTGTTGTAGAAATGATATCATCCACACATATATGGAGAAGATATGTACACTCTACTCCAGGAGAAACTACGAGCACTTAATGTGGTTTTTGCATTTCTATTTAGGATTTAGGCATGTCAAATCTGTGATCCATGGTTCATGAAATTCAAATCTGTGGTCTTGTCAACCGTGTGAGATGTTCTTTTCCCTCTTCCCTCTCATCACTGCTTTCTCCAGTTCAAACTCAGCATTCCTAAACAAAATTTCAGTCTGTTTGCTCATAATACACAAAAGCACAAACACAATACTGCAAACAGCTTATCTTAAAATTGCAAGTTTTACAATAATTGCACATATACGATATATTTATTACTAAGAATTTTAACCACCAAGAAACTGTATTTAAGGAAATGCCACTTGAATCCCCAGTAATAGGCCTATCTGTTTAGCAGCATAATAAAGATATTTTGTGCTGTTAGAGGGCCAAGTGTACTCAGCACTATTTTTGTCCGACTGTTGAATAATACAACACATGTTGAAACGTGTTTGTCAGGCAAAAAGCAGAAGGCAAAACCAGACCACCTACTGCATAAAACATTGCATTAAACTTAATACAAGGTACCAAGGAAGATAAAATGAATATTAATATACTCTGGGGAGTGCTAGTGCTGTAGAGCAAATGAAGCACAACTGATATGTATGCCACTTTTTTAAAGGTGTTATTAATGCGAAATCTTGATTGTGATAATGAAATAATCAACAACCTAACAATATTAACTTTTAAAAACACAAGTAAGGAACAGGTGAAACATATAACGTGAAACTTGTCTGTAACTCTGTTTCATGTAGTAGTCAAAGATGAATTTTGTGCTGTTAGAGGGCCAAGTGTACTCAGCACTATTTTTGTCCGACTGTTGAATAATACAACACATGTTGAAACGTGTTTGTCAGGCAAAAAGCAGAAGGCAAAACCAGACCACCTACTGCATAAAACATTGCATTAAACTTAATACAAGGTACCAAGGAAGATAAAATGAATATTAATATACTCTGGGGAGTGCTAGTGCTGTAGAGCACATATATACACAGTATATAAATTTCATTAAAAAGGATATATTGTCATTACTAATATAAATATATATCCAGTTTTATTTAATATTAAGTGTTTGTACCACAGGTTGTGAGAAAGTGATACTAAATAGCACTTTCTGTAAAATTATTTGCTATTTATATCGCTAAAGTAGTTACCAAAAAGTGCAGGGTATTTCACCCAGCTCAAGTCTTATAACCATACTATGGATGGACACCATAATAATAATACATAACAAATAGTGTAAAGCACCCTGTCACCAATTAAGCACAAGAGTGAAAGCCTATGATTAAATCTCAAGTAGCAGAATAAAACCCATTATCTGAAGGGAAAAGTCAACATTATGCAAAATGCATATCAACAACCATATGTTATTTACGAATAATGTATACTGAGTGTTGCGAGACGAGGATTTGGAAGTGGAATTTATAGTCACATTGACTGACAGGCCATCATTGGTACTCTATAAGCAAATACCTATAATAACAATAATAACAAAAAATTGTTGTCTTTACCTACGATCCCAAACATGCAACATTCAAGAAAATGTCACTCATCAATATGTGTTAGCCAAAATTGTCAGTGAATACTTAAATGGATCTGGCATGTTCTTAAACAACAGTACAATCCTTTGAACACACTGTAGTCAAGTCAATTCATACAATAGAGTCTTCAAAGCACCTTCTCAGTATTAAACAGCAAAATGTCAAAATCAATGATGCAAACTTCAAAAATGAGGCAAAACTAAATTCTGCTGTAAAGCAGCTCTAGCTTAATAGTGTCCAGTCAGTTCAGCATTGATTCAGTTCAGTTTAATAACTGAATCGTAAAGTTCATTCATTATGAAACAATTCAGCAATAAGCAGCTTTACTGGAGACAATTATTCTTGAGACTCAGTTCAGTTCAGTAAGTGTTGATGATGCAAAATTCATGAATTATGTAATTAAACATGGTCATGTTAAATGTGTACTGGTGAACACCAACACTATATATTACAACTCACTCGTAGTCTTGTTGACAAATTTATAATTTGTACAATTAAATTTTAAAATTCAAATTGCAAAGTTTGCTGAAAGGTGATGAGTTTGACTTACACATTTTTTTTTATCAGTCAGGTCTTCACATCTTCCGCATCTTTCATGAGTCTACCAGGAAAGGATTTGATGTTGAGCCACTTGAACGGAATGATGCATCTGAGCAAAAAGAAGAGACAGATCTAAAATAAAATTTTAAATTGCTTAGACCAGTCTTAAAAATTGAGTAGTCTAATTTGTTTTCTTCAAGACTGGTCATAAATGTTTAAAGTTGGTTACAAAAAGACAGAGGTGTATAGAGTACCTGAAAACCATACTTGAGTAAAAGCACAGGCCTACCATGTTGCAAAAATTACTTAATTACAAGTTACAAGTCACCAATTACAATACGACTTGAGTAATGCCGAGTTCACACTGCACGATTTTCAAAGTCGTCGGATCACCATTGTTTTCACACTGCGTGACTATCTAGGGTAGCAATCAGTTGCTGCTGTGTTCACATTGCATGATGGCTCAGCGACAGTAGTTTACACACCTCATGACTTTACAATAGGAAGAATCGCCGACAACTCTGTCGGGTCCACAAACTACGTTTCACAACCAAAAGCACGCAAGAAGTGAAAAAAGAAATAACTCCTCCCGAACTTCCCGCTGCCCTGTATCTTGCTCTCTCATTGGCTGTAGGTCATCGCCAATGTATTTTTCAGTCAGACTAGTGATGGGAAGTTCAGATCATTTTACCGACTGGTCTAACTTCCCTAACACGTCTACTACTTACGCAAACGTTGATCACACTATAAACAATTCAAAACTATAATGCTATAAGAAACAGAAAAGATTTATTCATTGTTTACCTGGGTCTTCAGTCTATGATTAGCTCACCTCACCTCTTATCTGACAAGTCTTTGGGTTTGAGTTGTTCGTTCATCACATAACAGACCCATAAACTTAACCAATGCAGTCTGAGCCGGAAAGAGAATTGACCGACTCGGACCTTTGAGTCTCGTTCAGCAAAATAAACAAATCTATTTTCGAGTCATTTAGTTCACTTTAGCAAAATATAATTAAAATGTTACATGTTACTTCCCTAACACGTCTACTACTTACGCAAACGTTGATCACACTATAAACAATTCAAAACTATAATGCTATAAGAAACAGAAAAGATTTATTCATTGTTTACCTGGGTCTTCAGTCTATGATTAGCTCACCTCACCTCTTATCTGACAAGTCTTTGGGTTTGAGTTGTTCGTTCATCACATAACAGACCCATAAACTTAACCAATGCAGTCTGAGCCGGAAAGAGAATTGATTAGTTCATCTCTCGAGTCTTTCAAATCGTTCGTTCTTTTGTCACATGACGTGACAGCATTGGATAGAGAAATTCGTTAATTTACAAGCTTCCTTACAAACGGGTGCATGGTTATTATCATTATTTATTATTAGTAGTAGTATTATCATTATTATAATTATTATTTACTCTTACAGTTACGTGATGCGATTCAGGTCTCAAATTGTAGCTTTTTACTTCTTACAGTTTATAAATGTGTGAATTTCTGTCATGATGGTTCTTTTCCATAACACTGAATGTTGTAACAAAGGTAATAAAGAGTTGGTTATCTTTCCGGCTCAGACTGCATAGGTTAAGCTTATGGGTCTGTCACGTGGTGAACGAACGACTCGAAAAACCTGAAGACTCGAGAGATGAACTAATCTGTTCTCTTTCCGGCTCAGACTGCATTGGTTATGTTTATTGGGCTGTCACGTGATGAACGAACGACTCGAAAAACCCGAAGACTCGAGAGATAAACTAATCAATTCTCTTTCCAGCTCAGACTGCATAGATTAATCTTACGGGTCTGTCACGTGATGAACGAATGACTCGAAAAACCCGAAGACTCGAAACAGGTTCCAGTGCAGAACCTATAGGATGTTGCGCATGCGCGACTGAACGAATCACTCCCCAAGATGACTCGTTCTTCCCGAGTCACATTAAAGATTCATTCAAAATTAACGAATCGTTCAAGAACGACCCATCACTAAGTCAGACCTCATTTCACACAGCAGGATATTGAATCGCCGAAAGCCGATCCAGATGTTTAGCATACAAAATATTTCACGGGCGTCAGCAATTCTCCCAGATAGCGTCTTTGATAATTCACACTGCATGATTGTCACTCGTGTGTACGAGTACCAATTTGCCTACAATTTCAGGCATTTATCTGCGACTTCGCAAAACCTGTCGGCGAGTGAAAATCGGGGCTAAAATCATGCAGTGTGAACTCGGCATCTGATTTTAACAGTACTTAAAGACACAATATGCAAGTTTTCATCGCTAGAGGGTGCGTTCAAACAAAGAGACAAAGGCGTAGTTTGATGACGCTGTGACTGAGTGTGGAATCATGGGAGTTGTCGTCTTCATCCCCACAGCCGACGTAATCTGACAGGACTTGGGCAGAAATCGTGATCATGAATGAGCTAATGATTTATTAACGTCGTAGTATGAAGCAGGGTGAGGCTGAAAGCCGTTGAAGCGAAACGAGGCCGCTGAACGAGCGTGACACGCGGCTCGAAAGCAGCGGAGCTTTTATTATGTCACAGTCGACCGCTTCCACTCCTTCCGGTCGTGCGTATGTGGGGTAAAGCAGCGCTGTTCTATCATACTAGATACATTTGAAAGTTCTGTTATAATGCTACTCTGTGCGGTTGTCACCAGTCTAATAAAACGCATAACATACTAAAGCGTCTTTGGTGTTTCCATTTTCTACAAAACAAAACCGGAAATTGAGGGTGTATGACATCATTGGCAGGTGACACAATGACACTATGGACACGGTCCGTGTCACTAGTTAAAATTGCTTATTTCTCTGGATTTAAACATTCTTCGAAACATTTGGGATAACGTACGTACACAAAATATATCACTGTTCTAGTAGTTTTGGGATATTTTAATTTAAAAAATCGTACATATTGTGCCTTTAAGTATTTTTATTTTTTAAATATTTATTGAATGTAGGCTCAAAGATGCAAAAGTCCTCAACACCTAAGAGATGTGACAGTGAAAAACAAGAAACTGTTGATTTGTAAGGAAAGCAATCACATTTATTTTCTATAATCAAAATAAAACCGAAAATTCCAATAAATCAATCAACACAATTGCCTCTTAAACATCTACAGACACACTTAAGTCTCAGTGAAGCGCAAGTGCTCAAATAGGGCATAAGTAAACCAGTATCCTTCAAAAAGTTCTCTTCAATATGACAGATAAATAAAATAATGTTAAGTAAAAATAAAAAGTCAAAAGCTTCTTGCACTAGACATGCTGGTTTCGGCCTCATCGCTCATCGCATAAAGAAGCCTTGTTGAAAAGTTTCAGTGAGTAATGGCAAAATGCACAAGATATAGTATATTTAATGCCTGTAGATGGCAATATTGCTTCTTTTGTAGCAGAAATAAACTGCTGCAGAAAAAGTTGGGTGCCATGCAAAATGTAATGCGTAATTGAATGACTCATTACAAATGTATTGGAGTAAAGAGTACACCTATTCAAAAATGTAGTGAAGTAAAGAGTAAAAGTTGCTAATACCTTTGATACTCTTAAAAAAAGATACTCAAGTACAGTAACTAATTACATTTACTCAAATACCTCACACCACTGCAAAAAGGTAGGCTGGCAGAAAAGTAAGACTGTTTATCTCTTGGTTAACTGCTAGTTGGTCTGACTAGTTCTTAAGACACAGTCTTGTAGGGCTATGTTTATGCAACTGGCCCACGCTACAAATCCTTTCAAAGTCAGCGGTTGTTCTTTTCACAAAAACACAACTGTTTGTCGTCGCGTAATTTACGCAAATGAATACCTCAGGAATTATCAGTTGCTCAACGGATCAGTTCCTCAGTGAAGTAAGCATTGTATAACTGCGATGTTGATTCGAAATATTAACGTTACACTTTGAAATGAAGTAAATGAATATTACCGTGCTCTTAGGTGACATAATGTTTCTGACCTGCTTCTTTCGAAAAGCTCACAAAACCACCCGTGTCTATGAGACAGCGCTTCGGCAAAGTCGTATTTCACAAAAAATGCAGCCTTAATTCGAAAAGTAACGGTAAGGTTACATTAATTCCTGAAGTAAAGAGGATTGTCATGTTCACGTGTGCTGTCTGAGGAAATAAAACTCGCGCCGAACACTGGCGTTTACTTACGGACGTACAGTACATGCATCATGTTTAAGTAATAGTATATTTCAAATATATGTAACACAAAAACATTTTAGAAATGTGTGTTGTTCCGCTGTGAAATGCAAGCACGCGCCTATTTAATGCCAAGGGTTAAAAAAGAAGAAGACGAAAGGTAGGGGTCACGTGATTGTGCGCAAGCTTGTGTGACGTCACAGCGTAGTAGAAGTAGTACAAAAGGCACGCGCTCAAACTTCGAACTTCGAGTTCAGGCGAATTTCTTAAGAGAGCCAGTGTAGAGACTCGACAGAAAGTGATTACTGACTGAAACGCTTTAGTAGACACACAGTGGACAGACACAACACACAGTGTGTTCACGGTTTATAACATAATCAAACAGAATGTCCAAGACATCTGTGTTTTTCGGTGAGTGCAGTGAAGTTAAGAGAGAAGCTGTGGATAGGCTGGAGATGATCAGTCTTACCTCAGACATAATGTCTGACTCTGTCAGCACCAAAGAGGTGACAACAGGAGATTCAGGGAGCGTTAGCTCAGAAAATCAAGGTTGCATGAAGGCTTGTCCCACAGACAGTGTGGAGAACAGCCCAACAGGTGAGCTGGATGTTTCAAAGTTGTTTTCTTGGCTTAGTGTTTAACCCTTGGGCTCATTTTGGAAAGAATTCTCACCATTTCAGGACTATGAACTTAAATGTATTTAATACATTCATCATAAAATGATTTTAATACATGATTTGTATTTCATGTGTAGATTCTTTGAATAGGTTACTATTAATTTTTCTTTATTTTAGCAAAACCTGCAAAAGGGAAGAAGGGGAAAAAAGACTGCGCTGTCTTTCGGAGAGTATGGAAAGCTGTAAAGCGCCCTTTCCTTTGCTGCGACCCGAACAGTGTGGTGTATCTTACACCACAGCCAGACCTAGACGGTTCGGAGCTAATGCCCACCCCCAGTCTCTTCAGAATCACCCCAATGGCTGACACAGATCCTGCCGACCCTGAGCTGGTGTGTCTGCCAGGCCAGGTCTGTGAAGATGTTGAGTCGTTGTGTGTGCCAGGTCTCTCCAGGACTGAGCAAACGTCGGACACAGATCTGGCCGTTCCTGAGTCGCCTGTGGCAGATCCGTCCAGTTCTGACCTGGGTGACGGTGAGTCACCATCTTTTATTTTCTGTTCTACTATTACTTGCAGTTGGAATCCTGTTTCACTGCCAGTAACTGCTTAAAAATCCAACCATGACTTTTGTTGTAGTATTTTCATTTTTAATTGTATTAATTAGTAGCTGCAGCTCTAGTATTCATTCACAGAGATGTTTCTTAATAGTTTATTGACTTTTCTTCATTTTAGAAAAACCTAAAAAGGGGAGGAAAAGGAAAGCAGTCCATGCGCTCTTCCGGAGTTTCCGTAAGGCCGTAAAGCATCTCTTCCTCTGCTGCGACTCGACTCGATTGCCTGTTCAAGTTCCATCTGAGATCCCTGTTGAGCCTGAGCCAGGCTGTCTGACCAGGTCTAACCAGGTCTGTGCAGCTCTCCAGTCCTCCCAGTCTGTGCAAGCCACTCCAGAGTTGTTGCATGTGTCAGATTCATCAGATTCGGCGATCAGTCTGGATTGTGGTGAGTTGTCATTACCTTTTGAAATTTCTGCCCTTTTATTTTTGGCATTCTTTTCTACTTATCATTATTTAGGTTGTAAATCTGATACTCTTAACTTTCCTTGCAGTAGCTGCTTGTACCTGATTTACAGTGGAACTGAATTCAAAGGATAGGATTCTTTAAAGATTTTTTAAATGGATCTTATTCTTTAAATCGGGTCTATTTGATCTGTTCATATCAGACAATAAAAGGAAAGTGCAGCCTCATGTATGTCCATGTTTTTTTTTTCCTGTGTGTTTATCAGGACATAGAGTGTCTCTCTTTGTGGTGGGAGAGCTTCTAGGATGCGGAAGTTTTGGCAAGGTGTATGAGGGAACCCACATATTTGGCGATAGAATTAAGGTAAAGCACTTTTATTGACTTGAACCAACATTTTGCTCCATATGTAGAAATGTGTGTCCACTGTCTTGATTTAAACGGATTGTAGATGTGCATGTCTGGCACTTTGGTATGCTTGGAAAAACTGACTGTGCTTTTGCCATTCACAGGTTGCCATGAAGTACATCCACAAGCATGAAACTGACCGCTGTCTTGACATTGTAAGTTGACAAATCTAAGAATAATTTTGGTTGATTGAGTGACTATTGCTGTGCTGTAAATACTTGTAGCTAACATAAAGCAAAGGAAATGGACAACAAAGATGTAAGTGCAAATCTAAATACAATGATGTTCATCATTCTACAGATCTTCTAAGTAATGAGTTACTCAAAGCCAACTGTTTGTTTTTCTCTAGGCTGGTTATTCCAAACCCGTAATTGCAGAAGTGGCTATGTTGCTTAGGTTGGGAGAACCTCCATTATGTCCCAACATCATCAAATTACACCACTGGATTGAGAATAAGAGGAGCTTCGTGCTCATTATGGAGTACCCGCAACCATGCTGTACCTTGCATCAGTACATCACATATTCAGATGACGTGAATGAAGGAAAAGCACGCTGGTTAATCTGTCAGTTAGTCCAAGCTGTGAAACACTGCATTGACCGTGGAGTCTTCCATGGTGATATCCACACGGGGAACATCCTGGTGACTGACCACAATTTGGAGCTCAAACTAATTGACTTTGGTTGTGCTTATCCAATCAGCAGTGAGTGCGTTCTCAGCAGTGTATATCGAGGTATGTTTCGTGTTCCCATAGCAGAGTGCAGTGTCATTGATCACAGTATTGTCTTTTTGATAACAGCATTGCTCAACACTAAAAATGTTTCTCTTACAGGAGCACCACTCTACACCCCACCTGAGGTCATAGGGCATACCAAATTCTACGCTGAACCAGCATATGTCTGGGCAATAGGTGTTGTGCTGTTTGAAATCTTGCACGGGTATTTGCCATTTGGAAGCCAAGACGAAATACTGCGTGACTATGTTAAAGCGAAACTGACTTTATCCTCAGGTAAACGCAACAGACACCTCTTTACAGTCTCTGAGTCTCAGTGGCTATGTTTACATGCAACCAAATGATTGATGGCTCAATCGGACTGAAAAGCCTTCATGTAAACATCTTAATCGATCCGATTGAGCTCAATCGGAATGAAATTTCGATCCGATTGAAGGGGGTGGTTTATTCCTTTTCTAATACGATTGAGAGTGCATGTAAACACTTGATTGGATTGAACCCCGAAACTGAAAGGACTGCGTGTGCAGAGACGCAGAAATAGCGTTATGACGTGTGGAACGAACAGCTCTTCCTTTTGAATAAAGTGTTGTATAAATGCGTGTCCTGTCATTATAAAACTTTCCTTACAGTGGAGCAGGACAATGTTCCACCGATTCTCATCCACAGGCAACCCGTTTTGGGTGTGGGGAGGGGCATTTTTACTGCGTGATAAATATTAGCAGCACGGCACAGCGGTTTATATGTATATTTATCCATAAATGGATAAATATTAATTCTGCTGTTAAAAACAAATAAAGAAACCGTGTAGGAGAGTGGTTATTATGTGCAAACAGTGAAAATTATATATTTGTGCAGTGTGCGCATGTCATGTGCATGTTCAGATTCATCAATCGGAATGAATTCAGTCCGATTGAACCAAAAATTGTGAATGTAAACGTAGCCACTGACAGAAAAAATAGATATGTTACCCTTGACCATAAAACCAGTCATAAGGATTCAAGATTTATCCATTGATGTATGGTTTGTTATGATATGACAATATTTGGCCGAGATACAACTACCGGTATTTGAAAATCTGGATTCTGAGGGTGCAGAAAAGGAAAAACTGACTGTGCTTTTGCCATTCACAGGTTGCCATGAAGTACATCCACAAGCATGAAACTGACCGCTGTCTTGACATTGTAAGTTGACAAATCTAAGAATAATTTTGGTTGATTGAGTGACTATTGCTGTGCTGTAAATACTTGTAGCTAACATAAAGCAAAGGAAATGGACAACAAAGATGTAAGTGCAAATCTAAATACAATGATGTTCATCATTCTACAGATCTTCTAAGTAATGAGTTACTCAAAGCCAACTGTTTGTTTTTCTCTAGGCTGGTTATTCCAAACCCGTAATTGCAGAAGTGGCTATGTTGCTTAGGTTGGGAGAACCTCCATTATGTCCCAACATCATCAAATTACACCACTGGATTGAGAATAAGAGGAGCTTCGTGCTCATTATGGAGTACCCGCAACCATGCTGTACCTTGCATCAGTACATCACATATTCAGATGACGGGAATGAAGGAAAAGCACGCTGGTTAATCTGTCAGTTAGTCCAAGCTGTGAAACACTGCATTGACCGTGGAGTCTTCCATGGTGATATCCACACGGGGAACATCCTGGTGACTGACCACAATTTGGAGCTCAAACTAATTGACTTTGGTTGTGCTTATCCAATCAGCAGTGAGGGCGTTCTCAGCAGTGTATATCGAGGTATGTTTCGTGTTCCCATAGCAGAGTGCAGTGTCATTGATCACAGTATTGTCTTTTTGATAACAGCATTGCTCAACACTTTCTCTTACTCTCTTACAGGAGCACCACTCTACACCCCACCTGAGGTCATAGGGCATACCAAATTCTACGCTGAACCAGTGGGCAATAGGGCAATAGGTGTTGTGCTGTTTGAAATCTTGCACGGGTATTTGCCATTTGGAAGCCAAGACGAAATACTGCGTGACTATGTTAAAGCGAAACTGACTTTATCCTCAGGTAAACGCAACAGACACCTCTTTACAGTCTCTGAGTCTCAGTGGCTATGTTTACATGCAACCAAATGATTGATGGCTCAATCGGACTGAAAAGCCTTCATGTAAACATCTTAATCGATCCGATTGAGCTCAATCGGAATGAAATTTCGATCCGATTGAAGGGGGTGGTTTATTCCTTTTCTAATACGATTGAGAGTGCATGTAAACACTTGATTGGATTGAACCCCGAAACTGAAAGGACTGCGTGTGCAGAGACGCAGAAATAGCGTTATGACGTGTGGAACGAACAGCTCTTCCTTTTGAATAAAGTGTTGTATAAATGCGTGTCCTGTCATTATAAAACTTTCCTTACAGTGGAGCAGGACAATGTTCCACCGATTCTCATCCACAGGCAACCCGTTTTGGGTGTGGGGAGGGGCATTTTTACTGCGTGATAAATATTAGCAGCACGGCACAGCGGTTTATATGTATATTTATCCATAAATGGATAAATATTAATTCTGCTGTTAAAAACAAATAAAGAAACCGTGTAGGAGAGTGGTTATTATGTGCAAACAGTGAAAATTATATATTTGTGCAGTGTGCGCATGTCATGTGCATGTTCAGATTCATCAATCGGAATGAATTCAGTCCGATTGAACCAAAAATTGTGAATGTAAACGTAGCCACTGACAGAAAAAATAGATATGTTACCCTTGACCATAAAACCAGTCATAAGGATTCAAGATTTATCCATTGATGTATGGTTTGTTATGATATGACAATATTTGGCCGAGATACAACTACCGGTATTTGAAAATCTGGATTCTGAGGGTGCAGAAAAATCTAAATATTGAGAAAATTGCCTTTAAAGTTGTCCAAATTAAGTTCTTAGCAATGCATATTACTAATCAAAAATTAAGTTTTGATATTTACGGTAGGAAATTTACAAATATCTTCATGGAACTCTTTCGGAGAGTATGGAAAGCTGTAAAGCGCCCTTTCCTTTGCTGCGACCCGAACAGTGTGGTGTATCTTACACCACAGCCAGACCTAGACGGTTCGGAGCTAATGCCCACCCCCAGTCTCTTCAGAATCACCCCAATGGCTGACACAGATCCTGCCGACCCTGAGCTGGTGTGTCTGCCAGGCCAGGTCTGTGAAGATGTTGAGTCGTTGTGTGTGCCAGGTCTCTCCAGGACTGAGCAAACGTCGGACACAGATCTGGCCATTCCTGAGTCGCCTGTGGCAGATCCGTCCAGTTCTGACCTGGGTGACGGTGAGTCACCATCTTTTATTTTCTGTTCTACTATTACTTGCAGTTGGAATCCTGTTTCACTGCCAGTAACTGCTTAAAAATCCAACCATGACTTTTGTTGTAGTATTTTCATTTTTAATTGTATTAATTAGTAGCTGCAGCTCTAGTATTCATTCACAGAGATGTTTCTTAATAGTTTATTGACTTTTCTTCATTTTAGAAAAACCTAAAAAGGGGAGGAAAAGGAAAGCAGTCCATGCGCTCTTCCGGAGTTTCCGTAAGGCCGTAAAGCATCTCTTCCTCTGCTGCGACTCGACTCGATTGCCTGTTCAAGTTCCATCTGAGATCCCTGTTGAGCCTGAGCCAGGCTGTCTGACCAGGTCTAACCAGGTCTGTGCAGCTCTCCAGTCCTCCCAGTCTGTGCAAGCCACTCCAGAGTTGTTGCATGTGTCAGATTCATCAGATTCGGCGATCAGTCTGGATTGTGGTGAGTTGTCATTACCTTTTGAAATTTCTGCCCTTTTATTTTTGGCATTCTTTTCTACTTATCATTATTTAGGTTGTAAATCTGATACTCTTAACTTTCCTTGCAGTAGCTGCTTGTACCTGATTTACAGTGGAACTGAATTCAAAGGATAGGATTCTTTAAAGATTTTTTAAATGGATCTTATTCTTTAAATCGGGTCTATTTGATCTGTTCATATCAGACAATAAAAGGAAAGTGCAGCCTCATGTATGTCCATGTTTTTTTTTTCCTGTGTGTTTATCAGGACATAGAGTGTCTCTCTTTGTGGTGGGAGAGCTTCTAGGATGCGGAAGTTTTGGCAAGGTGTATGAGGGAACCCACATATTTGGCGATAGAATTAAGGTAAAGCACTTTTATTGACTTGAACCAACATTTTGCTCCATATGTAGAAATGTGTGTCCACTGTCTTGATTTAAACGGATTGTAGATGTGCATGTCTGGCACTTTGGTATGCTTGGAAAAACTGACTGTGCTTTTGCCATTCACAGGTTGCCATGAAGTACATCCACAAGCATGAAACTGACCGCTGTCTTGACATTGTAAGTTGACAAATCTAAGAATAATTTTGGTTGATTGAGTGACTATTGCTGTGCTGTAAATACTTGTAGCTAACATAAAGCAAAGGAAATGGACAACAAAGATGTAAGTGCAAATCTAAATACAATGATGTTCATCATTCTACAGATCTTCTAAGTAATGAGTTACTCAAAGCCAACTGTTTGTTTTTCTCTAGGCTGGTTATTCCAAACCCGTAATTGCAGAAGTGGCTATGTTGCTTAGGTTGGGAGAACCTCCATTATGTCCCAACATCATCAAATTACACCACTGGATTGAGAATAAGAGGAGCTTCGTGCTCATTATGGAGTACCCGCAACCATGCTGTACCTTGCATCAGTACATCACATATTCAGATGACGGGAATGAAGGAAAAGCACGCTGGTTAATCTGTCAGTTAGTCCAAGCTGTGAAACACTGCATTGACCGTGGAGTCTTCCATGGTGATATCCACACGGGGAACATCCTGGTGACTGACCACAATTTGGAGCTCAAACTAATTGACTTTGGTTGTGCTTATCCAATCAGCAGTGAGTGCGTTCTCAGCAGTGTATATCGAGGTATGTTTCGTGTTCCCATAGCAGAGTGCAGTGTCATTGATCACAGTATTGTCTTTTTGATAACAGCATTGCTCAACACTAAAAATGTTTCTCTTACAGGAGCACCACTCTACACCCCACCTGAGGTCATAGGGCATACCAAATTCTACGCTGAACCAGCATATGTCTGGGCAATAGGTGTTGTGCTGTTTGAAATCTTGCACGGGTATTTGCCATTTGGAAGCCAAGACGAAATACTGCGTGACTATGTTAAAGCGAAACTGACTTTATCCTCAGGTAAACGCAACAGACACCTCTTTACAGTCTCTGAGTCTCAGTGGCTATGTTTACATGCAACCAAATGATTGATGGCTCAATCGGACTGAAAAGCCTTCATGTAAACACCTTAATCGATCCGGATTGAAGGGAGTGGTTTATTCCTTTTCTAATACGATTGAGAGTGCATGTAAACACTTGATTGGATTGAACCCCGAAACTGAAAGGACTGCGTGTGCAGAGACGCAGAAATAGCGTTATGACGTGTGGAACGAACAGCTCTTCCTTTTGAATAAAGTGTTGTATAAATGCGTGTCCTGTCATTATAAAACTTTCCTTACAGTGGAGCAGGACAATGTTCCACCGATTCTCATCCACAGGCAACCCGTTTTGGGTGTGGGGAGGGGCATTTTTACTGCGTGATAAATATTAGCAGCACGGCACAGCGGTTTATATGTATATTTATCCATAAATGGATAAATATTAATTCTGCTGTTAAAAACAAATAAAGAAACCGTGTAGGAGAGTGGTTATTATGTGCAAACAGTGAAAATTATATATTTGTGCAGTGTGCGCATGTCATGTGCATGTTCAGATTCATCAATCGGAATGAATTCAGTCCGATTGAACCAAAAATTGTGAATGTAAACGTAGCCACTGACAGAAAAAATAGATATGTTACCCTTGACCATAAAACCAGTCATAAGGATTCAAGATTTATCCATTGATGTATGGTTTGTTATGATATGACAATATTTGGCCGAGATACAACTACCGGTATTTGAAAATCTGGATTCTGAGGGTGCAGAAAAATCTAAATATTGAGAAAATCGCCTTTAAAGTTGTCCAAATTAAGTTCTTAGCAATGCATATTACTAATCAAAAATTAAGTTTTGATATTTACGGTAGGAAATTTACAAATATCTTCATGGAACATGATCTTTACTTGATGTCCTAATGATTTTTGGCATAAAAGAACAATCTATAATTTTGACCCATACAATGTATTTTTGGCTATTGCTACAAATATACCCCAGCGACTTAAGGCTGGTTTTGTGGTCTAGGTTCCCATATGTCAGACAGGATATAACAGGAAGTCTAGCAAGTAACAAATGTTTACCAATGTGACTGTAGACATAATTATTTAATTGGGGATATTTATATGATCTAATAATGACATTTTATATGGTAAAACATTTACTCTTCAAAAGCTTTTTCATATGTCAACATTGATGTTGGTTAAGACTAACCCGCACTCTCCCTCTGAAAACTTTACAGCATGCCATGACCTGATTTTCCAGTGTTTGATCCGCAATCCAGCAAACAGACTGATGCTACAGCATCTAGAAGAGCACAGGTGGTTTATGAACTAGATTGCAAGAAGACAGCAGATCCCATGCATCGGTTAGACGAGAAAAGGTAGTGAAACACTCTGTTCCCTCTTGCTCATTGGAAGAGTTATGAACATGGAGACGAGAACTAGACACAAACTAGTACACAAACTTTTTTATAGTTCAACTGTTTAATTTGCACTGGCATATTGTAAGAGGTGGTACAGAGATTCATCCAATTAGAATTTTAGATTACATAATATAGTGATGAAAAGGAATTAACAAAATCCATATATAGAGGCTTTCTGGTACAAAAGATATCCCTCTCCATCTGTGCCTCGCGGACCAGAAGACAAGCTTAATGAACCCCACTTTTACAATCTCCATCTACCCCTTGCACTTCAATACATGAGTAGTAGATATCAGGAAATCAAAAAAGCAAATGTGAATATACACAGAGAGAGAGAGAAAAGTCAGGCTGAGCTTATTATTTCTTTTCTTTCATTTTTCTTTATTTTAGAAAAACCTGCAAAAGGGAGGAAGGGGAAAGAAGTCTGTGCTCTCTGTCGGAGAGTATGGAAGGCTGTAAAGCTGCCAAAGATTGGTGTGTCTTACACCACAGCCAGACCTAGACGGTTCAGAGCTAATGCCTGCCCCGAGTCCCTTCAGAATCACACCAATGGCTGACACAGATCCTGCCGACCCTGAGCTTGTGTGTCTGCCAGGGTCTGTGAAGATGTTGAGTCGATGTGTCTGCTAGGTCCCTCCAGGACTGAGCAAACGGCAGATGCAGATCTGGCCAATCCTGAGTCGTCACCTGTTGCAGATCCATCCAGTTCTGACCTGGGTGACGGTGAGCCATCATTACTTTGGTTCGTGTTATTTCTACCATTTTTAATGTTCTATGTTCTCTATCATTACTTGTAGTTGTAATTCTGATTCACTGCTAGTAACTGCTTAAAAATCCAACAATGACTTCTGTTGTATTATTTTCACTTTTAATTGTATTAATTATGCCGCTTTTCCACTGCATGGTACAGCTCTGCTCGGTTTGGTTTGCGTTTCCACTGCAGTTTAGTACCGCTTAAGAGTGGGCGGGATTATAGACATGACGTTATAGTTGTGCTGCCTCTACTGCCGCAACCGCCTGAAAAAGTCCCATCAAGCTCTTGCTGGATCCGCTCCTCAGCTATCAATGAGAGGAACATCTGTACTTCAAAAAACAGTTTACATTTTACATTGTCTTGTTCGATCCTCGTTGGCTGTGCTGATTTAATCTAGCGGGTCTAGTGTCTCATGTTCAATGATGCAGGTAGTGGCGATTCTCTCTGGCAAATCAGTGATCAGCAGGGTTTACACATGTCACATTTGGTTAATGGTACGGCTCGTAAAAAGTACCAGGTACTGTGCACAGTGGAAAACCCCCCAAAAGTGAGCCGTGCCATACCATGCAGTGGAAAAGCGCCATTAGTAGCTGCAGCTCTAATAAACATTCACAGAGATGTTTCTAATAGTTTATTCATTTTTCTTCTTTTTAGAAAAACGTAGAAAAGCGAGGAAGAGGAAGGCAGTCAATGTGTTCTTCCGGAGATACGGTAAGGCCGTAAAGGCCTTTGCTGCAACTCGAACAGAGTCAAGTCAAGTCAAGTCACCTTTATTTATATAGCGCTTTTAACAATACAGATTGTGTCAAAGCAACTGAACAGCATTAATTAGGAAAATAGTGTCAATAATGCAAAGTGACAATAGTAAACACTCATTTTTCAGTTAAAGACAGTTCATCATTGAATTCAGTGATGTCAACATCCAGCTCAGTTTAAATAATATCTTTGCAATTATGTCAACGATATCGCCGGAAATGAAGTGTCCCCAACTAAGCAAGCCAGAGGCGACAGCGGCAAGGAACCAAAACTCCATCGGTGACAGAATGGAGAAAAAACCTTGGGAGAAACCAGGCTCAGTCGGGGGGCCAGTTCTCCTCTGACCAGACGAACCAGCAGTACGGAAAAATCAATTGCTGGATCCTCCTCCCTCACCACCCTCGATGGTGGGGCAGCTAGGGGGTTACAAGGGTCCCCCCGGTGGAGCGGTCGGTTGCGATGCAGTTTTGTCCTAATACCGCCTCCAACCGGCAGGGAGAACCGTGCCTCCCCTCCCGGGTCTGTAGGTACTCGACTGGCCAGCGATGCCTATACGACCTGTGGAGAAGCTGCCTCCGCCTTACACGCTACGACGTGATTGCAAGTGCACCAGGCCAAGGCACTGAGGGATTTGCACGAGGGTGGTCACGACCCGGAAGTTCGCAGGGAGCACCGCGGTGGACCTCGCGCCAAGAGCTATCCCAAGCTGCGCTCCCAGGAGAATGGCGACTCCATCCCCAGACGGTCCAGCTGGTTTGGGGACGTTTCAGAGCCGCTCAGGTAGACCTGTTTGCCTCTCCAGAAACCTCTCGCTGCCAGTTGTTCTTCGCCCTGACCGAGGGAACACTCGGCACGGATGCACTGGCACACAGCTGGCCACGGGGCCTTCGCAAGTATGCATTTCCCCCAGTGAGCCTTCTGGCACAGTTGCTGTGCAAGGTCAGGGAGGACGAGGAGCAGGTCCTGCTGGTGGCACCCTATTGGCCTTCCCGGACCTGGTTCCCAGAACTAATGCTCCTCGCGACAGCCCCTCCTTGGCCGATTCCTCTGAGAACGGATTTACTGACTCAGAGACGGGGCACCCTTTGGCACCCGCCTCCAGACCTCTGGAAACTTCATGTCCGGTCCCTGGAC
>NW_015505181.1:3332773-3370226 GCF_001515645.1 Sinocyclocheilus grahami
GCAGGTGGCTTCCACAGGACACTGGAAGGGGCAGTAGCTGTGGCCTTTTGGTAGGATCCCAATTTCGTTGGTCATCCGACGTGAAGTCGGGAATGACCGACTGAAAGGGGACGTCTCGGTTAGGTATGGTAACCCTCGTTCCCTGAAGGAGGGAACAGGGACGTCATGGATAGTGGATGCCATCACCCTGGCTTATCAGGCACAGGGTGTGCCCTGCCTGCTCAGGTTGCGAGCTCACTCAACTAGAGGTGTTGCATCCTCCTGGGCGCTGGCTCGTGGCACCTCACTGGTGGATATCTGTAGAGCTGCGGGCTGGGCGACCCCTAACACGTTCGCCAGATTTTATAGCTTTCGTGTGGAGCCGGTATCCTCCTGTGTTCTCACCTCAAACAGGTAGAAGCACTGAGGGGCCCCGGTTTCGGGTCGGCTTGCAAAACCAATCCAGAGAGTCCATACAGTAGACCCTGTTGAGTTCCTCCGTCCCCTCGGCAGCCAGATGTAGCGGAGCGTCCGGCGCCAGGCCTTCACTCGCTGAATCCTCGAGAACCGGTAAAAGGCTGGGTTCCATATGTAAGACCCAAGTGGATCTCATATGTGTAAAGTCCACGTTATAGCCTTGAGCCCGTGTTTCCCCGGCAGACTTCTGCCATTCCAAGAGGGTTCAATCACCTCCATTCTTCCATATGCACCTAAGGGATGTCCATATGTGTATTGCTTCCGAAACCTCCTTCGGGAAGGTTCGAGCTTCCGTAACGCCCCTGTTCCAAGTAGAACGGGTACGTTTTCCCAGTGTTATCCAGTCTTACTCAGTGGGTAGTGCCATAGTAGCAGTAGCTGGTCCTCTTGTGCAGGCCCTGGCCTGCGCCAAAAAATAGGGGTGCAGGTGGCTTCCACAGGACACTGGAAGGGGCAGTAGCTGTGGCCTTTTGGTAGGATCCCAATTTCGTTGGTCATCCGACGTGAAGTCGGGAATGACCGACTGAAAGGGGACGTCTCGGTTAGGTATGGTAACCCTCGTTCCCTGAAGGAGGGAACAGGGACGTCACGTTGTGATCGCTCGGCTCCGAAGCGAAAAGCTGAATATGCACTGCATCTGCTGCCTACTTATACTCATGCTGTGATCAGCAGCAGCTGGATGCAATAATCGCATGCCAATGTGCATTGGCTCGTTTAGTTTACACTGGAAGTAGATTGGGCCCTCTAAGCGAGATCCCAATTCCGTCGGTCATCCGACGTGACGTCTCCGTTCCCTCCTTCAGGGAACGAGGGTTACCATACGTAACCGAGACGTTTGGTGAGTTTGTTCATGGTCAGGCCTAGTCAAGTCTCTATTTATCTTGTATTTGGTCATGTTTTTGGATTTCAATAAACTGCACATGGGTTTTTCAACTGGCCTTCAGTGGACATTCGTTACACTAACATTCCACACTTCAATTTTTTGGGTTAATTAAGTGCATCATCCAGGTATTTAAAGTGCACTTTTCTTTTTGGAATTTTAAGTGTGAACAGTACTCCAACTATTTATGCTACAAAACAACAGAGTACATAAGTACGCAAATTGGGATGCACCTATCGTTGTGAAAGTGTACTATCTTTAAGTACACTTAAGTGGCCTTTAATGTGAGTAATATTATATTATCTGCAAGTACACTTTTTAAAAAGTGTACTTTTAAGAATTAAAGTACACTTAAAGTGCACATTCAATACAATTACTCTTTTTAACAAGGGGAATTGTGCTAATTAGTGGTCCATTTACCAGAAATGTGCAAACGACAGTAATACAGATATTCTATGGTGCCCTTTGTAAAACTAACAGAAATGCAGTATATTAATTAACTGTTAAGAGTTAATTTATTTCAATACAAAACCCGACTGTAACACCTGAGAAACACATTAGTGCTTGACAGACAATTTTCTCTGAGATATTAAGAAAAGTGAGCCAATATAGCTGTACTGCACATCAAAACAGCCTGACTTCTAAAGCCCTGAAGTCAAATAAAGAGAAGCAGGTTTGTATTTGTATGCCCTTGACAGCTCATAATTAAGCTAAAACACCTTTATATATAAGATTTCCTCTTCTTTTATTGGTTGACATAGCCTACGCTATAGCCTATTAAACCAGACATTTGCATAATGTTAACGGATGGCACAAGGGCTGCATTATCTTTGCAATGAAAACAGTGGAAGTATCTTGGTCCCAGGTGAGGATCTGACAACTTGCTGCGTTATCACATAGGGGTCAGATTCCAGTCTTGGTTGTTTATATAACCTTCATTAATAAGATTTTTATGCAAGGCTTGTTAAAGGGTATGAGGCCGGGACAGACCTTGGAGCAGCCCGCATTGAAGTGCCTCGCTTAAGGCCACAACAGAAGAGGAAATCTCAGTAATTCTCCACCTCAGTCACTTCACCTGGAAACCAAACTGAAATCTGTGCATCAGTAGCCTATATTCTCACGACAAGAAAAAGCTAATTAAAATGCACATTCTTTTAGATTTTTATTTTAGATAAATGGCTGTTACCTAAATTCAGCAGTCCTGAATATCACTAAGTCACAATTTACCCTTTGTTAAGCTCCACCCTTCTACCGTTAACGTCTCACAGTTATGACTTGTGTGTGTTTTCAGAATTGGGAGTTTATATCTTTTAATTCTAAGAAAAAAACCCATTTAAATTATGAGATGTAAACTAAGAAATGCAATTTATTTTTATCCATGGTGGAAATAGGTTTCCATAAAATGTGCCATAAAATTGTTTAAAAAAAATTATGTGGGCTGTAATAATGACATTGTAAAGTATCTTTTTATCTGCTTTTAAATTGTAAGATTATGGAGTAATGTGATGATGGGGATGGGGGGGGGGGGGGGGGGGGACACATTAAAACCAGTATATGCATTTGATAAATGTTGTAAATTTGTAAATATAAAAAAGGTGGCAACACTGTCTGTATTTTAATACACTTTTGTCTGATAATTTTAGTAACATTTATTTTAAAACTATCCCAACACACAGGACTTCCAGAGACATACATTAGAATAAAATCTTGTCTATATATGGTGTATGGCAACAGTTGCTAAGGTAGGACTGATCAGAATACTTATAAGTGAAGGGTCAATCGCTGCAACAGTACATTTTTAAGCATAGATTTGAAATCAGAGGGAAACTTCTCTCAACATGTCACCACTTCTCTCAACAGAAGCCATGAAAAAAAACTGAAAAAATGTTATCTTTCAACACATTAACAACGAAAATTAAGACTCAAAACTGCAAATATGAGACAAAATGTATTAATACACATTTCATGTTGAGCTTCATAATCTAAACTTGATAAAGCATGAACAATAAACAGTTCAAATGTAAATGTATTTTGAAATTTCGCTCTGCAAATGTTCTTGTGATTTCACCAAACTGCTTATTTATACAATACTTGTAAAATTCAAAGACAAAGAAAACAAACAGTACCTCCATAGACTTGCATTAGAAAAAATACTTATCTGAGAAAATGGTGTATAGCAACAGTTGCTAAGATAGGGTTGATTAGATCTTTTTTTAAGGTGGTGCTTAGATTAAATGATCAGTTTAGTAATGAAAGATACAAAAGTGTAATTTTATCAAAGATCTAATTGCTGCTACAACAGATTTCTGGTTTTCTAACCTCAGAATTGAGAACAGTCATGGCACATTTATAATATCAGGCAAAATAAAAGAGTACAACTTCATGCTCACACATTCAAAGGAAGGCACACAAACCCACACAGACTTCTTGTACTATAAGAACATCAACAATAAACACCACACCCAGAAAATATATGACTGTATCCTTGGGCTGCCAGACATGCTTTTGGCAGCCACAAGTATTTTTTGTGTGAAGTGGTTGGGATTATTTAGTTTAGAAAGAGAGAGGATGAGAGAGAATCCAATAAAGAGGAATGATTAATGAAGGAGATAAATGGAGGAGAAGCATTCGGAGGTAATTTTGGGACACAGACAGTGTGGTGGAGTTACGCAGCAGGGTGGATGTTGAAGGCTAGTGAAAAAGACATGAGAGCGTGTGATCAATTCAATGAGTTACACCTTATTAAAGTAAATTAACTGCACAGAAAAACCTCCTGGAACTCATGAAATCATCAAGTGGAGGAAGAAGCACAATATAGATTTCTCCAAACCAAAAAAAGCTGCTTTTTTAAACACTTTAAATGTAAAACAAAGTGGACATATTCAGGCCTAGCCATTAAATGATGCCTTGGAATGTTCTAGCACTCCAGCAGCGGTTCACACATAAACATTCTGTCATTCAGCTGTAGATGCCAGGAGACTCAGGAAAATCTTTTAGTTTTTAGTCATGAATTTATAATATGGTTTTTACACTATCTCATGGAAATGAGCTTGTAGCTTTGTGTCAGACTTATTCTTTTTGTCCTCTGCTGCTTTACAAAAAACGTAGCCTAAATATGAAGTACCATGTTCATGCGTGATGAACATTGAAGAGCTGTAATGAAATTTTGATAAGTATGTTTGACGTTTCAAAGTGTGAGTTGAAATGGCAAAGAATGAAGATGAGAAAATCTCAGAGCTCGGTGTCTTATCAGTCGCCTGCAGGTTGATAATAATTGAGAACTTGCATGAAGCTTTCAGAGTATATAAATACCAAGTAGAGTCTTGGTTTTCCTGGAGAAAGCTCTTGAGATAAAAGGTAAGTGAGGGACATAGCTACTATGGTCAAGTGATTTTTAATACTGATATATGCATCCCTTTGAAAATCAATCTCATTACGCTCAAGAGAGCTTGGGCCTTTGATATTCCTAATTTGTTGTTGACCAGAACAAGATTTGCTTTGCTGGAAAGACAGGGCAGTATTTACAAAACCCAAATTTAACATATTCTCTGTTTAACTGTCATTACCAGGCTGATTAATATTTGTTCAGAACACAATTTTTCAAAAAACAGAAAAAAAATGTGTTTTGTCCTGTTTATAATATTTGCAACCAATGAACCTTTGATATAGATGAAAGTACTTGAAGACATCTGTCGGTCTATCTATCTATCCATCCATCCATTCATCGTACCTACGATCTACCCATTTGTCCATTTATCCACTTATCTACCCATCAATCTATCAATCAATATATCAATCTATCTATCTGTCTGTCTGTCTATCCACCTTATGTACCCATTTATCCATTCATTCACTTATCTATCCATCAATCTACACATCTGGCTACCCACCTAGCCATCTATCCATCATCCCATCCACCCATTCACTCATCCTTGTAAAAAATCTCTCATTTCAAAGGAAATATTCCAGACTGATCAATGTGATTGAGTCACAGAACTGGAGATTAAACTACATAAATTGTTATGATTTGAATCTGTGGTGCAGGACATCACCCTGGCTAAAATCACCACAGGCATAACAGACTTCGGCCAAATGCTTTCACAGGGACAGTCAGTCTTAAACCTCATTAAGAAACACAAGTGTCAAGACTCGGGCTACAAGATGCTTTTCCCAACGTGAGTCGCCTCAGGCAGAAGAAGAACATAACCACCCAGCATCTGATGAAGACCGGCGTCTTAGAGATGGACATTGTGATGTCCTTAATGACCATCCCCGCAGGGCACTTGGACGGATGGATGGATGGATGGACAGAGAGGACTTGCCAGCAGGCCAAATGAACGGAGGAGAAAAAAAATTTGCTGCAATAAACTTGTAATAAACGCAAGCTGTGTCCCTCCGGCCAGGTTGGGCCAATACCGTTGTCTTGAGTAGAAAGGGGATGTGAACAGTATTGAATTAAATTAAATGGTGACCTTGTCCTGGTGCAAGTCCACAACTGCACAAATATGAAGCAGGGGTGTTTTCTCAAAGAAGGTGAGGGAGGAAGTGCACTGTAAAAAAAATAATTTTAGAAGTTCTAAATAAAATAATGATTATTGGAATACTGTTGTAGTTTGTCTACTTCAAAATTTTACACATTGATTCAATGTATGATTTGCAGTCTCAAATGAACAACTACAATAATTTGCAGTCTTGCAATTTTTTAATGAAATGTACTAGCAATTATGGAGTGAAAATTGTTTCTACACCTATTTTTTCCCAATGTGTCTAAAACAGCAGTAAAAGAACCAAATAATAATTACCCAAAATAATAAAAATTAAATACAAACCCAATTCCAAAAAAGTTGGGACACTGTACAAATTGTAAGGGAGACAGGTCAATAATTTAGCTCAAAGGGAATCATTTAAGATTTTAAAGGGAACTCCACCATTAATATGCAAGGGAATTAGGACAGAATCACTGTTTTACGGCGGATCACTGAGACGGCCTGCGATTCAGTGAGCGAGCCGTATGACAGCAATTCTGCAATGGATATCAATATCCAAAATATAGTGAAAACACTATTAATTAGCATAGTAACAAGATCGGCAGTTTAAGACATTAACTTGTGAGCACAAAACACAAGATACTTCTCTTTTCCATATAAATAAGGCTTTATTGGATAAATCTAAGACATATAAACTAATCTAACACATGAACACACGCATTCACACAAGTTTTCAGAAAGAGAGAGAGATTGTGAGTGAAAAAGGAATGGAATAATTTACAAATCTCATAAACTTATATTTTATTCACAATAGAATATAGATAACATATCAGATGTTGAAAGTGAGACATTTTGAAATTTCATGCCAAATATTGGCTCATTTTGGATTTCATGAGAGCTACACATTCCAAAAAAGTTGGGACATGTAGCAATAAGAGGCCGGAAAATTTAAATGTACATATAAGGAACAGCTGGAGGACCAATTTGCAACTTATTAGGTAAATTGGCAACATGATTGGGTATAAAAAGAGCCTCTCAGAGTGGCAGTGTCTCTCAGAAGGATCACCAATGGGCAGAGGATCACCAATTCCCCCAATGCTGCGGCGAAAAATAGTGGAGCAATATCAGAAAGGAGTTTCTCAGAGAAAAATTGCAAAGAATTGACGTTATCATCATCTACAGTGCATAATATCATCCAAAGATTCAGAGAATCTGGAACAATCTCTGTGCGTAAGGGTCAAGGCCGGAAAACCACACTGGATGCCCGTGATCTTCGGGCCCTTAGATGGCACTGCATCACATACAGGAATGCTACTGTAATGGAAATCACAACATGGGCTCAGGAATACTTCCAGAAAACATTGTCGGTGAACACAATCCACCGTGCCATTCGCCGTTGCCGGCTAAAACTCTCTATAGGTCAAAAAAGAAGCCATATCTAAACATGATCCAGAACCGCAGGTGTTTTGTCTGGGCAAAGGCTCATTTAAAATGGACTGTGGCAAATTGTAAAACTGTTCTGTGGTCAGACGAATCAAAATTTGAAGTTCTTTTTGGAAAACTGGGACGCCATGTCATCCGGACTAAAGAGGACAAGGACAACCCAAGTTGTTATCAGCGCTCAGTTCAGAAGCCTGCATCTCTGATGGTATGGGGTTGCATGAGTGTGTGTGGCATGGGCAGCTTACACATCTGGAAGGGCACCATCAATGCTGAAAGGTATATCCAAGTTCTAGAACAACATATGCTCCCATCCAGACGTCGTCTCTTTCAGGGAAGACCTTGCATTTTCCAACATGACAATGCCAGACCACATACTGCATCAATTACAACATCATGGCTGCGTAGATGGATCCGGGTACTGAAATGGCCAGCCTGCAGTCCATATCTTTCACCCATAGAAAACATTTGGCTCATCATAAAGAGTAAGATGCGTCAAAGGAGACCTAAGACAGTTGAGCAACTAGAAGCCTGTATTAGACAAGAATGGGACAACATTCCTATTCCTAAACTTGAGTAACTTGTCTCCTCAGTCCCCAGACGTTTGCAGACTGTTATAAAAAGAAGAGGGGATGCCACACAGTGGTAAACATGGCCTTGTCCCAACTTTTTTTAGATGTGTTGATGCCATGAAATTTAAAATCAACTTATTTTTCCCTTAAAATGATCAATTTTATCAGTTTAAACGTTTGATATGTCATCTATGTTGTGTTCTGAATAAAATATTGAAATTTGAAACTTCCACATCATTGCATTCTGTTTTTATTCACAATTTGTACAGTGTCCCAACTTTTTTGGAATCGGGTTTGTATATGTAGTAGTCACTTATTTCATGGTGCTAATGTTTAACAAGCAGGCTATATATATATATATATAATTTATACTTAGATTGTGGTTATGTCTTTTTTTGGCTTGCCTGCATTTAATGGTTTATATTATACATTTTACTAATCTTTATCAGTGCATATTAAGAATTTATATGAAATGTTAAGTGCCTTTTAATATAACATTCACGCATTTTAAGGGAAAAATTTTCTCTCACCATTCCACAGCTGCCATGTGATGTTTGCACTCATGAAACACATTAGAATCCTTAAGCTGAAACTTGACCAAGAAGAGAAATAGAATATCTAAACACAGACGCTACCAAGTGTGAAGCTACCAAAAAAGTCCAATGATTTGTCTCTATAGTTTCATGACTTTGGCCGATAGATTTGTCTCTTTCAAGCTACAGTAAATGACAAACGAATTGACTTATGAACCCAGTCTAGTGACTAAAGATTCCCGTGACTGGCAACTTTAAGGGAAATCATTGCCTCTGAGTGTCTCCATGGAAAGAAAGCCACAAGACGTTCTAAGATATCCAATCAATACAGACCAGCCATTCCCTTTTAAATGATCTCACCCAGGGAAAACAGCTGTGTGCCAAACATAATGCCATTTACAAATTCCAGCTCTCTAATCTCATCCGGATGTCACCTATGAGGCAAAACCCAGGTTACACAGAGTTCAGTGCGAGGCCAACCTCACCTTACAGCTCCTAAATCCTCACATTTAGGAAATGTTCTTGCTCCCAGTCCCCTAAGACAAGTCTTTTCCCTCACAAGCTCTTAGCTGTTTCTGGGGGCTGTTTCGCAGCTATTTTCCAGCGCAGTTGCTTCTTAGCTTATAGCACTTAGATTCTCTCATATCACCCCGGCCCCTCCACACCGCAGCCCTCCAAATGCTTCATGTGCCGTTTCCACAGTGACTTCTCGCTCCATTCTATCAAAAGTGTCACAGCAATGCTGCGAGCAACAGAGCACCGTGTGTTAATTTACAAGCAGTTGGTCCAGCTCAGGAACATTCATTACGAACACCACAACCGATTGGAAAATGAGGGATGACTGTGCCTTTGGCATGGCAAACATGATTCTCACCCAGACGCAGATTAAATTGTTTGTGTGAAGTGGTTGGGATTATTTAGTTTAAAAAGAGAGCGGACCAGAGACAATCCAATAAAGAGGAATAATTAATGAAGGAGAACTGAATTTTCGGACACAGTGTTACACGGCACACTGTAGAAAATATCTTGGATGAAATAAATGATAAAAAAAAAAAACAAAGATCTACTTTATTATTTACTTGAGCATACATACTATTCTGAACTTTCAAGAATAGAAGTAATGCATCTTGATGCAGCTCTTCTACTTACTGTGACATATTCATATTCAGGGGGGGGGGATTTTATATTTTTATAAAAATCTATAATATCATGCAATATTGCGATTATATGCTTTTGCTTGCAAGAAATTTCATTTGACCTTGGTTTATTCACATTCACTTCTTCCCAGCATGCACTGGAGCATGAATAATTAATATGAATGAATCGTTTGTCCATTTACCGGCTTTATTTACATTGTTGCTGTTGATTTTGTAGTCACATTCAGTAGCATGTTCAAGTATTGAGGTCTTTATCTGACATTTTTTGATATTCTATGATATGTTTAAAACAAGCACTTTGCTCTCAATTACATGAATATTTCTTACATAAACACGAGATAAATATCCGTTAAAATTTATATTTAATATCTATCAATTTAAAAAAACATTAAAAACCATCAATAATTTTAAATCGTATCATATCTCTTAATTAAACATTAAAAACTCATTAAGTTGACACAACAAAATAAATCTTAGAGATACTTAATCTAAATAGGTCATTGTTACATTGATGGCAGCTTTTAAGTAATGACAATTTGACATTTTAAGTTCACTCGAGGCATTTACTTAAAGGTTTTTTTTTTACAGTGAAGGGTGGGTGGAAAAGGTGGTCATGAATATTGCATCATTCCTATACCAATGCAGGAAAGGAGAATAAGGAACCAAAATGTAATTGTGTGTGTGTGTGTGTGTGTGTGTGTGTGCGTAATGTCATTAACCCTCTGTTCTGGTCTACATCTGTAATGGTCTGCTAGGTCAAAAGTAGACAGTTGCTACATACCATCACAAATGATCATAACCCTCTTAATGGTGCAATGGGTCCCAATTACACCCAACAATATGACAGCTGCTGCAACATTGCACATACATACACACACACACACACACCCTTCATTATAGAAGAGAGACTGCTGGCCCTTCCAACAGTGCCCACAATAGGCATTCACACACACCTTCATCTGATAGCAGAAAGCAGAGAGAGGAGATTGTTAGCATTGAGGTCATCCGGGAGGCCAGTGTCTCAGTGTCGAGGTAATCCCAACAGAATAGACTCTAAAACACATTCTCCACTGTATACAATTAAAGTGTATCAGAACGGCAGCTTTGTCCATCTGAAATCTGGCCACAATGTTACATCACAAGCTTTTCCATGTACGTCGATTAACACAGTGGTAAACATGGCCTTGTCCCAACTTTTTTTAGATGTGTTGATGCCATGAAATTTAAAATCAACTTATTTTTCCCTTAAAATGATCAATTTTATCAGTTTAAACGTTTGATATGTCATCTATGTTGTGTTCTGAATAAAATATTGAAATTTGAAACTTCCACATCATTGCATTCTGTTTTTATTCACAATTTGTACAGTGTCCCAACTTTTTTGGAATCGGGTTTGTATATGTAGTAGTCACTTATTTCATGGTGCTAATGTTTAACAAGCAGGCTATATATATATATATATAATTTATACTTAGATTGTGGTTATGTCTTTTTTTGGCTTGCCTGCATTTAATGGTTTATATTATACATTTTACTAATCTTTATCAGTGCATATTAAGAATTTATATGAAATGTTAAGTGCCTTTTAATATAACATTCACGCATTTTAAGGGAAAAATTTTCTCTCACCATTCCACAGCTGCCATGTGATGTTTGCACTCATGAAACACATTAGAATCCTTAAGCTGAAACTTGACCAAGAAGAGAAATAGAATATCTAAACACAGACGCTACCAAGTGTGAAGCTACCAAAAAAGTCCAATGATTTGTCTCTATAGTTTCATGACTTTGGCCGATAGATTTGTCTCTTTCAAGCTACAGTAAATGACAAACGAATTGACTTATGAACCCAGTCTAGTGACTAAAGATTCCCGTGACTGGCAACTTTAAGGGAAATCATTGCCTCTGAGGGTCTCCATGGAAAGAAAGCCACAAGACGTTCTAAGATATCCAATCAATACAGACCAGCCATTCCCTTTTAAATGATCTCACCCAGGGAAAACAGCTGTGTGCCAAACATAATGCCATTTACAAATTCCAGCTCTCTAATCTCATCCGGATGACACACCCTTCATTATAGAAGAGAGACTGCTGGCCCTTCCAACAGTGCCCACAATAGGCATTCACACACACTCCATCTCTTCTCATACGCACACACCTTCATCTGATAGCAGAAAGCAGAGAGAGGAGATTGTTAGCATTGAGGTCATCCGGGAGGCCAGTGTCTCAGTGTCGAGGTAATCCCAACAGAATAGACTCTAAAACACATTCTCCACTGTATACAATTAAAGTGTATCAGAACGGCAGCTTTGTCCATCTGAAATCTGGCCACAATGTTACATCACAAGCTTTTCCATGTACGTCGATTATTTTCACAAACATTTGGACAAAGCCAGACTAATTATTTGACGCGAGAACGCAGTCCGGTAAAGATATTTTTGTTTGTCAGAACAGAAATCAGTTCAATCTAAGATGCGTTCAGAAACTTTCCAACTGCAGAGCATTACTGAAAGAATTCTGATGGTAAATTCCTCCAATTAATTTTTTATCTGAAGGGCTCTCTGATGGCACAAGGCTACACATGTTCTGTGAAGAAAAGTAAACGCTTTATGGTTTATTGTCTTCTTAATTAATATTCTTTAAGAATGCAAGCTTTGTGGGCCAGAGTCCGACAGGGCAGACAGATCACAGGTTATTATTTTTCTTGAACTAATCAACTAAATAGTAATTGCGCAGTCTGAGACCCAGTGGAATATGTATAACTACTGGCAGTGTTCTAAAAATCCCAGTTTTTATTCTGCTTTCTTTTTAATGCTTTTTTGGATAGATATTATTCATTCCGGTAGACTGTTTTTTTTTTCTGGCTTCATGAACACTGACTCATTTGTGACTGGAACTGAGGACTTCATCTTAGCTTACTAAAATATTTCATAATTTTTTAATGGCAGAGGGAAATTTAAGAAAGCTTTTTTTGTCTGAGGGATGAGGATGGTGTCTCAGTGGACAATTGGACAGGTAAAGCCTTTTATGCAGCTCTGTTGAAGCATGACATTAAAACAATATTCAGCATTCAATACAACTTAAGCTTCATGCCACAGATGCAGTAAATGCATTATGTATGTAACTATTAACTTAGTACTGTTTACATGGAGCAATACACAGCATAACAATTTTAGTGTCTAGTCTAATATATATTCTGTTGGAATCGACAGAATGTCACAACTTCTTTTGATGTAAATCTTAAAGGGCTAGTTTATACAAAAAATTTAGTTTTTGCTCTCCTGAAGGGAACTTTGAGAAGGGGACGCCAGTTTGAAAGGGTGTTCCAAACAAAAGTGAGCAACTGAATACTTTCACGAAGGGCCCTTCCACAAGTGAGTGAAGGGTACATGGGATGGTCACTTTAAGGAAGTAATTTTATGATCACGTGACCCAGGGTGGAGAGTCCTACATTTGAATTCATGTGTAAAAGAATAAGAAGGTTTTTTGATTTGCTTGTGATACACTTTTTCATCATACCTTTTATATGAAGTTCAAACAGGTTTCACACTCACACACACACACAAACACAAAGATATTTTGAAGAATTTGTTGGTTGCTCATTCAATACACTTACAATAAATGGAGACTGTATGCAAAAAGCAGTATAAAATGAAGCATAAAATTATCATAAATTATGAAAACAATGGATTTGTGGGACAATTTGAATGGTTATTCACTGATAATCTTTACCTGCTGTGTGCCTAACTGTTGCAACCAGTGTGAACTCTAGAACCGGATCAGTCCAATTTATGAACAAATCATACATTGAAAAGGTTTGACTCATAAGAATGACTCATTCATGAATCAGTCATTGCTAGAATAGAGAAATAAGAAAGAATGACATCATTTTCAAACTAATTATTTAGCTTTGATCCCGGAACCTTCTATTAAATTTAACACATTGCTTAACTGCAGTTAAAGTGTTTTTACAGATACCGAGAGTGATAAAGTAACATATGAGTGCCCAGGTGGGAAAAAAAAAACCCATAAGCATTTTTTCCCCTCAGTGGATATGTTCAGAAATTTTAACCAGATTAGGTGGCACCATTATTCAAATTGAACTAAAGTAATTTCAACTCCAGCTATTATTATCAGGTCGGGTCTTGTCCAATTTTTCCCTTATACTGTGAGGTTACACAAAAACCGGAGGTTCATTTTAAGTGCATTTATCTTGGCGCTAGTGCTGTTAAAGCTTGCCCTTGTGTAGGACAGGGGTAAAATGCTAAATGAAAAATAGACAGTGAGTGTGTATGTGTGTTTGAACATGCATGCCCATCTTACACATTAACACTCCCACACTCCTGTTCAGATGACACATTTGTGTTTTATAGTACTTAGCATTTCAGTATAATGTAGTCAGCTCTGCCTAGCATGTTTCCAGCCCTCCTGGTGACAGCTTTTCCCTATTTTAAGATATAAAAAGAGGGACAACATGATGTGGTCAAATTACTTTCCTCATCACTGTTGCCTTTGAAGTGCAATTGGACATTTTGTCACTTTGGTTCGTGTCGACCATTAGATTGATTAGCAGCAGCAGTGCGAATGTAGAGTGACTTTAAGATTCTGCTTAATCTTACAAATTAAAAATAGCATCGAATGACTCACCCCGTGTTCCTAGCTACAAACTGCATCTATCTATCTATCTGTCTGTCTGTCTGTCTATCTATCTGTCTATCTGTCTGTCTGTCTCTGTGCACTGTAAAAAATTACTGTGAATTTAACGGTAACATACTGTAAAAATGCTATAGTAAAAACCTGTTAAATGGTTAACGGTAAATTCCCCTACTATATACGGTGAAAAACTGTATTGGACATTACATGTATTGGACATTAATTTTACGGTAATACACCGTTTTTGGAAGTGAAAATGACTATACCGTAAATGGACATTCCCAGAATTCCCTGCGTTACATTTCAAATTTGATGTTTTTTTGTTGAAATAATTTTTTTGTTTATGCTAAGTTTTTTCTTATCAGTTTTGTATATTAGGGTTGTGTGTTACACCTAATGTTGTTAAATGAATGTTTATTGCATTATTTCAGTTTCATGTGTGTTACCGTGATGGTGTTTAGTGTTTGTGTGAATGACACTGTGCATCTTCTATATATGTTATTATTTAAAAGCTGCAGGCTTTGGTTCATCATGTGACTTTCTCATCACCTCCTGCTTTTGGTGGTTATCAGTGTATTACAAAGCTACAAAACAGATTTCAGTACTTCAATAGGTTGGTATATTAACATTATATCAGTTAATGAAATTACGGTATTTAACTGTAAATTTAAGTTAAAACCTAAAACGTTGCTACTGTATTTTTTACGGTAAAATTCCGGCAACCACAGCTGCCCGTTTTTTACCATAAATTTTACGGATTTTTTTTTTTACAGTGTGGCAATTAACAGCTTTTTAAGGACTTGCTTCTTGTATTTACCATGTTTCATCCATTAATATTTAGAAGACAAAGTGGTTTGTTAAAAAAAGAAAAATAATTTAAAAAAATGTATTCAAATAAAAAAACTACTTGTAAATGTTACATGTCTATCAACTGGTTTCTGTATTCAGTTTGCTGTCAACTCAATTCAAATGCTCTTTTAATGTGAGGGTTAAAGAAACAATTAAAGCTCATCTACACTCTCTCTCTCTCTCACACACACACACACACACTTAGAAAAAAGAGCGTCTCTCACATCTGGAAAAGTGTTTACTTGGCAAGACGAACAAAACACTTTAGAAACCTTGCAAGCATCATAATGCCTTTCACAAACATCTTTTATTTGCCAAATGCATTGGTGATTTAAATTCCACGGGAACAGGAGTGTGTCACTTTTATGTACACAGGAGTATAAATTAACCCTTAGAAAAGCTTTATCCCTCAATATAAACAAATGTAAAACATTATCAGGCAGAGAGAGCTATCACCTGCTGGCTGCTGGAGTCCAGCCATCCAGCAAACTTCCAAATTTCCAAATCTCAGTGACGTGTGTGAACTGATAATTTGCCATTATATGTCATTTAAGAGCACAGACCTTAGTGGACAATTTCCTGCATAAAATTACTTTTTGTAATGACATCAGACTACTACATAAATACGGTGCAAATGTGTCTCACTAAAGAAGGTCTGAGCTGTAGTGTTCCATATCTCTGATGGATCCTTTACCTGGAAAAGGCTGCTGGTTTTACAAACATGAGGAAGTGGGTGCCTGCCTGAGTGTGTAGCTAATGTTGATGGAACAGGAAAGTGGGTAATAATTTCCCTTCCACCCTGCAGCTCTTCCTCTCAGCGTCTGCATCTCCACAACTCAGCCTCCATTTCATTGAAACATGAACTCCAGAAAAAAAAGAGATAAAAAAGCAGGACGTATAACTCGGACTTGCACACAAACAGACAAGGCGCACATACATTCGCAATGTAATTCCCTGTACGGTGTTCATTTCGTGACCTCACAATGCAAGCTGACTGCACTAATGTTCAAGACGGTACATTTTATATTAGGCTTGAGTCCACATGAAATGCCCATCAGATAGAATTTAGAGTTAGCTCCTAAACAGTGCCCTAATAGCAGAATGTGTATAAACACTTCAAACACTGCGTGTCCTAGCAGCATCTATCCTGGGGATAGTCTTTGATCACTGCAGTATCCTTAAAAGCCTTCCTTTCACAAACGCCTATATCATCAAAGGGATGGAACAATTAACGGCTTTATAAGAGCTCATCTTAGCACTTTTAGTCACAGCATGTTTTAACGACTTCAATTTAGAGAAATCAGCAAGTACAATTTCAGTTTAAGATTTTGCTATGTTTATTTAATTTAACAAACTTCATAATGGACTGTGGTATGTAGCAGCAACCTGTGTTGATGTCTATAGAGCATATTTTTTATTTTATTTTATTCTATTTTTCATTTCATTTTTTTTTTTGGTTGCTGTTGTTGTACACGCATTGAAAACAGAAAAGAAAAGAAAACCCCGTAGGCATTTTTTTAAATTTTCTTTATTTGTACTTGTCCAAAAAAAACCTACTGCCTTTTAATGCATGTACAAAAAAAAATTGGAACAGCATGTGAGTGAATAAATGAACAGAATTTAAATTGTTTCCCCCTTTAAAAGAGTGTGCATGTAATTGACTAGTAACTTTGCTTCATATACGATCTTAGTGAGTCTGAAGGTAATCCAGCAACTAGACTGTGCAATAAACACTGCATGGTACAAAGACTCAATGATTTGATTAAATATCCAATAAGACCTTTGATCCTGTCATTTCAAAACAAAGCAAAGTGACTTTGCTAAATTAATGCCCTGAAATAGTAACAACAAGGATTGCAGATTAAAAGATCAACTCGGCAGGGGCCATTGGAGACAAGCTGAATATAAGTAATCAGACATTCCAATTAAGAATTGCTCTAGATTTAATGCCAGAAAAAAAAAAGTGATCATCAGTGCGGTTCTGTTTCACTGCACCTGTCTTACTCCAGCCAGAGTATTTCAACCACAAAGCTACACATCTCAAAGGCTGCATCCCCAATAAAGCAGTATTGATGTAGTTTAAAAATCACTTGATATCTCCAACATCTCGTTGTATGCATTTGATCTGTTCGGCTTCATGCAAATTCTGGTTTGACAGAGAAATAAAATGTTTTGCACATCAGAGGGATCTTCAGTGGCATGTTTGTAGCTCAAGTCAGAGGTGATATGGAGGGGGGTTTGAAAATTGTTGGTGGTGAGGAAGAAAGAAGGAGAGCAGGAAGGAGAGCAAGAGAAAAAGAGATGGCAAGGCATTTGTATAAATGCAGTGGCAGTCAGAATCGCTCCATTTCTGATTAGTTTTATCTGATGTCTGTATTTATCTTCCTCTCACTTTTTATCTCTTAAATTCTCAATGCCTACTTCCAGGTGCACTTTCCAGTCCTCACAGAGTCAATTTCAAGATTTTTAACTTTTATCTTAATAGGCTATAATACAGTAAGCTAGTTTAAAAATGCACACATGGCCGCTTGGGAATTATTTACTGTAGGTGGAGTGTTTTAATCCCCATAATTAGTTCTAATTTTGATTATATGTAGGTAATTCCCTTTAATTAAGAAGCTAATTATGTAGCTTGATTAGTTGCTCAGGCCTTGATATAATGTATGAAGGCATATGCACCTGTCACTTACACAGAATACACCGTCTACCACGGTAGAAGTCTCAAGCTCACCAAGGCAGCATTTATTTGAACAGAAATACAGTAAAAACGATCTTTTTTATAGATTGTTATTATTCCAACTTAAACTTTAACCTTGTTTCTATTTTAATATATTTTAAAATGTCATTTATTCCAGTGAAGGCAAAGCTGAATTTTCAGCAACCATTACTTCAGTCTTCAATGTCACATTCAGAAATAATTTATGTTTGTGGACACAGTATTATTTTTTTCATGATTCTTTCATGAATAGACTTGCTTGCACATTGATTTATGTATTAACTTCCTGAAATCTATAAACGATGAGCAGAAGATGTATTAGTGGAGCACAGAGAAGGAAAAATACAGAGCAAAGTGTTGAAGAGAGGCCTAAAATTGCCAAAATAACAAATATGTTTATGTTAGCATTAATAACATATAATTCCAAGTATAAATCCTCATGCCTGCATGACTTTCTGTGGTCGGACTCAAAAATCTCAAATTGTTAAAAAAATAAGATTACCTTTCAATAGAACACTGTAAAAACAATAAATAAATAAATAAAATAAAATATATATATATATATATATATATATATATATTATTGCCGTATGTTTTACAAGAAAATACTATTTCCGTCTTTCTACTTCAAAATGTCATATTTATTTAGTGGATTACAACATTTTTCTTAGCAATTATTTATGAAATTTACAAACAATTTCTGAGTGAAAATTGTTTAACCCCCATTTTTCAGCATATATTCAAAAAAAAAGCAATAAAACCTGACAAAACAAATTCTCACAAAAGGAGCTTCTTTAGTTAAAATCAAGCTAAACAGCTTGTATGAATGTGCATTCTGGAGTAAACAAATAGGCTATTATAAGAAATATGGCTTTTTATCTTATTTATCCCAGAAATCATTTTTATAGGGGGGATTTGTCGCTTCCTTTTTCAAAATGTCTCTGATGTTTGAAAAAAAAACATGAAGGAACAAAAAGTAATTCAACTATTAAAAATAGACTTTTTCTTTTTGTTATAATTTCATTCCCATGTACCCATCAACCCTCATGCCCTCCATTTAATCTGGTACAGTCTAATATTTAACTCAACCACTTACTGTTATCATTTTTTTCATTCTCAGGGGCAAACCATCAGCCTGCTTGTCACCATGTTGCTTTTACCTGATAACCGCCAGGTCCTGAGCCTATTACCCAGCACAACCCCACCCCCAACACCAGGCAACACTTACAGCTGCCATTTCCAAGTAACCACTAAGATTCGTTCCTGTTGAAAAGGCCAGAGTCTGGCCAAGATAGCAGCTCTAGAGTTGGCGCAGGATCAATACAGCTTCAAATCTCTACTACACGGTACACACTAAACATTCTGGATATTAAAAGAATGAAGAGGTGATGTTCAGTTCACAGCGTAACTCCTGAACAGTTTGATCCAGATGTACTTTGGGAGCTTCAACATTTCCACAACCACAACATTTCGTGGTTTTCTTCTACCTCTCTTCCTGTCTTTCCTCTCTGTTGTTTCGTGTAGTGTTATATAAATAAAAGAAAAGAGAGAAAGGAGGAACGAGAACAAGGAAAAATTTGAAAGAGAATCGTAGAGGGAGAGGAAAGAAATACGATACAGACCGTACTCAAGGTCACCGTCATGGTCATGAGGCCCTTTGATGATATCAAACCCTTCACCTAGTCCAGCTCCAGCATCATAAATGAATGAGAAAGCACGAGAGTAAAACACAGTGCATCCTGTCAGGCTCATCATAAACAATACATCAGACGCAAGAGAAGTCGGCACATGATCGGTTGATCTTCACAAGACCTTGCAGCAACAGGTGATTGTCGGGCAGCTTTGCCTTCATTGGCGAGGAGCTCATATATCTCTTTCTGGCAAAGTGCAAATTTCGCTCACCTTGTTCTTTACAACTGCACCAAATACATGCATTATAAAACAGCTCTGTTAAATGGGGCACTAGCTTGTTTCTGGAAATGTCTTCAAGAGGGAAGCGCATAAGGGTGCAAAGCAGTTTCCATTAATATTTAATTTTCCCGTCGGGTCCTTAATGACTGTCCGTAACACAAACAGCTCTTTCCCCAAAAGGAAGGGAATTTGACTCCTCATACTCAGATTGACTCAGACATCAGGCAATTAAAGCGCAGGACTGCTCTCTTATCTCTCCGCTTGATGCAGATTAAAGAGACAGTAAAGCAAAAAATGAAAATTCGGTCATTATTTACTCATCCTCATGTCATTCTAAACCTGCATGCTGTTATTTTTCTCCATCGCGCACAAAAGGAGGAATTTGTCACACAGCCTTTTTCCAACTGTTCAAAAAGGACCAAAAACACAGAACATAATAGATAATCATAATACATAAAAAGTACTGAAGTTAATGCAACTCAAATCAATCTTTAAATATCATTGGTTTTCATGTATCATGTGACTAAACGTTATTGATCTCAAACCTACATTTAATTTGAGAGTTACGGCAAAGGGGAAGATTTTCAATAAATACCAGCTTTCCTCATGAAGCTAAACTGTATTGCTTGGAATATAATACAATAATCATATGAACTACTTTTATAGTGCTTTTTAATCCTTTTTGGAACTTGACATACATAGGGGGAGCTTACACTACACTGTTTCAACTAAAAATTTAAAACTTTTACTTTTTAAAGGTTTTGCGAGTTCATTTACACAACAATGGCGTTTTGTGGGTCTGAAAACACAAACTTTTAAAAACAGGTTTCAAAGTGTACGTTTTTGAAAATGATCGTCTCTGCATAAATGAAAACATGAATTTGTGAAAACTGACATCATGCACATGCGTATTATGTGTTCAGTCTCCAGGAATTCATGGTTTCTTTACTAAGTGACATTTAGACGTTTTCGTGGATCCTGTGTGAACTGGGATCGTGTTGTTGTCTATATGTCAAACTTTTCAAAAATGCAAAGGAAAAACTCTGTTGTTTCAACTTAAAAAGGTAAGTGTTCGTGCTGCAGGTTTAGTCAACTTTAAATGTTAAGCTGTACTAAGTGACAACTTGGATATTTGAATTGACTAAACTTAAAATTGTCAGGTACACTATAAAAAACATTCCGTAAAATTTATGGTAAAAAAACAGCAGCTGTGGTTGCCGGAATTTTACCATGAAAAAATACGGTAGCAAAGTTTAAGGTTTTACAGTTTTAACTTAAATTTACAGTTAAATACCGTAATTTCATTAACTGATATAATGTTAATATACCAACCTGTTGAAGTACTAAAATCTGTTTCGTATCTTTGTAATACACTTATAACCACCAAATGCAGGTGGTGATGAGAAAGTCACATGATGAACCAAAGCCCATCACAAGCAGCTTTTAAATAATAACATGTATAGAAGGTGCACAGTGTCATTCACACAAACACTAAACACCATAATGGTAACACACATGAAACTGAAATAATGCAATAAACATTCATTTAACAACATTAGGTGTAACACACAACCCTAATATACAAAACTGATAAGAAAAAACTAAGAAGAAACATAGTTATTTCAACAAAAAACATCAACATTTGAAATGTAACGCAGGGAATTCTGGGAATGTCAATTTACGGTTATTCACTGTAAATTATACTGTCTTTTTCACTTCCAGAAACGGTATACTAACGTAAAATTCATGTCCAATACATGTAATGTCCAATACAGTTTTTCACTGTATATAGTAGTGGAATTTACCGTTAACCATTTAACAGGATTTTACTGTAGCATTTTTACAGTCTTTTACCGTTTAATTCACGGTCATTTTTTACAGTGTAGGATGAACACTTCCTTTTTTTCTGAAAAAATGTTAACAATGTTAACAAATCCACCATTTTATAATGTGATGTTGACAGACATGATCACTACGATCTTTTGTTGTATAGAGAGAGCTGCCAGTTATTGACAGTTATTGTATTCCATAAAGAATTATTATTATTATTATTTTAGTAGTATTAGTATTAAACTAAGCAAATAAATAAGCAAGCAAGCCTGTGAGTTTGGAACAACATGAAGGTAAATAATTACAGTGTCAATTTCTCAGTGAAGGAAATAAAAATTGTTACTGTACTTTAAGTATACAGTGGGTACGGAAAGTATTCAGACACCCTTAAATTTTTCACTCTTTGTTATATTGCAGCCATTTGCTAAAATCATTTAAGTTAATTTTTTTTCCTCATTAATGTACACACAGCACCCCATATTGACAGAAAAACACAGAATTGTTGACATTTTTGCAGATTTATTAAAAAAGAAAAACTGAAATATCACATGCTTTCCGTACCCACTGTATATGGAACAATAGTCTCATTATGGTGTCCTGATGCTTTAGAGACACATTATGAGTGCTTTTTCTGCCTTTTTTTGTATGTGCAAGTTCCAAGACAATTAACAGTGATGTGGAAACAAAGCACTGATCAGTTAGCTGACAATTAACAAGTAATACAAGTGATAATTTACAGACAACTGCATTATCCTGCACAGCACCTTTCTTCTTTCTTCTTCTGACTGTAAATAATTCCAATCAGCATTCCTTATCCCACTGCAATCGTTCCTTTAATTAAAACATTCCAAACAGCCTTCAGAATAATTATCCAAAGTGGACATATATACGTCAACAGACAGATTAGATTTTTAGGCGGAAGGAAAAAGACAAAGTAAAAGAAGGTGCTTAACTGCAGAATTAGAGGGAGAATGGGGTTTTAATCGCACAGTTAATGTTGAGGAAATGTGCAGCTTGGAGATGGCTGACAGTGCAAATTACCTTTTATAGTTCATGAAGGATATGACACCAGCTGGGCCCTGCTTCTGACATCGCTCCCACACACTAGCTTGTTCTGAGTTTGGCTGTTCTAGCATCAAAGGAAAATGTTCAAATGGGAGAAAATGAATGTGGTTGATGGACAGTTTTCATCATAGTACCATAAACATTAATCACAGTGTATCTCGAATGTTTTTTTTTATCTTTGTCAAGGCTGATCTTGGTTTATTGAAACAATGATGTAACGTAGTGTGCACCCTTCCAAGAAAATGAAATGATCAAACTTCCCTCTGCAGGAACACAACCCCTCTGTTTCAATATGTCATCCATCTCTTTGCTTTCCATTAATTTTTCTTCATTTCTTTTCTATTTTTATGCCTTGCGAACATTTGGTTTTTAGTGATGTATTATATTGTTGTAATTAAATTCCACCGATTTAAATATGGCACCAGTAGGGGTGGGCGATATGGCAAAAATATCATATCACAATATATTTTTTAAAATAAAAATATCACGATTGACGATTTTATCACGATTCTTTGTCATGTTGGTTTTGTAATTTTGCAAGTTGTCTGAGCATTACAGCCAAAGTGATTTGCCTATTATAAAGACAAACCTTTCAAGGTAACAAAATATAAAAAAGAATGGCGGATATTTAGGCCAAAGGGCGAAGATAAAAATCTTTGTCATTATTTTATCTTTGTTATTAAAAAATTAGTACAAAGATACACATTACAAATATACATAATATACAAATAAAGCAAACAATGTTTTATTTTCAGGTACAATAGCCAGGTGTATTTAACAGGAGCAATCAAGAAACGGAATTAACAAAATATAAATATAGATATAGATTCCTATTAAAGCAACTGTATTAAAGTTTTTCAGTCAAGAGTAGTGAATGATTTTTCTCTTTGTGTTTTGGTGTTTTATTAACATTAAAATAATAATTCACCTAAAAATAAAAATTATGTTATCTTTCTGTTAATTCTGTCATAGTGTTTTATTTTTATACCATCATTTTCTCACTCAAAGTTGTTTTAAACCTGAATGAGTTTCTTTCTTCTGCTGAACATAAATGCTATTTTGAAAAATGTGGAAAATCAAACCGTTGCTGCTCCACAGTGACTTCCATAGTATTTTTTCCTAAATTCAGTGTGGACCAGAACTGTTTGGTTACCCACATTCTTCAAAATATCTTCTTTTGTGTTCAGCACAAGAAAGAAATTAATACAGGTTTGGGACAACATGTGAGTGAGTAAATAATGACAGAAAATAAATTTTGGGGTGAACTAGGCCTATCCCTTTAATGACAGTCGGCTGCATGTTTACTACTGTCCCTTTAAAGGAGTCATATGATGTTGCTAAAAAGAAGAATTATTTGGTGTATTTGGTGTAATGAAATGCGTTTATGTGGTTTAAGGTTAAAAAACACATTATTTTCCACATACTGTACATTATTGTTTCTCCTCTATGCCCCGCCTTTCTGAAACGCGTCAATTTTTACAAAGCTTATCGGTCTGAAAAGCGAGGTGTGCTCTGATTGGCCAGCTATCCAGTGCGTTGTGATTGGCCGAATACCTCAAGCGTGTGACGGAAATGTTATGCCCCTACCATACTGTGATGCCCTGTCCGGCCGGAGCGATGAGACAAAAACATGAAAACCCATTATAAACGAGGCATTTGTTGCATCCAGTGGGGACATAATTACGGATTATAATGACTTATACTGTCTTTTTACGCATTGCATCGCGCCGCGTAAACATAAATCCATGTCTGCATTTGTGATCGCAGCTACTCTACACTGCTCAAAACTCGCGTTTGAATCGTCAGTGGCAAATTCTTTAAATATAAAAAACTTACTTACAGTCTGTGAGTCTGGCATTGTATACTATACCAGGATCAGGAAACAGTCCGCCATAAAATGTGCTGCACACATCTGAATATTTGGGTTGAACTGTTCTGGAACAGTGTTGTAAATACAACTTAACCACTGATTTCCAGTCGTGTCCTCTTTTGGAAGGTCAAACAAAGTAGTTTCGCTTTCACAGCGAAACACAGCGTCACACACGGCGGCTAGAGTGAGCGGCGGCCGGCAGATTCGACGAAGGAGCGGCCGGTGGGCTTGCGGCAACCACTTGTGACGACCCCGGGCTGGACTCCGCTTCATCCACGGTGAAAGCCGATCTGGCGATCCACAGCGCAAAGTTGATGTATTTCCTCAGCGACCAGCACGGATCAGCTCCAGGCATGACGAAGCGATATCGTCCTCTTTTGGAAGGCCAAACAAAGTAGTTTCGCTTTCACAACGAAACACAGCTTCGTCACGACATGGCGGCAGCAACAATACTACAGCGAGAATAAAAGTTACGCCTTCTTTCTTTGTGTGAACATTTGGGCGGCGTTATGCAAATCTTCCCACATAGTGACCTAGCTATGTGGGGGCGTGTTAGAACGAGCCGTTTTAGGTAGGCGTGGTTGACTCTTAACTTTTGTAAAGAATACCTCTTTGGATTTGAGACTTTAGTCTTTGCAACTTTACAGATCTTCTTTATGCACCAAGAGCTTGTAACAATCCAAAGAGAAAGGAAAAATTTAAATAGCATCATATGACCCCTTTAAGACCCGCACACATCTAATATACAGGCACCTATCCGTTTTTCTCTCAACTGTTTACTTTTATTTTAGACATAAACTAACTGAGTCTATATGTAAACCTTGTGTGTTTTGACAGTATATTAGCGCAAAAGATAACTTATTCAGTAATCAGGCGCTGTTTGACAGGCTTTAGTGCGCGCGCTTCGGGTGTACGCGCTTAGAAAAAGCGCTCGTCAGAACAGCACGCGAATGAAACATTTAACCAGTAATTTAACAGACTTTAAAGCAAATATGCAAATAATGTACTTTTGTGACTGCGAATAGGTGCAGTGTCCCGTGAAAGTAACTCTACCGCTGAATTAACACTGATGTACGTCGCATTCATTGTACAGTATATTGAGATGGAGGCGCCAGAACTGCAGCTGATATGCGCTGTAGCACGATATTATATATCTTCAAAAGCAGATCGTGGAGACATTTTTATTGTCCACGATCAAAAATCGTCATATCGAACACCCCTACACCTAGGGAAAGTTGTTTAGCTGGCTAACATAAACAAGGTTTTGTTGAAATTGTGTCAGAATGGGTCTAAAATACGGTGACTGAGCAGTGCAAAACAAATCACAATTCTGAAAACAAAATAACAAATTACAAACGCAAATGCAAGTCTAAAAAACAAAATAACAATTCCAAAAGCACAACAACAATTCAGAAAACATTATAACAAGTCAGAAAACACAAAGACAAATTCGAAAACAAAATAACAAGTCAGAAAACACAACGACAAATCAGACAAACCGGAAGAGGTAGGTATAGTTTGAGACAGCGCCATTGGTTTGGGATTACTCACCGCTGACTGGACGAGACATCTGTCAATCAACGTATACAGGGAAGAACCAGCCGAAGAACTGCAGAGTTGTGGTAGAAAGTTCGGAGATGGTATGAAAGTAGCTCAGTTTAAATGCATTGTATGAATTGCCTTTACTGTGGAATAAAAAATACGGGGTGTCTATTTAGATTTAGTTAAAAGTGGTTGTAAATCATCAGCTCCAGTGGTGTAGATGGATAATGCATGTCGTTGGCTTTTTGACGCGATTGACCTGGGTTCAATCCCGTCTTTTGCCAAACTTTTTTTCCTTTTTTTTCAAATCTCGAATTAGCAATGGATTCTATTTACACTAAGTGAAAATAGCAGTATTTTTAGCAATATGCTAAAAATGTGACCAAGTATGGTGACCCATACTCGGAATTAGTGCTCTGCATTTACCCATCCAAAGTGCACACACACAGCAGTGAACACACACAAACCGTGAACACACACCCAGAGCAGTGGGCAGCCATTTATGCTGCGGCGCCCGGGGAGCAGTTGGGGGTTCGGTGCCTTGCTCAAGAGCACCTCAGTTGTGGTATTGAAGGTGGGAGAGAGTGCTGTACATTCATTCCCCCCACCTACAATCCCTGCCGGTACGAGACTCGAACCCACAGCCTTTGGGTTATGAGTCCGACGCTCTAACCATTAGGCCACGACTTCCCCACAAGTGCAAATTCTTATTTACACTATGTTAAAATAGCAGGATTTCTACTATCAAGTATACTACTTGTTGCAAATTGTGGCAATCATCTGCACTTCAGTATTGTAGTACATTATAAAACAGTATGCAATAATAACGTATTGAGTGTAAATTATAATTTTAATTTTAATTATTAAATGGATGCCACCTTATTGGTACAATAAAGCCCTCCCTACACCTATCCTAACCCTACCCGATACTTTATTTTAAACTTTTTGATCATTTCCTTAATTTTTATTGAAAATAAATGCCTTTACGATGTGATACGAGATTTGAAAAGGGAGAAAAAAAAAGTTCGGCAAAAGGTGGGATCGAACCAATGTTATCCCTGACACTCATAATTCACATAGCTTCAAAACATCCACAAATGAACTGGATGAAGATTATGCTATTGAGACATATGGCACATTATGTATAAGAAAAAAAAAACTGCACAATCTCCATAATGGGTCACAGATGGGTCCAGCCATCTAATAATGGAGGGCTGTGACAGAACTCAGGGTACAGCTACAGTTTTCCAACCCTAATGAAACAACATGAAGAGCTCTCATTAGGATGGATTGGTGTAACAAAATGGCAGAGAAAGAGAGAGAGAGAGAGGAAGAAAAAAAATCAACAACCAGCAGAGAATAGCTGGAGAGCTCACACTCTTCATCTCAATTTGTTCCACGGCTACATGACCTCCATTAGAGATTCAGAAACGAGGAGGAATTATGAAAATTGTAAAGTTTTTTTTACACAGTTTTTCTGAATAGTTTAACCTTTGGGACATTAAGAGATCTTTCGTGAACGTTTTTAAGCTTTGTGAATTATTCCTCCCCTCCCATTCTGCAGTTCTCCTCTGTAGGTGTTAGATATATACCCCCCCCCCCCCCCCCCACGAGTCTTAATATCCCCCCCCCCCCCCCCCCCATCTAAACTACTGTTTTTGCATATCCTCTGAACATGCACCAATTTTACAAGAGAAAGGGGCAAAGTGATATTAATGAGTGGGATTTTAATGTCAATGAGGGGACAATGTGGCTTTCTTTTATAATTTATTGGATGTGACATCCATCTAATTTTTCACTTTATAGGCTTGTGAACACCACAATAAATGGATCCTATATGATTGTAAAATAATAGCAGGAAAATGAAGCATGGTACAGTTCATGAGCTGACACAATCAGTATTGAACACGGCTCTTGCATTACTGTCAGACTGAGTTCAAATGTTTGGAGCTCTACGGTACTAATGCTGAGTCTTTATTTATTCAAAGTGGCTGTGGAGAGATGGTTTTAATATACAGTATGTGATGTTAAGCAGACGTAACATTGCATGATCAATGGAGGCAAAGCATAATCTCATCAGCACCTGTACTGTAGCAACAGGTTCCCTGACTTAAACTGTTGTCTCTTAAAAAGTGAAGTGTATAATTGGTTTGTTGTTAAATACCAATATTTAATGTACCAATTTAATATGCATAACAACTATAATCAAAGGGATAGTGACTTTGAATTTCATTGCAGGGAAAAAAATATCAAAACAAACGTATTTGTAGGCTGATTTCCCTCAAAAAAATGTTTTTCCTATACCAGTGTGATATAGCACCTACTGAGATGAATAGGAACGGATAGCTTTCTCTAGCTATTATAGACCTCTTTGGTTTGAAAACAGTCATAGTTGTTGCATTCCCGCTTGGTTATGTTGCAGAAATTATAAGCTACAGCTTATAGAGAAATATACTTGGTCTAGAATGGAAGCTCAAAATAGGTTTCAAAATTAGCATCATATTGTTATGCACATGCACATGGAGGTGTGATCGCTACAATCTCTTGAATTTTGAATTGTGGTCAGAAAAAGAATCAGAACCTACTAACAAAAAGTTAACATGGGTACCAATGTTATTAGCTCTTGTAATGAAAATGGCCCTGTTTGAATGACCTAAAAATGGGCTTCAGCTGAAAGTCTAAGATGGAAATTCAATCAGAAGTTGGCTGCAGTGCTGACACAACAAACAAGGCACATTCCATTTCAAGTTTTTCAATGATGTCAAACTGTAGTTTATACAGACATTTCCTTTTCCTCCCTAATAGGCCCTAGTGATGGCACTTGTGGGAAGGGAAGAGATTTTTTTTTTTGCAGAAATTTTGACCCCTGGAGGGTAGATGAGATTTGAAGTGTTGTTATTATATAATTTCCCATACAGCACAATTTGGATATTTTGTGTGATACACCAAATGGAAGAAAGTTTCCTCCTTGTTACCTTAAAATACCCCTGAAGGATCCATATTACAAAATGTATAAACTTGCATTAAACCTGCAAGCTACATAGCCATCTGAGTGCATTGTTTTCAGCAGAGCAATCATTTTTGGACAGTTAACAGTTTCTCTTTTTTTTTCTAGTATTTGTTCATTTTGAAATAGAACGTCTCTAGGTTACGTATGTAACCATGGTTCCCCGAGGGAACGAGACGCTGCGTCGAGTCGCTTTGGGAACGCCCTTGCGTGAGCATTTCATTTGGGTGTACTAAAATCTAAAATGTGTATTTTGTGTATGTGTATGTGAAACTTTCCAAGCCAGCTTCTTTGCATTTGCAAATGGACATCCTCCTGCATTGTGCATTCTTTTTGTGATCCGATAACCAGCAGTGTATCTCCTTTCTAAGCATTTTCAACAGCACTGAGGTGTCATGTTCAACTAGAACAGGCTCTGTCCCAGTGGACTAGACCCGACTCACATGGAGAGGGCCCTTTAAGGACAGCTAAGCATTAAAAGAAACACTTAACTCAGCTTGGCTAAAAGATAATGGTGCTTCTCTTGGGAACTGCGCTGTGATGTGGGCTTAAATTATTAAGAGATATACCATCCTTACCTTTGATGTTTAGACGATCCGTAATGCATTTTGATCTCTTCAGCTTGTATTTGATAAAACATTCACGTCACAGGTGAAGAAAGAGTTAAATTCTCGACCAATAAAGCATGCCATTTTTCCCACTATGGTGTCAGGCACATTGTAAATAAACTATAACTTGTTTTTAAGGAGTGAATTTATAGACTCTCACATGAGGCTATGTGGCAGTCCAGAGACATTCATTATTCCAAAACAATTTGATAGATGTGATCATTAATTTGAAGATATGAGCTAGCACGCTGCAGAGGCTGGTTGTAAAGGTTGGATTTATCATGCTGACATTTGGCAAGCTCTCACTTTTGAATACGGTCAAGTAGCTCTGTGTTCTTTACTGCTTTATCACCTGTGAAACACGTTTCATGTTTTACCTTTTTCCTACATTTCTCAGTGGGAGGGAAACATGGGGACGTAAAGAGCAGGGAAGTTAAAGTGGAGCAGCTACAGATAGGAAAAAACACACAAATTCAAGACAACCAACTCGCTGGAGATTTCACATGCTCACACATACAATCAACTCTTGTCAGCTGTCGTCACACCTCATACGTTCTGCTCCGTGGCATGATGTGTGTAGAAAAACACTCAAATTAAAGGTCAAAACCATCAGTATAAATCTCAAACTCAAGTGGTGAGAAGAGTTTCCATCCATGAGCGGAAATCAGTGGAGAGAGAACAAAATAGGATTTTTCTCATTAATCTATACCACAGAAAATCCCAACTACAGAAACACTTTTGATCTATTGCTTTCCCTGCAGGGTCCAAAATTAAAGGTGCAATAGGTGTTTGTCTTCAGAAATTTTTTTTGTTATGCTGGTTAAAAGTCTCTTCACACCCCGATAGCAATCATTAAGTTGCAGTTTCTCTTTTTTTTTCTAGTATTTGTTCATTTTGAAATAGAACAAGAAGCTGGATCAAAGCTTGCTGTCACATAGGGCTTAACAATTGATTGAAAACATAACTGAGACTACAATTACTGCTGTCATGAAGGACTAATTGTAAAAAGTGTCAGAATGTGCAGCATTTCATTTGGGTGTACTAAAATCTAAAATGTGTATTTTGTGTATGTGTATGTGAAACTTTCCAAGCCAGCTTCTTTGCATTTGCAAATGGACATCCTCCTGCATTGTGCATTCTTTTTGTGATCCGATAACCAGCAGTGTATCTCCTTTCTAAGCATTTTCAACAGCACTGAGGTGTCATGTTCAACTAGAACAGGCTCTGTCCCAGTGGACTAGACCCGACTCACATGGAGAGGGCCCTTTAAGGACAGCTAAGCATTAAAAGAAACACTTAACTCAGCTTGGCTAAAAGATAATGGTGCTTCTCTTGGGAACTGCGCTGTGATGTGGGCTTAAATTATTAAGAGATATACCATCCTTACCTTTGATGTTTAGACGATCCGTAATGCATTTTGATCTCTTCAGCTTGTATTTGATAAAACATTCACGTCACAGGTGAAGAAAGAGTTAAATTCTCGACCAATAAAGCATGCCTTTTTTTGTTATGCTGGTTAAAAGTCTCTTCACACCCCGATAGCAATCATTAAGTTGAGTGATCTAAATGTATTTATCTGTATTTATATATTCTGTGGAAGGCGTAGGACCAAGAAATGTTCGTCCAATCAACATGCTCGGAAAGCGTTTTTATTTTTTTCCTACACTCTTAAAAATAAAGGTGCTTCAAGATGCCATAGAAGAACCTTTTTGTCTAAATGGTTCCACAAAGAACCTTTAACATCTGAAGAACCTTTCTGTTTGACAAAAGGTTCTTTGTGGCGAAAGAAGGTTCTTCAGATTACAAAAAGGTAAGAAAGAGATGGTTCTTTAAAGAACCTTTGACTGATTGGTTCTTTGTGGAACCAAAAATGGTTCTTCTATGGCATCGCTTGAAGAACCTTTTGAAGCACCTTTATTTTTAAGAGTGTACCTGCCTGTCAACATGTGCACCCGGTTCGCACACAAAGGATACGTCATCAGCGCATTCACATCTATTGCAGACAGAGCGAGAATGGCAGGCAAACATCAACAACCTGATCTTCCTGCCTGGTATTGTAGTACTTTTACTAACTGTGCTATAAAGGTTTCTCACTGGTTAATGACACATGATGTATTGTAGTAATGTTGTCTCGGATCATCTGATCTGCGTGCGTATATGCGTTTAGGGGGCGTGGCTTTGAACATCGATTTTCAGGGAGGGTGGGACATTCTAGTTCAGTGCTTTCAGGCTAAAGTTAGCATTTTCCAAGATCTGCTACTGCACCTTTAACGCCCCCTTAGCACCAAATGCCAGAAAAAAAATTTAACAGCAATATTACATAGTTTACAGGGATTGTTCATACAAAAATGTATATTCTATTGTTATTGGTCATCATGTTGTTCCAAACTAGTATGACTTTTTGACTTCTGTGAAACACAAAATAATGATTTACTGGTAATTTTTTCTTTCATCCGTTTACAATTATTTGGGACTGGATATTATTTAAAAAAAGGTTCTAAAAAAAGGCTGTTGTAACTGATTAATAATCTTTCTCTCAAGGGAGCTGTTAACTACTTTGAAAAGTCAATGAGCTAACCTCGAGAGTAATCAGTCCAATTTGCAAATGAATCATTCATACCAGTTATGTGAACTGTACCATACAGTTCACTGAAAAAAAAAAGTTATGTTGGATGTCAAGATTTTCAGTGAAACATAATGACATGTGGGAGGAAAATGATGACAGACTTTATATTTTTGGATGACTATTCCTTAAAGCAGAATATCAAACGATAGTCTGATCTGAACTTTGCCGGCGTTAGTGATTCAAATCAAAGACTATTAAATGTTGAAACCTGCATGTCTTCTAACAACTTCAGCTCAGTGGAAGTTGCATCATTGGAAGTTTATCAGTTTGTTTTCTACTTTACTCTGTGGTTCAATACATGTTCCTTACATAAAGCAAATAAAAAGAAAACTAGGAATATAATCACAATCGTCATGTTTCTGACAGGCGCAGGTTTACAGACTGTTGACAGGCTTACGTCGCATTTAATTCTGTTAGTGACACTACGACCTGCTCCGTTTGTCACATATAAGCAAGAAAAATAGCTAAATCACATTTTAATAAGTTTAAAAAAAATAATAATAATGCGAGACACAGTTAAATAAAAACATTTATGGCTGGTAATTTCTCAGTTCACAACAACAAAAAACAAGAAGTCACAACAACAAAAACAATAAGTCTTCTTGGACAATGTCTTCCTGTGACATTTAACAGAGTGACAATTAAAACTTGTGATTGCACAAATAATAATTAACGTGTCAAAATCTCTTCTCAAATGGTATAAAAAGTAATTAAAAATAAGAAACAAATAAATACATAAGTAAATAAATAGATACATTGCAGCTAAGCACACAAAGTAAGCTAAAAATGTTACAAACTATAAGAAAAGCTAGCATATTGCTAGTATGGACAGACCTTAAAGAGTAACTGCTAAATGTTACAAACTAGAAACAAAAATTGCTTGTAAGGAGCAGCAAACTAGGACCAATTAACAATGGAAAATCTCATTCAGCCTGTTGCTTCTGGATGCGTCTACAATCATTACAAGCCAAAGTGCAACCAAATCAAAACATCTTCCACCCACTAACCATACTGCTATGGAATATCATCTTTTAAGAGCTAGCTATTATTTCTGTTCATTAGATCTAGCACTATATGGTTATATAACAACTAGAAAATATGACTCTACTGTAGAAGATCTGGTGCACACATTCTCATAATTTCGACTTTATTCTCAAAATATTTAGACCTCGTAGTTTTGACTATTTTCTAAAATTATTACGACTTTAATCTCATAATCTTAGATTTGTTTTTATTTTTTAATGTGACGCTAAAACACCGTCGTACTTTACTCATTCAATCAAAGAAATGTTGTTTTTTTTCATTAAACTTAACCTTTCCACACAATTATTTATTAGCATGCTAAACATAACTAAGAAAGAAGTAATTTTCACTGAACTTTCCACAAAAACTGCAATAAAACTAAGTATTTTAGATATATAATTGAGGAAATATAATTGAACATTGAACACTAAGAGCTTTTTTCTATTACATAAAAACACATGATATAGAACTTAATTTGCAAAGCATGCTGGCAAACTCCTTTTTCAAAAAAAAAATAGTGTTGCATTAGCTGATGTTAATTAAGTAAATTGAACAAACAACAAAATAAAATAAAATAATAAATAATTTAAAAAAATCTAAATACTTTTTTTTTTGTTTATTACAGCTTGTGGCATAAATTATAAAGTTAGTCATCTGTAATTGTTTTCTTCAAGACTGGATGTAACCTTTTTAAAATCAGTTACAAAAAGGTATCCAAAAGGAATCTGAAAATTAAGACCCTTTGGCTAACTGCTACTTGGTCAAACTAGTTCTTAAGACAGTCTTAAAATAGTGGCTATGTTTATGCAAGTGGCCCCTTGAGCCATGTGTCTTCTTCAAGGGTGCAAACTGTTTTGACATACAGAGATCAAGCCAGTAAACCTTCAAGTAACCACACAGCTGTAAGATTTAACCACTATGCCACAGTACCCACATAACAATGCCCTTATATGCAAAGCTAAATCTTTTGTTTTTTGTTTTTGTTTTAAGGCAGTGGTTCTCAACCTTTTTTTCCCCCCACTGGACCGCACTATGGTCCAAGTACAAATCTCACGGGCCGCACGCATATTTACAAATTATGTCACCAATACAAACCAACCAGATGTAGCCTAAATATTATGATATCTAATCGATTACATTCATTGAAATAAATAAATACATAAATAATTGGTTACACTTTACTTGAAGGGGTGTGCATAAGACTAACATGACACCTTCATAATCATGACATGACACCTACATAATCATGACATGACATATGTCATGAATATGAAGGTTTTTTATGCATGTTTATGACAACTGTCATTAAGTGTCATTCACTCAGTTATGTAATTTTTAATGCAAAGATTACATTGTTTGAGATGTCTTTGTTATGGGCTATAGTTAGGGGCAAGGGTAGGGGTAGGTTAGGGTTAGGTCAAATAATGTCATATTTGCATTAAAAATGACATAACTGAGCGAATGACACTTAATGACAGTTGTCATAAACATGCATAAAAAACCTTCATATTCATGACATATGTCATGTCATGATTATGTAGGTGTCATGTCATGATTATGAAGGTGTCATGTTAGTCTTATGCACACCCCTTCAAGTAAAGTGTTACCAAATAATTATACTCACCATTAATAAAATACCTGATGCTGTCGGGAGCTGACTAATTTTGTGAAATTCGGCTCGAAAGGAGTAACAGCACAATGAAGTTGCGATTGTAAGTTGCAGTCTGTAAAGCAGACGGAGCGCAATAGAATAGGAGCGCAATAATTCTACCTAAATAATATATTTTACTAAAATATTGTAGTTGGACTATACTGTAAATGTGCCTTGTGTAGAATTTTAAACACAAGCAAGTTTATTTTATGATAGCAGTAACTTTAAAGTGACTATTGTAATGTGGTTATCAAATAATAATGCAATTAATCTGTGCTTTTGTTTTTTTGTTTTTCTTTTCATATTTAGTTTAGTGAATTTAACTTCTGCTTTAAAAAGCATTGTTTTTGTTTTTAGATGGTAATGTTACAATGCAATGTGATTTTAGCCCGTTTTTCGTACAAAATAGCCCATAGCCTATATGGTTACTATATTTGTTTGCATTGTCTTTAATATAAACATTGTATCATTGGACAACATTGGGCAGAATTAAATAAATAAATAAATATTTTTAAATCCAAATAGAAAAATGTAGAAAATACCAAGATATATATACCGTATATAGAGATATGTTGGTTACACTTTACTTGAAGGGGTGTGCATAAGACTGACATGACACCTTCATAATCATGACATGACACCTACATAATCATGACATGACATATGTCATGAATATGAAGGTTTTTTATGCATGTTTATGACAACTGTCATTAAGTGTCATTCACTCAGTTATGTAATTTTTAATGCAAAGATTACATTGTTTGAGATGTCTTTGTTATGGGCTATAGTTAGGGGCAAGGGTAGGGGTAGGTTAGGGTTAGGTCAAATAATGTCATATTTGCATTAAAAATGACATAACTGAGCGAATGACACTTAATGACAGTTGTCGTAAACATGCATAAAACCTCCTTCATATTCATGACATGTGTCATGTCATGATTATGAAGGTGTCATGTTAGTCTTATGCACACCCCTTCAAGTAAAGTGTTACCAAATAATTATACTCACCATTAATAAAATACCTGATGCTGTCGGGAGCTGACTAATTTTGTGAAATTCGGCTCGAAAGGAGTAACAGCACAATGAAGTTGCGATTGTAAGTTGCAGTCTGTAAGACGCGCACGGAAGCGTGACTTGATGCGTGACGTTGCAGAAAATGTGCGTTCACAAATGTAGCCTATGTTGATCCAAATATGGAAAGCACTTTCGAATGTAATAATCTGAGGTTCTCTCCAGAGATGTTTTGCCACATCTTTGCAATTAAGGATGATTGCTGCATAGTATGGGTGTTTCCTATTGCCTAAACTAGAGCCCTGCATTTCAGTCCGGGCCCGATGGGCCCCGACTTTTTTTACGCCTCTCGGGTCGGGCTTCGGGGCAATTTTCACGTCATAGTTCAGACGCGGGCCGGGCATCGAGCTTGTTTTAGGCTTCTCCTATTTTTATATTTTAAACATCCATCAATTAGTGATGAAAAAAATAATAATTTGCCAAAACAACACGAACAAGCATCATGCTTGTTTTCATTATTTTATTAAAGCACAACGTTTTGTTGATATTGTGAGTGCACACAAATAAAACTAGAACCTTTACAATTGTATTACTCTTACCTTTATAAGTAAAAATGATGGCGTATCCACTGAAAAAAATGCAAGTGATCGCGCTGGCGCCTCCATGTCCTGCAAAGCGCGCTTTGCACAAACGATTGGATATAGCGCACATTTATCTAGGTTTAATGTTTAAACATTGTTATATGCTTGAACTGTTTTATATCTATAGATTTTATTTTAGGCAAGTCGTGATGCTTTGAGAAGGCTAAATTGATCAAACATAGGCTCACTGTCTGCCGCTGGCCGCTTGGTCGTTACTTTAAAAAACAAAAACGTATATTTAACGACCAAAAAATGCTCCAAACTTTTTTCTAAATTAACTTAATAAAAAATCGAAACTATATACAATCACTTTGCCATTACATACAAAACTGAACTATTTTAATATAGCTGAAACAGTAGTATAAGCTGTTTTGGGAGAAAGGGGAAAAAAAGACGGCCCGGGTCGTTAATTCTGATAAGCTAGGCTAGGGCCTGAACGTCATATATTTGAGGACTGTGCAGGGCTCTAGCCTGAACATCTTCAAGTGAGTGGCGGGGCAAACCGAAAGTTGATGCCGAAAGTCCAGCACTCTCCTACCTTCACTGCTGCGACTACTCTTGTTTGCATCCTTCGCTGGCATTTTCCACATTTCGTTTTTCTTCCTTAATAACAAATGTGTCCATTCTGATGCTCAATTTTACCGAACTAATGGCTGCTGATGACTATTTGAATTGAATTCTGCCAAAGTGCGCGCTTGTAAATCACTTTGCCATTACATACAAAACTGAACTATTTTAATATAGCTGAAACAGTAGTATAAGCTGTTTTGGGAGAAAGGGGAAAAAAAGACGGCCCGGGTCGTTAATTCTGATAAGCTAGGCTAGGGCCTGAACGTCATATATTTGAGGACTGTGCAGGGCTCTAGCCTGAACATCTTCAAGTGAGTGGCGGGGCGAACCGAAAGGTGGTGCCGAAAATCCACCA